>NC_142377.1:5000000-5352500 GCF_059441005.1 Hippichthys cyanospilos
AGGGAAATGAGAGGTGGCGATGGAAATGGAGCTTCTTGGTGTGGATAAGTGCATGTGTGTGTTTGTGTGGGCACAGCTCATGGGAAATGCTCCGCCACCCATAGAACTAATTTAAAGTCGTCGTTTAGAGGTTGTCACATGACGGCTGCTGATCTGGGCACGTATAGCAGCACCGACAGGCTGTCAGCCATTTGATAGACAGGCCGCACCTCTGACTGATTACACACTCGACCGGACCCAACTGTGATCGGGTGCACTTTATTCACCCTGGCAGGACCAACGTGTCCAGCATCCCTCAGTGTGCCCTCCCCTCCTCTTCTTCCATTAACACCTCAGCACTATGAATAATTCCTGGGAGTTCATGACTTATTGAACGAGATGATGGGGGTGGTTCAACTGTAACACCTTTTGTGAAAATGAAAAAAAGTAAACAGTTTGCACATTTTGATGACTAAAATAGAAGCTATAAAACACCTTTGCCCTGAACAACTATAGGCAAGTTTAAAGTATAAAGTAGAACATTAATACGGTTGACCAGATTTGATTTAAACCAGGTGGTGACAAACTACACTAACTCTAGCTCACAAACATACTTGACGACTATACCAACCAATAAAAAGCTCACTGATGGATAAACACGAGGGCAAAACTCCAACCAACCACCAAACAGATAACGTCAGCGGTCCCCAACCACCGGTCCGCAGACCGGTACCGGTCTGTGGATCAAATGGTACCGGGCTGTGTGGGTTGCACCTGAAATAATGTTTTGGAAATAATTTAGTTCAACAGTTCGTACGTTTGTCCTTTATCTTTGTTTCTTTGCCGCCGCTTCTGGCCGCTGTTGATATTACATACATAATGACATAATGAAAAGGATGATGTGGGTTTTAGAGCACACCCCTCGTGGTGATATTACACACATCCCCGTTCCGCAACATAAATCTAAAGTGTTGACCGTTCCGTGGTGATAAAAAGGTTGGGGACCGCTGGATAACATCACCACCATCCATTAATTAATGACTACACGAGCTAACCAAGAACCAGGAAACCAACTTAAATATCAATTAAAAAAAAAAGCATCTGATCTACTAAATGATGACCAAAAAAATAATCAACAAACCAGCTTCTCCATGACTAAAATAATAATCTAACCAACCAGCTAAGCGACTTCAGCTCACGTATTTAAACAAAAGATAAAAAAAAAATCACAGTGGCAAACAAACAAGAACAAAAATGAAATAAATAATGCATACGATCACTCAATCATTTGCTAACCAATGGCTGAACTTAAGAGTGAACCAACCACCCAACCTCTAACTTTGTCTGGGAAACCTGTGCAGTGTTTGTGAAGCAATGTGTTTGTATTAACCACATGACAAGGAGCCGCCATCTTGGTGGAATTAAAACAAAATGCACTTTAAATTCTTCTAAAATCCACCATAACACAAAATCACAAGGAAACAATTGCTGACTAAAGTACATGAGCTATTCTACTGCCTGCATTGCACACATATGCAAGCCAGAGTGTGTAAAATGTTTGTTTGTTTATATACTAAAGAAAATAAAGTTGTTTTTTTTTAGACCTTTCCAGATGTAAAAAAGAAGCAATGTTTGATACAATTCCAACATGCCTAATGTGCCTACTACTGCCACCTATTTCAGAAGAAGGTAATATTAAATGTCTCATCACAGAAACACTGACAAAAACACATAAACACGTATTACATGAATTGCAATGTATCAATAATCCGAATGTAATAACTTGGTGTTTTATGAACCGAAATAAATAAAAGACCCAATCTTCTAATGGGCTCTTGAATGAAAGGTTCCTTTTAAAGCACCAAAAGTCCCATCACTAATGAGGGATATTGCATTCAGTTACAATATATTCATTAAAACCAATAGCAGATGTTACAATCTAAAATGTCATCGTGATCTCCAACTCTCACTGGAGTGTTGACGTGTTCACGAGTGAGGGCAGGATGTAGCTGGAGATCGACGGATTCTGTATCAGTCTGTCATGGTGATGGAGCTGCATCCAAAGGAGAATCTTTCTATTGGTCGATCTACGTTCATACCACTCTCGTTTGGTCACGAGCTGTGGGTCGTGACCAAAAGAAGGAGATTGCAGATACAAGCGGCGTACATACACAGGGTGTTTGGGCTCTCCCTATGTAGAAGCAGTTGAGGTGACTCGGGTATCTGGTTTAGATGCGTCCTGGGTGCCTCACTGGTGAGTTGTGAGGAGGCCCAAGGGACAACCCAGGATACGCTGAAGCGACTATGTCTGCTGGCCTGGGAATGCCTGGGGCCACCCTCGAGAAACTAGATGAAGTGGCTGAGGAAAGGGAAGTCTGGGCTTCCCTGCTAAAGATGCTGGCCCCACCAATCACAGATAGGCTTTCCGGATACCGCTCGGATAAGCAGTAGATAATGGATAGATAACCATTTCCAAACATGTTGTCAAGGTTGCGATAGACAAGCTTTGTTGCTGTTGATTTTTTTTTTTTTTTTTTAATTTAGAGCAAACGCGATTAACTGGCAACCGGTTCTGGGTGTGTCCTGCCTACTGCCCAAAGACGACTGGTAAAGGCACCAGCAAGCCAGCAATCCTAGTGAGGATATGATAAATAGATAGATATAGCATTAAATAAAATTAACTACTGTGTGTATCATCATACTTCAGTTGCTCTACATAACTTCATAGGTTCATAGGTAGATGCATTCCAAGTTTCACCCATTGAGTATTTTTGCAGACAAAAATACAAGCCAACTATTTTGCATGTTAGTCTGCTGAGATTTTCTTTAGATATGTGTTTATTCACACATTTTTGATTGTAGCACATTAGCATGCAAGCATTAACAGACTTTTATATGATAGTAAGCATTAGCTGTTTTTATTTCACTCTTTTTACATCATTGCGTTGTTTTTTTGTTCGTCTTTTCCTTTTTTTTTCTTTTCTTTTTTTTTTTTTTTTTAAGTAACAAAAGGAAACTCCTGTGGAAATTTGTCCTGGATGCACCGGAGAATCCAGAGGAGCAGACAGGAGTCAAAAGTATTATTGAGGCCGGCCCCATTAGCATTCTTAACGTTTACCTCAGTGGGTGTGAAACATAAGAATAACATTGCTTACCAATAGACAGATGAACCAAAAATTACAGTTTGGTCTGGCTTAAAATAATGGCAGCCCAACGATGACAGAAGGGGGCGGGGCACTGACGATTGTTGGACCAGCTAAGAAACTCTAAGAAATTATAAGAACTAAACTGCAAGATGTATGCGTCCATACATTAGATATATGATTTGTAATAATGGCTTATATGTGTTATACTTTTTTCTTAATTCATATGTATGTACATGTGTATGTGTGTATATGTTTACATATATACACTACACATATATTGCCTTCTATTATGTATGTCATTGCTTAATTATTATGTTCAATAAATAGAATAAATAAATGGTTTTGCTTCAATATTTCTAAATCAGTCCATTGCATTAAAAAATAAAAACGCAAAATATTATGCAGCATAACCTTGTTGGGTTTGCATATTAGTCAAAAAAGTGTGTGAAACCATCAAGACTCTCTCCATTCAGAGTGAGTTTACTCATCCATCACCGCACTGACGGTGCCGACATCTCACTCTGTCTGGAAAAACAAAGTCATCAAATCAGAATTCTGGCCTGTCTACCTGCAAATCTCCCTCCATCTCTGGATTACACTTAAGTCCCCCTGAAGCTGGCCTGGGCGCTACATCAGAGGATGCGAGGCAGCGGCAGGGGAAGTTGCGCAACTCATTAAGATCTCACCCTTCTTCCCCGGGGGTTGATCCCTCATCCTTCTAAATTTGCAGTCTTTGAGCAAATAAAGCCACGTAAGAAGGTTGAACTATACAACACCCACAAAACTTTTGAGTTAAGCGCGGCTATTGAGCTGGAGGGCAGTCGAATCATCTAACCATCAAAACCAACCAAAAATATATGGAAGGTTTTGGAAAGTGTGTCTCTGTCAACCAATAATTGCAGAATGGCTTTAGCCTTTCACTGTAATACTTTCTGTGGTAGGTACCATGAAGAAGTAATCAAAAATTGGTACGGTACAGCTCAGTACCCGTGCCCAAGCAACTTTTGCACAACAAAAAACAAGGGGATCGTTTATTGAATTCAGCACAGCACACACTGTGGTATAAGCATGTCTCAGAATCGTTTTGTGCTAGTCATACAGGCAACTTGGACTAGAAAATGACCTTTCGTTCCATGGTATGTGGGGGATGTTATGATTGAACTGTACCAACCCTGTCTGGCAACAACATGTGACATATCCTGGAAGAAGAACAACTTGAGCAATTTTGTTGATGTACGCTAGTGTCTCGAAGATACAGTATTTAAAGGAGGCAAATCATGCATTCTATTTCTACTATCACTAAAATATCATATTTCCCCAAATTTAAGACACGCCTGTGTATAAGACATACCCTCAATTTTGGGGTCAAATTCTGGTATTTTCTATGATACCGTGTAAAGGGCACCAACACTTTGACAACAATGTAAAAACTATAGCAAAACCATATTGATAGTGCATTTTACTGCTTAATTCAAACTTGAATGGATTAGCCATGGGTCCAAAGAGTCCTAGTGATGTTGAAGAGAGTAAGAAGTAATAAGATGATTTATATGGAAACGAAGCTGGAGATAATCAAGAAATACGAAGCTAGCCTAGTCCAGGCTACCATTACTTGAGAATATGGGCCTAACAAGTGCCACTCAAAGGTAAATAAATCCTTTCTATATTTTTTATTAATGATGTTTTCTGATTGTTTACATGGATATTAGCCTATATATATATATGTAGCACTTAATATACTATTTTGGTCCCAATTTTTAAGATGTATGTACAATTTTGATCTTTTTACCTGGGGTTCTAAATGCATTAGCTATTTAATATAGGTTTGGAATGCCCGCCATACGGTGAATTCGCCTTACGAGCCCCAACCGCGGAACGGATTAATCTCGTAACACGGGGGCCCACTGTATTAATGTTGGTGAACAAGGATTGAATCGGATATTGGTTCAATCTGCTCACTCATTTTATTGAAAATAATGTAACAACAACCTCAGCTATCACAAGCTGCTGTCAGCTGCAACAGGCGCTGGTTGCTAACAGCCAACTGACATCCCCCTCTAGCTACTCCAATTATTGTAAGTAAGAACACGGGCGATATTAAAATGCACACATGTGCGTCAACACTCAGCTTTTGTGACTGACAGATCACTCTTCCTTGAATGGTTTTGAATTCAAACAACAACAAAAAAAGAATGTTTATCAATCAATCAATCAAATTTGATTTTTATAGGCCTGAATCACCAAAGTCTCAAAGGGCTTCACAGATTATAAGAGGTCCTGTCGAGACTTCTTTCGAAAAAAGAAGTCACACAGAGACATCTTTTCGGTGCAAGGTACACAACGGCATCCGCTGTCAAAGCTCCCAGAAGGGGAAGGAAAAACTCAAAAACCCCAATTTGGGGAAAATCAGAAACCTTCAGAAGGAACCACAGGTGTGAGGAGCTCCCTTCCAGGCCCACAGGTTGAAGTGGATGCTGCATGTACCAAATACAGACAAATAGATACACAATACAGACAAATACATGTACACAATATAGATTACAGAAAACCTATTGTGCTATATAGTGCAATGGTGACTTGACAGCAGTCAAAGCCATTGGGCAGGAACCCTCTCACAGTCCAACCAAGTGGACCGCAGACGGTCTATCATTTACTGAACTGAACTTCCATAGGTAGAGCATTCCAGAGTACTGGCGCGCGAATGGAAAAGGCCCTTACTCCCGCGGACTTCTTTTTAGACCGTGGGGTCGATAACAAGCTGGCATTTTGTGACTGAAGTTGTCGGGACGGAACATATGGTGATGCTAAGTCGATGGTGTGTAATATCGCCAAAAGGAATCATGTAGATGTTAAACAGTAAAGGACCAAGTACTGACCCCTGCGGGACACCACATGAGACAGCGAAAGATTCAGAGATCGCATTGCTATAAGAGACACTATGCGTCTTCCCAGGATGGAAGATCTGAACCAAGAAAGTGCCGATCCCAAGATATCAATACATGATTTAAGACGTTCTATGAAAATATGATGATCAATCGTGTCAAATGCGGCACTAAGGTCAAGCAATAATAGTATTGATGAGATGTTGGAATCCATGGCTAAGAGAAGCTCATTCGTCACTTTTACATGGGCTGTCTCAGTTAAGTGGTTGGCCCTAAAATCTAAATGAAGGAATTCAAATCTATTGTCATCTATCATGAAATCGACAGACTGTTGTGCTACAACTTTCTCAAGAATTTTGGCAATAAGTGGAAGATGTGACACAGGTCTGTAATTAGAGAGATTTTTAGGATCTAGGTAAGGTTTCTTAAGTAATGGTTGAATGACAGCCGTTTTAAAAGCTTCAGGTACAATGCCAGAGGAGAGCGACAGATTGATAATATTCAAGACAGCTGACCCTAAGATCGGGAATAAGTTTAACAAGTTTGCCTGGAAGCGGGTCGAGCATGTAGGATGTCGGCTTTGCTGCATTAACCAGGTGTGTAAGACACTCCAGCGATACTAAATCAAACTGGGACAGGGTTACCAGACTTTCATGAACCTGATTGTCCAAACAAGCATCAGCAGTCACAGAACCCGAGGGGGTAAGTGGCGCTGCCTTTTTTATTTCGGCCCTTATTAGCTTAATCCGCTGAGTAAAGAATCACATGAAATCGTGTGCTGAATGGAGGGAACTATGATTAATCTGCTGCTGTTGCGTTAGCTTTGCAGCCGCATCAAATAAATATTTTGGGTTGTTTTTATTAAGACCAATCATTTTGGAAAAGTAACTTGTTTTTGCTAACCTAAGAGCCTCTTTATATTTCAGCAAGCTATCGCCCCAGGCCTGAGGGAAAACCCCCAGTTTGGTTGTTTGCTATTTACACTCAAGTTTTCTACTTAACAATTAAACATACGCGTTTCATCCGTAAACCATGGAGTGTGCCGCTTCGGACGAGTTTTAAGTCGTATCAGTGCTATAGAGTTTAGGAAATTTAAAAGAACCGTATTAAAATTGTTTGTGACCTTATCATCATCGAATTGAAGCAAAAAATGTGGTAAAAATGGACTTTTTTTAAATTTCACTGTCATTAGTGTATTCTGTAAACTAGAGTGCTACTTTTTTGTAGGAAACTACAAAAACATCCAACATTTTGGCTGAACAACTCTTAAGATTCCCAAAGCATTATTGCACACAGCAAAATATAATTACAGCATAAGTAAGGAAAATATTATTAAAATTAACATAGTTAATGACTTCTTGCCATTTTGGACCTATGGATTTCAATATAAAACGATGAGGTGGGATAGATCCTACCACAGATCTTGAGTTTGACTCCAACGTAGGCAGAAGAAGTATGCAGACGATTACCTGAATGTTTTACATGACATATCAGAGCGACATCATTTTTGCTGTTCCCCAGTCCCGCCAATTGTCATCATTCCACGACAGTAAATTGCTGCCAAGTTCTCCCTCTCAATCTACACTTCCATGACAACGTGCTGCAGAGAGCTCGACCAAGCCTGAAGGCCTCCGCCGGTCGAGGGGGCTCTGCTCGCCTCTGCAGATGACTGCGCCCTTTCATTTATTTTCAGGATGGGGGGGCAAAACAAAAAGCAAGATTGAAGAAGTGATAAAGCTGCCTGACCTAAACACGCCTGTGAGACAGAGCCCACATAGTGCTGCTGGCAGCTCGCAATTTGACAGGGGAATCTCTGCTGTCTGCTGTCATTGAGCAGACAAAATGAAATATTTCTCCCTGAGATTAATTACCTATTCTGCTGTAGGTCCTGAAAAACCATCTGGGCTTGATGGTAAAAATAATTTAAAAAAAACAAAACTTTTAATTCAGAGGGGAACAAAGCAGCTACAAAACTTCAAGTAGCTCCAAACAAAATAGTGGAGTGTTTGTATTGAAGTGGACAGTTATTTAAATATGAGGCTCACAAAAACAATGTGGTAATCATTACAGTGGGCTTTTCAGGATGAAATATTGCAGCAACAGGAGCAATAAGAGTTTAATAATTCCAATTTATATGTAATACACTAGTAAAGTCAATGTTAATACGGAGAACATTTTTGATTTGGATATTGTATTCTTTTTTTTTTTCAGACCAAAACAAAGTCTCGTAAAAATAAACCAACCCTTTGTGATGAGCTATATATTTCAGGACGGTCAAAATTGTTTTTACCTCAGGGGCCGCATGGAGGAAAATCTATGCTCATACCCACCGGACAGGTAAATTCTTACAATACATCTGTGTGTACATACAAGTGGTACGCAGGTATGCATTCGAGACAGAAATCATTGATGAGTAATGTCGCACATGAATAAAGAACACATGAATGTAACACAACCTCTGGCTGACAACCAAGCTAATTGAGAAGCAAAAGCTAATCACTCTCTTGCTGGGAGGAAGACAATGTGCAGGAACAACGCAGTAGATTCCACTTGCCCCACAAATTCCACAAACTGCCACGTCACCGCAACAACGCCGCACACCCCCACCCACTGCATGCACACCATATTGCAATGGCCCAGCCACAACTCAGCGAGGCGGATACTCAGGATGTGGAAACACTTCCTTTTATTTACATGGCTGCGTAGTGCTGCACAGTTGGGATGCAACACAGTATGTTTTATCCACGGTTATAATTTTTTCCTCGCTTTTCATCAAGCTTAGAATGCGCAACCTATGTCATACTATTCTAAGGATATTTGCTTGTTTACTGAAGCAGTTTGCTCTGGCTGTTGGCTGTGTAGTTGTTTCATGAGACCGTTTACACTTTACAGTGACAGAGAATTTACCTCTGAGTTGGGCTAAGTAAACTCGGTCCCAAAGGAACCACATAAACCACAACTGAAGGACTTGTGAAACTTTTTGAGCACGCAGGTTTGAATAATGCGATATTGCGTTATGCATACAGACTAAGATTTATTTTTCATGGAATAAAAGGTAGAAAAAAGAGTGAGTACCAAGTACCACACCATGTGCATGTGAATAACCCATGCACAAAATGTATGTGTATACTGTATGTAACTGAGTGATATATGCTTTGTTAAATTATGGTGGCGGTGACGCAACAGTGCACAGTGTTGCACCTGTAGCGGTCTGCAGCAGACTTGTCTCCCTCAGCTCATGGACATGTGCTTGAAGCAGGTGGGGGGAGAAACAGTGAAGGGCAACCTTCCAGACTGTGATCTCACAAGAATGTGGGCAGTCAGGACAGCAATTAGTGATGTAACTAAGTGAGTACCTAATTGTTTTTCCCCGAATGGGTGTGGCTGGGACCTGGTAACATAGCAATGATCAGAAATGCTCTGATGAATGGAGGAAGTTAAACACTATTGGAGGGGGGGTAAAACTGGTTGAAAGCGCCAAAAAGTTGAATTTGCATGGTACAGGGCCTTTAAATTTTAATGATCTATAATAATCTTCAACAAAGCACACACACAGGCACCTGTTTTTAGTTTTTGAAGATTTGTTCATAATTGTTTGCTTGTTTTCGACACTCCTTGCCTGTCACCATTTTACGCTTATATTTAACACCAAAGAATTGAGCCACGGATTGATTCATTGTGTCTTGAAAAAGTCAGGTCACTCCTAAGTCAAGGTCCAACTGTCTGAATTCATGGTTTAGCTTCCTACATCTGCCAAGCACAAGACAACTACTCCCTGTAGTGAGTTTCAAGAAGACCTGACTTGACTATCCAGTCAGGTCTGAAGAACAGCTAGGTGCACTGGTCTTGAGTCTTTCAAATGAAAGCTGCATCACGCACTTGATGCAGGCTCTGATCGGAACAAAGTGCGTCGGTGCCCTACAGCGCTCATTAATGAGTGCTTAAGCCAGTTGCCAGAATTGATGTGAACTTAGAAAATAACTCCAAACTACTTTGAAAGAGAAGGGGAAAGTGAAAGTTCATTCATCGCCACAGTTGCCAGTTGAAAAAAGACAGCTTGAAAGACGGCGTGGCGTGCCTTTAATGAGGTGCACAGCAAGATGCAGACGATTGTGCTTCTTTTTGGGGTGAAAAAAATGCCAGTCAGCCTCTACGTCTACCCACTTTTTTTTCTGCTTTGAAGGCGCCGCCAGTGCCCGGCTGCGGGAGGAAAAAATGGAGAAAGAATGAGAAAAAGAAAGAGGCCTCTCGCTGCTTTGATGCCTCCACAGGACCACGGCCAATCGGGCACAAAGAAAGGCGGAGAGATTACTGATGCAACTTAAGCGAGGGGATGGATGGCTGATGTGCTCTGGGGCACGGGAACAAAGTCGGACGTTCAAATTTCACAAGCAACCTTTCCTCGCTCGTGACAATTTCAAGCAATTGCCCCAGAGAGGTTGGGTCTTATGGTCTGAGCTGACTTTAATGTTGGCATTATGAGAATTACAATTTCAGGAGGCGTTATTCAACACTGAAAATATTTTTCTTCCCAGACTGAATCCACTGGGTATATAATTTACACTTAAATTTACCTGAGCCTTACGGAAGTATGGCGTTGTCAATCGGCGTGAGCATTCCTGACTGGCAAATACTCTCAAGCGTATTTGCAAATTCGCTTGCGTGTACTTGTAGGCTACATGCTAAACCCATTTATTTTCATAGTTCAATGGAGGCCTGAGTTGCACGTGCACATATGTCATGGTGTTATGGGATTAAAAATCATCATTATACCATAAAACATTTGCTAATGAAATATATTTATTTGATTTTCTAACTTATTGGTACAGCATTGGCCAAATGCTAAGAAAGAAAAAAAAATCACTTGCACATGCACAACAATTTGCTGTGGCATTATGGGAAAAATACTGTTATAGCATTTATCCAACAACTCCAAATTGAACATATTTTGCAAGCACATTTGAACATACTTGCAAACTCAAATCAAAAATACTGTTTGCAAATGTTTTCAAACGTAGTTGCAAGTATGTTGCACCATGCTTCCATACATCCCAGATTTCGTTCAAGTGGAAAATATGTGGGTCTGCATAAAAACGTTTGTCGTACTGTAATACTAAAAATTTCGACACACACTTATATATATTTTACTCTAAATAATCATTTTAGCCAGCGGTCACCAACTCCCTATCTATCCAACATGTTTTCAGTCAAATCCCCCTATGACCGAGCTATCAGGTAACTTGGCAGCAGCTTGATAATGATCCTGGTCATTTGAATCAGTTGGACCGAAGTTGACGACCCTTGGTTTTAGGGTGTGCAACATTATTTTATTTTATTTATTTTTGCCTGAGATAATACTACGCCCCAAAACTGATTTAAATGTGTATAAGTCCATGTTAAGTTTGTAATTCAACAGAAAGCTGTCAGAGACGTTTCATTAAAACATCTATATTGTAAAAAGTCATGCCTTTTAAGGCCTTTTTTTTAATTGCACGGGCTATAGGTCAGGGTATAGGGCTAAAATCGTTCATAATTTTTGGGGGTGAATTCAGTTTTCACTTTGTGGAAAATTTGAAAATCTTACTTGAGCATGGTTCATTTTACTGTATAATTTAGGCACGCACAAATCTGCTACATTGAAATGTGTCATGATTCGGCATGGAGGAGTGAGGTGGCGGAAGGTGTGGACCCGAATGCAGGGAGGCAAAGTGCATTAAAAAAAAAAGCTTTGATATAGAGAGGGTAAAAAATCAACAAGGGCAAAAACTGCATAACAAACAAAAACCCAGAAATACAAAACACTTGAATGATGGGGGAAAACACAGGAATCAAACTCACGGAGACTTTGATGAAATCTCAGCTACAGTACCATCAACAGAATGACATCAATGATCCAACAAGAACTGAAAGAAAACAGGAAAATAAATACACTAAAAACGGATGAGACAACAAGGAATACCTGATCCAGACACAATTGGAGCAGGGAGCTAATTGGTAAACAAGGGAAACAAGGCCAGGTTAATGAGATCACACTAACAAGACACAAGCGAAACAGAAACATTAACAAAACAACCCACACAACCCAGAACTTGAAAAGACTAATTCGGACTGATAATGAGGGATGACGGAATAATCAATTAAGTTGTACACGTTTAATGGTGGGAAAAGCTTTGAAATGATTTATCTTGTTCTTTTATACCACAACAACATTGACATCAAAAAGGGGTGGGTTAAAATCCACAGGTATTATTCACTTCTGTTTCGTTACTGCCTGGTGTTTGTGACGTTACTGTATTCATGTGCACGTTCTTTGATGCATTCCCTGAATACAGCCATACATTGTCACTTGAAATGTATATGGACCATGACAGGCCGCCCAAATACAGATATGTTGGAATTGAGAATTTGATCCTGTGTCAATGCACCCTTGGGGTCACAGTTTAAAAGAATGCGGGGCTCAAAGAATTAAGCAGATTCCATGCACTTTCTGCAAAGTGACCATGATGATTTACGTAAACACGTTTAGTGCAGATGGGCTTGGAACGAGAGCAAGGGCAGCTGACTCGGGGTCCTCTCTTCTGTATTGCATGCTGTGTAAGTGTGCCTCTTTCCTTCCGCACGCTGCTTTATGGTAATGTGATTCAGTGAGGTGTCAAACACGACTCCAGGCGTATTCCCATTCCCAACTCTCTCCTCAGTGGCAGTCCGAAGAAATGAAGAATTCGACAGTTGCCGATGTAGCCTCATCATGTCATACATGACACTCCGGTTTGAACAGCGCGACCCTCTCGTAGACAAACGCAGGGCTGAAGACTCATTTAGATTGGACATATTTCTGTGTGGGTGAGGCCCCTTTGCTGTCGTGTT
The DNA here is from genome assembly GCF_059441005.1 of Hippichthys cyanospilos. Classification (NCBI taxonomy): domain Eukaryota; kingdom Metazoa; phylum Chordata; class Actinopteri; order Syngnathiformes; family Syngnathidae; genus Hippichthys; species Hippichthys cyanospilos. The sequence goes on from NC_142377.1 coordinate 5,012,875, forward strand.
ATCCATCCATCCATTAAATCAAATCCTGCCTCGGGGGCTGGCATGCATTTGGTTAGGAAAGTGCATGAGATGGAAGAAAACAACAGTATGTGCGTGAATTTCTTATTTTTTACACCAACAAATATCAAGAAGGTGTGGGGGGGTCATCTTGGGCTCAGTTGGCAGCAGTGGACCACAGAGCAAACCCAGGGAATCATGTTAGCAATGAAGAGGGAGAACTGTAGCGCGGTTTGTTACATTTTCCATCCCCAGCCTCAACATAAGGTGCACCTCTAATGAAATATAATGATGACCTACTGTACATGGAAAAAGTCTGCCAGATGAAAGAACTGTTGTAATAAATAGTGCACCAAGTGCAGCTTTTCCATCACAATTTGAGAATTTACAAAGAAACTGTTCATGCACTCTTTCCATAAAATGGCTGCAGGTTTACGCCTAACTTACGCCTAACCTAGTTACTGTAAAGTGACGCCTTGCCCCAATGCTGTTTACAGGGATGCGCATAACTGGTATGCAGATACACATGTAAGACGGAAATCATTGATGCGTACAACAGGTCTGTTTGATACAGGGGCTAAAATTTTCAGCCATCCTTTATTTGACAAGTATGAAAAGAGCCTGTGAATGTAGCGCAATTTATGGCTAGCACACAAGCTAGTCGAGAAGCATTTTTTTACTGGCCTCTTACTCGGCAACGAGACAAACTGCAGGAACAATGCTGGTTCGTATAGTTTTCTCCTCGTTCTACATAAGCTAAGGATGCGTCTCCCATCTTCTCCTATTCTGAGGATATTTGTTTGATTAGTGAAGAAGCTTGGACTGACTGAGCGTGTAATGATAAGAGTTTGAGCGCGCGCCAATGGAGTTTGAACACAGAAAAAGAAATTGCTCGCTCAAAATTCCTTTTTGCTCGCTCGCAATAGCATTCTCGCGCTCAACATCTCCCTCTCGCTCGCGATACTCCTCCCTCCCTCGCTCAACATCGTGTTTGCTCAACATCGAGCTCTCGCTCGCTCGAGTCGTCCTCTGCGCTCGCTCAGTTCTGCTCACGCGTTACGTTTGTGCCACAAAACCAGCCAATCAGAGCTTGTAAAAGCACATTGATTGACAGCTTGGTATCCAATGAGATTGCTTGTTGTGTTCACCCGGAACGAGCAAACGAGAGTGCGTCACATCGACGTGGGCGGGAGGGGTGGGCTTATATTATTAAAGTACAAAAACTAACAAGGTATTTCTGTCAAATGATACAATACAGTAATAATAATAATATTAAAAGTAATTCTCCAGCCTAAGTCCGTGTTGACGCACTCTCGTTTGCCCTTTTCGGGTGAACACAGGGCAAATGAGAGTGCGTCAACGGATAGCGTACAAGCAATCTCATTGGATACTAAGCTGTGTCAATCAAAGTGCTTTTACAAGCTCTGATTGGCTGGTTTTGTGGCACAAACGTAACGCGTGAGCAGAACTGAGCGAGCGCAGAGGACGACTCGAGCGAGCGAGAGCTCAATATTTAGCAAACGCGATGTTGAGCGAGGAAGAGAGGAGTATCGAGAGCGAGATGTTGAGCGAGAGAGGGCTATCCCGATCGAGCAAAAAGGAATTTTGAGCGAGCAATTTCTTTTTCTGTGTTCAAACTCTATCGGCGCGCGCTCAAACTCTTATCATTACGCGCTCATTAGTTTTTTTCTTGCTCTCAAAATCTGTTTTCGCTCGCTCAGTTTGATTTTCTCCGCTCAATTTTTTTTTCCGCGCGTGCGTAATTGTGGCACAAATATAACGCCATATTGGGGCTGTTTATCATTCTTGTGAGGGTGTGAAAGAGAACAAATGTTGTCACTTTACAGTGACAGAGAATTTACATATGACTTCCTGGGACAAATTAAACTAGGTCCTGTACGAACAGAGCAAACCGTAATTGATGGACTTATGAAAGACTTATGATTATAACGAGACATCGCCGAGTGCACACAGACAGTGCGCTTAATGTGGGAGTCACACTAAGAATGATATTGAGGAAGAATTTTTATTGAAAGAAAGTGTGTGTACCAAACACTACACCCCTGGTTCTAAGGTGAGTGACCCAAAATTCTCCACAAGGTGTTACAAGCGGGTTTGCTTTCATTGCTAATAAGACAAGAGGTTTTGTCCCTTTTCATTGCTTCTGATTTTTGACATATTTCATTGTCAACATTGTAAAGCCATTTGAGAGTGGCAGACTGATTGCTTTACAGGCTATGTTGCTGACTCCTCTCAGGTTGTTAGCTAATAAGAACTAGAAATGTCGGCCTGTAAAGTGTAGACAAGCACATGGATGTATCCACCAGTCCATCATTCCTTTTTAAAATGAAATACAACTTCAATCCAGGACTGAGCTTTCCCGTAGAGAAAAAAAAAGAAATAAAAAATCATAGCACCAGTTATAATGTTTCTAGGGGTACTGGTACGAAATGACCTCTGACCAACATGTTGTACATTTAAACGTTTGGGTTTCTTGACAGATGTAGCAAATATTGTCAATTATTTAAAGATTTGCATCTTGGGGTTAATTTCCTGCATTTAACTCAATGTGCCTAACAAGACACCATGTCAGTTTTTTGACCAAATTGAAAGGACGAACAGACAACCATTTGGAATCAGTCATTAGTGAGAAGCATGCTACATTTGAAGACTTTTGAGTTTTATTTTGAAGTACAGAGGGGTAATTGGTTTTTTTATTTTTTTTTATTTAAACACACACAGACTACACAAATCTATGCATGCTTATTCTGTAATCTTTTCTTAAACGTTATTGCTTAAATATGTAGCTACATCACAAACACACTAACAAAGGGAAAAGGAGTATCAAAGAATGAGAACGTAATGAGATCAAATAAAATGATAAAAGAAAATCCAAAGGGCTGTTCTTTAGATGAGATGGTATTAATTTTCAAAAGAGACAAACATGCGACTCACGGCCTAATTTTACCACTTAATCCCAATGTATGCATCAATTTGTACACCGTCTGGCTCATGTTTGCAATGTTGCACTCACAAGATTTTCAAGTTAGTCGCCTAAATAAAGGAGTTTTGGGAAGTGCACCCTGATTTGAATCACCCAAGCAGAGGCTAGATCATTTTAAAAAAGGATATGGCAGGAGAAAGTTGGAAAAAAAAAAACATGATAAACAAGAAGACTTTTGTGTGGTCTCACAGCACACGGTGGGTTGTTTGAGGCAAGAGATGTGCTCTGGTGAACGAGTTCCTGTTGCGAACGTGGTCAAACGTTTGTTTGGGCCAGCAGACCACACATGGGTCTGTCTTGCTTGACAATGGCTCAGCAAGAGTGAATGACTTGCACTCAAATATAAGAAAAGGGTTAAGAAAAGGAAAGGAACAAAAGGGCTCAATCACAACTGATTCTGGAAGAAAATGCTTGGTAATTCAAAGTTGTGGATCTTGTACATACAAAATGATGAGTCTAGATAATGCAAACTGAAGAACTGTATACAAACATAACACAATATTTGATAGTGTCACTGATAAAAATTGCATGGATAGGAAGTTTCATAGTTTCAAAAGAAAATATCCACACTTTCTATGGTGCAAGAAGAGTCCAGAATGTTTGCAGTGGGAGCTGGGCACTTTTAATTCGGAGATAAGAAACGTCCCTTCCATCACCTGGTCCTGCAGCTATTGGTATTTGCTATATTACATATAAGTAGGTTGAAAAATCGGGCGAGAATCAAAATCAAACCAAACCTAATTGAGGAACCAAATTAAATGGCCATTGTCAAATCATTACAAATGAGCCGAACGGGAGGGAAGACCTTCATGAAAACGTCCACTATTGCCTTGTGTATCATCTATCACTTATGTGTGATTTATTCTTAAATAATTTAAATGCAGAATAATTGCCAACTTTGTAAGGGACCATACACACGTACCGTGATTGCTTCATTAAAAAAAAAAAGTATATATATATATATATATATATATATATATATATATATATATATATATATATATATATATATATATATATATATATATATATATATATATATATATATATATATATATATATATATATAGAGAGAGAGAGAGAGAGAGAGAGAGAGAGAGAGAGAGAGAGAGAGAAAATTAAAAATTACTGTTCTGACTTCTATTCTTTTGAATTTAGTTTTCCAAGTCAGTTTCTGAGTTTAGTGTTTCAAGGCAAGTTCTAGTTTCGGATGGAGACATTGAATTCTTCTACATAAAGACTTTCTACTGCTCCACTTCTGTGTCCTGTCTGCTCTTGAGTCCAAATCTTTCCTCTAACCTGAAGACTTGATTGAAAAAAATGTTGACTGAGTTACGTTGGTGGCCAGCAGCAGCAATAGCAGTTGATGCTTTCTAAGATGGAACACAGCCAACGTGGTGAGACCAACTTCAAAATAAAATCCTCCTGGAAGTCGGTACTTGCAACCCAGTTTAGGTTTTAGTTGCCATCCAAGGGTGTGGTAGCCTGAAGGATTTCCCTGAACTGCCAGTTTTGGTCCATGTAAGTCACCAGCCGTACAACATTATCCCTAAAACTAGAAGTAATTCAAAACAGCAGCCAAAATGTACCCAGAAGCTATTAAAATGTCTGATCTCAATACTAGTCATCAGCCATTTTATAGGGCGGGGCTGTTAAAGTCGTTCAAGCTTGCGTGCAGCATGGAGGAAAACAATTTTGCAAGTGGGCCAGACCAATGAAATCATGGTGTATATTTATATGAAGAAAACAAACAAAAAAAGAAAACCCCAGCTCATTTTCATGCTTCATGCTACAGAGTCATCTCACGTGCTGGATTAAACCCATTTGTGGGCCAGAACTGGCCCACGGGTTGTATGTTTATCACCCCTGGCTTAGGGGCTAGGAAATGCAGTGCATTGTTAATAGTTGTCCCCAAAATGAAGGGGAAAAAAATTGTGAGTGTGTCTCCTTGGTTTTTTGCTACAATATGGGGAACAAGACCCGTTTTTGTAGGAACCTCTTGCCCTTGTTGGGACCATTTTGGTGGACCCCTCAAGTTGAGACCTCTTTCTAAGGGTCAAGACATGTTTATAGAGTTTGGTTGTGAGGGCTAACATTATGCCATCTGTTGTAATGGGAAAGAAATGCAATGCATTATGTTAATGGGATATCCCCGCTATGATAGAAAAAAAGGATGTGTTTGTGTGTTTGTGTGCGCCCTTGGTTTTTGCTGCATGGAGTCAACCAAGACCCAGATTTTACTTTTTGGTGGTAACTTCTTGCCATTGTAGTCAGAATCTTAACGTCAACATTTGAACATTGCGGGCCACATAAAATTATGTGTCCGGCCGGATTTAGCCCCTGGGCCTCTAGTTTGACACCTGCGTTATCGGGTCTTCCTGTCGTCATGAGCACCATGTGCGGTTTGAGAAACTAAAAGGGGCAGACATAAAAAGAGATGATAGTCATAACGATGATTTGTCTTTTTCTTGCTCAGACATAAGGCACATTCCCCTCATTGGATATATTTTGGCTATTTCCATACAAGTCAGCACTCTCCAGCATCATTAAAAGCAGCAAGAAAAAGGGAATAGACAGCTCCTGGCTAAACAAAATATTTCATTCTTTCCCCTTTTGTCATTGTGCAATCGCCACCCCACGGTGGACAGTACCCCTACAAATACATGCATCCCAGATGGAGCTTGCAATTGGAGACCTCTAGAGAATAATCTTCTCATTACTTATCATGATGAACTGTGGCATGCAAATATCAATAAGGGACTGCAGTGTAGCAATCCAATTAAGGCCCAAATGCTGAAGTCTCATTAGTGCTGAGTCTCTAATAATGCAAATGACACCCCACTGTTAATCAACCTTGAATATAAACAGCGCCAGTGAATGCACCACCACAGGTGACGGCGCGCACCTGCACATGATGAAAGGCCAGCATCAACACCACTCAGGAATAGAGGTTTTGGATGGTAGAAATTAGCTGCTACTTCCCCTCGGTGAGACAACACTGGCCAGAGAACTTTTCCCAATAATAAAATCTGCTGATGTTTGAAAGTACCGAAAGGAGTCAGGGCAACAAACCTATTTATTGTACTCATTTACTTTTTATTTTCTTGCCTTGAATGACTTTACCAAAAGTTTTTTGTTTAGTTGAGGGACCATTTGTATTCTGCATGCTTGTCGCATTTTGCACTAAACATTCATTTTCATGGAAAATGGTCAAAAGACAGTAAAACATTAGCTGGAGTAGGTAAAGTGGCTTCGTAATGTTGCGTCGGAGGTGACGATAGGCGTTGAGCAATTGTGCACATGAAGGAAAAAGCGTAATTGATGGTCACCCAAATAGGTCGCAAATGCCTGATGATTCCACACTATAGAGTCAAGCGCCGCTTTATTGTCTCTTTGTTGTCAACAACGTACCTTGTTTGATTACACACAAGGCAATAACCTGACTCGATGAAGCTCCTCCTTCCCATCTATTCAACCTGACCCAAAGACAGCACCAAAGCAATATTTTTAATTGGGTCCAACTGAATAGTTTGGTTGTTGATGTTTTTAAATACTGCTGTTGGTACAAATTGGTGGCAGAAAAAAATGCCTATTACTAATTACTTAGAAAATTAATGAAAAAAAAATTATAAAGAATAACATTGTTTGCATTTCGCACACTTGGCTAGTACCTATTTCCCACAAATAGCTGTAGACATGTATAATAATGACATTTTTAACTTTTAATAAAAATTTAGCCAGCTAAGTTAAACTCCGGGCGGCTTGGTGGCGCAGAGAATAGCACGTCCGCCTCACAGTTCAAAAGTCCCGGTTCAAATCCACCTGGCTCCAGCCTTCCTGTTTGGAGTTTGCATGTTCTCCCCGAGCCTGCGTGGGTTCTCTCCGGGCACTCCGGCTACCTCCCACACCCCAAAAACATGCATGGCAGGTGAATTGGACATACTAAATTGTCCTTAGGTGTGATTGGGTGCATGAATAGTTGTTTGTCTCTGTGTGCCCTACGACTGGCTGGCAACCAGTTCAGGGTGTCCCCCTCCTACTGCCTGAAGCGAGCTGAGATAGGCGCCAGCAAGCAATCCCCTGTGGGGATGAGTGGCTGTAGAAAATGGATGGAAGATAGACTACAGTTATTAATGACATGACTTTCACAAGGGTCATGCACCCTAAAAACAAAGACAGATAAAGTATAAGATATTGAGAACTAGCTTTAGTAATTAAGCCGTTTAAACTAATAACAAGGGCCTTTTTTGTTGATTAATGGAGTAGTATATTTTGTTTTCTCTTGATAACACTGTTATCATTATTGTATGTTAAACAAAAAAAACCAGATGTAACTCTTTTGTGTTTTTTTTTTTTTTTTAACTCTGGCGCAAGCACAAACAAACAATAAAAAAAGGTCACACAGGGATAGAGAGGAGAGCGAAGGGAAGGGTCAGAGCGAGTGAAGGGTGGGCCTTGTGTGGAACGGAGCAAAGGATCTGCCAAAGAGGTCGAGTGGACGTGAGTGGATAGAGCAGAATTGATAGATGATAGTTTTTGTCAAAACATTTCAGATGTGGCGTACATACCTATGTTCTAAAGAAAATAAGAGTACAGTGAATGTTTTCTTTCAATGCGTAATGTACTTACTATTAAAAATATTTCAGAAAAACACAATATTAAATGTCCTATCCCTTAAAAACTTAGAGTATGACTAATACCAGTGTTTATTTTATGAGTAAAACATTGCTGTTTTGAAATAAACAAAAAAGCATAAAAGAGACAGTCTTTTGAACGTCTCTTTTTAGTGAACGCTTCATGAATGAATGGACCTGTAAAACACCTAACGTCTCATCATTGCTTGTTACATGGTTGGGAGACACAGGTACTCCATGGCGTGGAAAAAAGTCCACTGAGCTTGCTGTCCTCCAGATGTATTCTGCCATTTGCCAGTGAGGGTGGGAGATGGTTACCAAACAAACAACAAAGGATGGGGGTCACACCGCAGTGATGGCTGTACAGTATTTATGGCACTCGTTTCTGATGTTCATTAAATTCCACTCAAGATACTTATATGCTTATAGTTTTCCTTACACAGTTCCCACACAGCTGCACATGCAAGGCAATTAAATGCATGAATATGGAAGTGTGTTCAAGTATAAAAGTTTATATAATTGATTGTTTATTCTTCTCATTACAAATTTCTTTTGAAAAAAAAAATCATCCAAGTAATTTAATTTAAGGCAATTTTCTAAAATTGTGAAAACAGTTAGTTTACATGGTAACATGTTACCTTTACTGTGAAGTAACTCAGGTACTTTTTTGAGTTTGCAATGAGTATCTTAATTCCCGACAAATGATGCCCAAAAGTATGGGTGTGTCAAATAAATGGTATCTTAAAAATATTTTTTTTTAATTTAGTTTAAGGCAATTTTCTAAAATTGTGAAAACAGTTAGTTTACATGGTAACATGTTACCTTTACTGTGAAGTAACTCAGGTACTTTTTTGAGTGTGCAATGGGTATCTTAATTCCCGAAAAATAATGCCCAAAAGTATGAGTGTGTCAAATAAACAGTAACTTAATTTTTTTTTTTTTTTTTTTTAAGTTTCTTTTTATTCAACACCATTCAAGGGAGATTGATCCGTCAACGAGATGAGACGAGTTTTGACACACAGATGTGCAATTTTATACCGGACGTATTCATACATATTTACCGCAATGGGACGAGCTGGAGTGCGGAGGTCAGATTGCTGTTTGCTGCAACAAGCAGTGGTTGCTAACAGCAAATCCTGTTAGCTGAGGTTCATATGGCATTATTGTCAATAAAAGAAGTGAGCAGACTGAACCACCTTCCGAGTCCATTCTTGTTCACACACAGGAATAATTAGCAAAACAGAGAGGATTATGTAAAGGTTATGACGTCTCCAGCTCCTTCAACTAAGAGTGCACCGGTTAGAGAACACTGAAAGCTATTCTCTTTGACTCATTAATTAATTCCGGTCGTATGGCATATACACATATACATCATAAACTTGGTGAAACATGAATGGTGCTCAACTTAAGTATTTATGGTCAAATGTACTCGCGCCGCATCGCAAGAAAGAGGAAAAACAACACAGGAATATTATTAAAAAAGGTTTCAAAACAAAAGTTATGATGTCTCCAGTTTATTCAATTATATATATATATATATATATATATATATATATATATATATATATATATATATATATATATATATATATATATATATATATATATATATATATATAATATACACACACACACTATGTTGGTGCGTCTTATGCACTGTAACATAGAAAATACCAAAATTTGATGCCAAAAATAAGGGTGCATCTTATACATAGGTGTGTCGTATATTCGTATATTGTATGTACAATTAAAATCACCATATTGCTCTGAGTACAAGCCAACCTCACTTACAAGTCGACCCCCCTTTTTTATTGCAATTTGGGTGAACTTTACAAGAATGTTAGTATAGGTGTAGCCTACCCCTGACTTTAGAGGTTACATAGATCATTCTGCCCAATTAAAACACATGGTGTGTGTTATAAAATGACGATATTACGGTACTTTTAGAAGAATTTCTACATTGTATATCGAGTGACATACTGCTGCGGTTATGGGGGAGAGGAGGTGGGGCGGAAACGAGACAAGTACGATGCAATGTACGTGTGTGCATAGACACATTTTCTGAAAGTAATGTTGCAACGATAAAATGATTTGAAGTTTCAATGTTTTTTGTTTTTTTTTTGACACAGCAGAATTTTTATTTTTAGGGACTAACAGCCCTAAAAGCCATCATTCCAATCTGAAACGCAAAATAGTTCCTCCCATTTAACTCAAGGATGTCCTCTCCTTCCTGCTCAGTATTTGTTCAATCATCCTCGTTACTCTTCCACGGGTAGTCATCTTCAGATTCGTCCAATTTCTTTGAAAAGGAGGTCTTCGGAGATGATTTGCTGGTCATCTTACGTGGTATATTATCCCAAGCTTTCTTTACCCAAATGACGACTGTTGTGAGATCAGAGTGTGGAATGTTGCCATTCGCTGTAATAAGGCGGTGCTTGGCTAAAGTGCATTAAAAAGTCCAAACGCGCTAAAACAGATGCATACTATATCGAATTAAAGGTATTTATAATCATATAATCATTTTAAGCCTTGTAAATTGCACAATATCCCTTATGTCAGTTCAAATTTGTGTTATTCAAACACTGCTATGTGTTTGAAGTCGAACCTTCTAATGTGAGGGTTGAAAATGAGAAAGAAAAACTCGACTTGTACTCGGAGGAATACGGTAATTCTTTTTATAATCTCAATGCTAGGAGAGCAAAAGCAGAGAAAAATTTTATTGCAAAAGGGGAAAATGGCTCAATATGGGTTATGTGGCATACTGTAATTGAATCTTTGGATGGAATTTACTCTGGATACCCGCCATGCACCAATTCTTGTAAACAACTTCCACTTAGTAAATCAGCTTGTCATGCCCAATTGTTCAACTCATGATGGGGGCAATCTTCTCTTCGTTTCTCCCCTGCTGGGAATTCCTGTCACACAGACCGCCCCTCGCTGTCAATATCCTTTTTGTTTGTGCTTCTGAAATTACCACTTGTGTCAAATCATTGTTCTCCCAGCCAATCACTTCTAGCCGCTAGCTTTTAAAATATCTGCTGCTTCCCTCTTTCAGATCTCTCATTACATGTCCCACCTATACCTATTTCTCATTATTCAGTAGATGGTTATGGATGCCAATTCCCATTTGACCTGGATCCTCGTGATGGCTTAGGTGGCCTTCACACTTATTGTTCCTCCAGAAGTGATAACAGCAATTATATTTCACCGTCATTGTGGACTCAAAATGTGAACATGCGTGTACCTGCAATGGAGAAAAAAAAGCTAGGCTTAACAGTCAAGAGCAGACATTCAAATGGGCATTTCAAATGGGCAGGTACTGACACTTTAATTATTGTACAATTTGCACTTGAGAAAAAAGTCAATCAAGCTGTACAAAAACTATAATTTTTTAAACCAATGTACAGTATCACCAATGTATGCCATGTTTTAGTTACAGACAAATATAATGAACTCCATTCTGATGGAAGCCTAACTGCTGATCTTGAGCACATCATGTTTTGTAGAGGTAACACCGCTCACACCTCTGTGTGATGACAGATGACATTTTGGTATCCACTGAAAGACTTATTTTTCATAGCAGTTTCAAAGAAAAGACAAGAGTTGACAAATCCATTCCAATTGCTAGTGCTTCATTATGGAGGTGCTAGCAGTGGAATGTCCTGTACTATGCCCCCATCTCAAGTAAGTCCAGATCAATGTTTTATTTGCCTGTTGCAAATCACACCCAGTTTTACCATTTAAACATCACTTTAGCAATACAGAGGCTAAATTTGTCACAGGAATAAAAACATTTAAGCAACATTTTCAGGCTTGACACAACATATCATTATGTGCTCGGGGGATAAAAAAAGTGTGTTGTTGCGTGTGATCTAAATGCAAAGGTTCATTAACATAATATGACCACCTCCCCATTTCACACATAGTAACAACCACCGTTTTAATAAAAAAAAATATATGAAGCTAGTAAATCTAATTGTGGGTACTTCAGCTTGATCTTCTTCTCATAAACCATACGTATGAAACATTCATAAGAAAGAAAACTCAAGGGCGACAATATATAAATCGTGTTTTATATTACACATATTTTGTCCTAGTTTATACTATGTCATTGTAGAAAAGCTGTTGGCAGCTGTCTGAGAGGTATGCTAAGAGTCTTTAGAATAATTTGAGACTCATTCTAGTGTTTTGTAGTTTATTGCTTAATTTGTCTTTATGTATTACTGAGGCGTAAAGTGCTGAACAACAAGCATTGATTCTGTTGATCAAAATAAAAGGGGCATTTCAAATTAAATTGATATCGGACTTATTATCTTTTAAGGAACAGACTGTCCCTAACATAAGCTATAACTACTACTTTACAGTATCTGCTCCGATAGTAAACTATACTAACAATATAAAATAATACTACCTCTAATAATAGCAGCAACAATACCATCTGCACATTAAACAATATTTACCAGTCCAATGGGGAGAGAGTAAAATAAACCTTTTTAATTTGGCCTTTGGCTTTGCCACCTTGACACAATTTGGCCCTCAGTAAGAACTAACTGGGGAACCCTGATATACAGTCAACCATTAAAGCTGGAAAATAAATAATGCTAAATATCAGAGGTGAGCAACTTATTTCTTGTTTTGCCCCCCTTCCGTCATCGTCTGTCTGTTAGTTTTTAAACAAGACGAAATTGACATCGTCAGTCCGCTGGTGTATGTTTGCCCCATCTTCTGCCACCACTAGAGGGCAACGTTTGACTTTTTTTAGGTCCGTCAGTCATCAGGCACTGGTGTACCTCTGGCTGCACTCATACTAATTCTTTTTTCTGTATCATTATTTACACTTACCATTAACACCATGTCTACAGTTCTACAGTTACACTGCAATACAAACACAACACAGCAATATGGGTGTAACATGAAAAAAAACAAAAACAGCTAAGGGGTTTAACCCAAAGCTATAATACACCATCATGTTTAATACAGGGGGCGAGCGTGTAATTCACAATCATGTCTACTGGTTTTATCATGCTTTACTTGACTCTGAAATGGTAGATGTTGATTCTCATTTGTAACTGCCTGCCCTACAATTATACAAGATGCATTCATTGACATTTCTCTAAATTCTATCTGTCATATACACAACAAGTGAACCAAAGTATTGCTGAGGTTGAATTTACTAAAATAAAAACATCTTTAATTAGGGAATTAAAAAACCTCTATCTTGCATTTCCTGGCCAAGAGACAATCAGAGAAACATTGCATATTTGGTCTGCATTCGTTGGTTATTTGAAACGCATACACGAATGCTCTTATCAGGAAGAACTGAAATCAGGACTAAGACAGGGAGTCTACAAATAAATCTCTGGTATGACAAGTATTTAATTGAATCAACCCAATTTATTTATTATTCAACTGAACGTTAACTGCAGGGTCATTGCAGTTTGAGCTGTAAAGATGCAACAATATAGCAGATAAACATCCAAGTCAATTGAATTATATTTCCGTAAGCAAAAAGAGGTGTTTTGGGCTAACGGACATTTGACATAATGTCTATCCCGACGGTTACAACTACGTATGAAAACTGCAATCCCTACATTTTTAATTTGGTGTTCTTTTTAGCATTCTCGTCATTCGTCAGTCCGTCAGCAAAACGGGCTTCCGTCGGCGACAGACTGACAGACTGTCTGTCAGTGCTGATGAAGTACCCACCTCTGTTAATTATATAACATGGCAAATGCTGATAAAATATGTTCACCTCATCTACAAATTATTTGGTCCGTCAGTTCACGTAAAAAACAAAATGTGGCCCCGGAGCACAAAGATTTGCCCACTTTTGAGCTATAGAATCTAGGATTGTTTATGATCAGGAGTTTGGAGATGGATGCATCCAGCAATGCTCTTCCAGTCTGCTCTATTTGTTTTTATTCCCGTGCAGTGTCTGAAGTTTTGCACACTGTGGTAAACACATTCTTCTACATCTCTAGCCTTCCTCTGCTCCTCCATTATGAAGTGCTTATTGAACATAGAGTGAATCCATTCAAACTTTATCCGGTGAGACTTTTCCACACTCGCATCTAATCAGATTTATGTTGAGCGGGCGCCTCCAGAGGAGGTTATTTTTCACCAAGCTTGCTCAGCTCACAATCATTAATAGCAAAGTGAGCGGTGTGTGTAAAAAGCTGTGAGCAGCCAAGAAAAGAAAATTAAATGTTTTTTTTTTTTTTAATCCTCTGCAGAAATTCATGTCATTTCCAATAATGTCGTTTTTAATGAGGGATTGTGCACATATAATACATGTGACTGTTACCATAGCAGCAGTTTGAGCAGAATTGTCTTCATGAAAACAGAATCAGCTTAACAACAAACTCGTTTTTTGAAGTAATTCAGGAGCATAACTTTACTGAGTGTCCAAGAATAACCTTGGTTGGGCTGTGCCACTTTTCATCTTACGTATTAGATGGCTTGCTGCAGAGGTCCCTGTAAGAAAGACCAAAAGTAAAAATGATAGCAAAAGGCCATCAGCCTTTCCCGACATATCAGAAAGCTGGTTGGATGAGGTTATGTTTGTCAGAAGTGGACTCATGGGTTTCGATCTCATTTTCATGAGAAGTTATCTTTTTAACAATGTTCCAATGTTGATTTCCCACCCTAAACACTCCCAGAGGGTTATTTTCCTTCACTGATGTGTTTCGAGCATTCCTCGCTAATTCCGCACTCTCACACTGGCCCCGTCCGAGCAGATAAGAGAACTTATGACAGAAACAGAAGATTTTCATATCTCCGCCCCGCTTCCATACACGCCAACCTTATCAACATCTTTTCCTTTGGGTTCCGCAGTGGAGTATTTTGCAAAGAGTCGGCCAAGTAAACAAGGAACGTTTCAGTTATTAGTTACAACGTTTTACTGTGGAAAATGTCGAAGTGGGAAAAATGTGTGTTTGGGAGCATTCTTTTTTTTTTTAACTGTAAAAACATGGTTAAGCAGGTGTTCCCTTGGTAAGTATTCAGCACCTTTGTCATATAGGGTTTTGTACTTATACCCGTGACTGGTTCCTTGATATATCAGTTGTAATGTAGTTGTGGTGGTCCTTTGTTTCGCTTTCTTATGACATATATGATTGCTGTATGGCAGTATTTGAGTTCAAGGTTGTCAGTAACACGTCAATATCTCAGTAGCCCTTGAAAGCGGTCACATGGAGCTGTCTTCCTACTTTTCTTAAAAGTCAAGTTTTCGTGTCTCATTTTGGAGTTTAGTTCTGGACTTTTGGTTTTGTTGGATTTTGTATGTAAAGACTTCCTGCATTTCCACGTCCATGTCCTGTCTGCTTCTGGGACAAAAATCTGCTTCACTGTTATTCAGAAGACCTTTTACATCCAACATTCAATGTGTCTGCTTTGAATAAGCTCATTTGCTTGCAAGTAAGACAACACTTGCTTTCACCATTTGAAATAAATCCCAAAAATGTAAAGTGGAAAGATGATTAGAATTTTCAAAGAATAAACAGTACAAAGTGTAAGAAGAATGTAATTGCACTGTGAATATCTCCTGTGCACTTAATTCTGACAATGGTTTCACAATGCGAGCTCTTTCATCGGTTGTTATTGTTGGACGTAATTGACTTAGGAACAACAATGATTTGCTCTAAACTTATGCATCATTCATGAGCTCATAGTTTAGCACTGTTATGGATTTTAAAACCCCTGAAGGCATCACACTCATCATGGGACGCTGGAAAGGCGCCTCAGCAGCAACCACCACAACTATTTTCAAATAATCTAATTCTTTCAGGAGGAGAATATATATGTAAGAGGGATGTCTCTTCCCTCCATTCCGAGGCTTCACAAAGAGAGCCAGCAGATAATCACCCTCCGGGTTTCTCCCAAAGTTTCTTCGCCGTGTGCTGGGCCTTACCGTGTCGTCATGTCGTTGCCGCTGGAGGAGAGCTTGTCATTTGTTATGCAGCATGTCAAATGTAACAAGAGCACCTGTCAGTGTTTCTACTAGTGATGCCTCCAACAGCTCTGGAAGCTTTTTTCTTTCTTTCTTTTCTTGGACCCATTGGCTCACAGGGTGAGTCTTCGCTCCAAGCCATTAACGCTCTGGACCTGAGGCTAAGCGCAAGTCCCCAAAAGAATATGCTCAAGTTGAGATCGTGATGGTAACAAATTTGAAAGTAGCATCCTTTGGCTCGAATTTCCAAGCGTGGTACAAGTACCACGAGGCCCAGGGCAAAAGTGTCATTCGCTAGTCAAGTCATCCACGGCCAGGATCATGCATGTTTTTGATGTTTCTCTCTCAACCACACCTTATTCAAATGGTTATGATGATTCCCAAGCTCCTGTTTATCTTGCTGACGAGCGAATCCTTTGAATCAAGTGTGTTGAGAGAGGGAAGCCTGGAAAACATGCAGGATACCAGCCCTCCAGGACTGGATTTTGACACCTGTGCACTCAGGGCACATGGTCACCCTCGAGTGTGTGATGATCACCCGATTAAATAATACATAAAGCAATGATGTATTGCAATACTTACTATAAAACATGGATACAATCGATATATCAGAATGAAGCTTGTAGGTTTAATTAAATATAATACAATCATATAATAAAACTATTTACGCTGTTAATAGGGAGTGGAAAACCAGCCAGCCCTCCCCAGGTTCCCTCAGCCCCAAGTCCAACCCCCTGCAGCCATACTAAACTTCTTAAAGGGCCAGGCTTAGCTCATGTTGTTCATTCCTGCTGCCATTCCCTGAAGTTGTTTGGAGGTTCAGGGTATGCCCTATTCAGATCTCAAGTTGCCCTCAAGGTAGCGCGGCCATTGCACGTCGACCAACCTGGAGCCTGTAACCAAATCAAAACAAGACAATGCAGAGGGAGAGTTGACAGTGCAGCAGTTGTTTTATCTTAATTAATTTTATTTTATTTCACACAGCCTCTGCACAGCTTTCTCTTGCAATTGGTGATTATCAAGAAACTTCCTCTTATTTAAAGATGTTGTCAATTAATCCCAACTGAACAAACAAGAGAATGTCATATCTTGCGATTGGTGATTGGCAAGCAATAGATCTCTGTCAACAATGAGCTTACGGTCTTAAATAGTAACTACTCAGCAATACAAGAACATGTGGACACGGTACAGTGTGACAATTCATTTACTTTCTATCACCAGCATGCTAACCCTTAGTCCCTTCCCGCAAATATGTTAACGTGCCAAAAGGAACCCATTCTAGGTAACATTCCAAGGTGTGTCGATGGATAATGTGCATATGAGATACTGTCACTTGGCTTGAAAATGCAGATTTTCCATGTAAACAAAACTACAGTGTAAATAGTTGAAGTCTATGTGAGTCACATGAATACGTAGCTATAGACAGCACAAGTTTCTACATTAAGTTTTTGCAAAGTGTCTTCCAAGTCCTAAACTGTCCTGATTATGATCCGAATTCCATGTTGAATGCATCCACAAATTCTCTTCCAGTCCACTACATTTGCTTTTATTCCTGTGCAAAGGCTGAAGTTTGTGCACCATAGTAAGTAAGTTTGCCGCGTAGAGATGGACGCCAGCTTTTTTAAAATTTGGAACAAGTCTGTTAATTTTTCACTGCTTGGAGCAAAAATGTGCAGTAACACCAGCAGGGCAACTCTCTTCTCACTTGCTGTAAATTATTTTCAGTGATGCATGGCTAAGTAACTTATACTTAAGGTGGACATTTTTGATTGCATAATTGTAGGATTCAGTCGTTTTGGTTTTTTTAAGTTTCCTCACTGACGCTAGTCAGAGTCTGCAATGTTGACATTAAAACTCAAAGCATACCATAGCATCATGCCAAGTGAAATTTCACCGCGCTCCCTATGGGAAGCTGGGGAGTTGCCAGCTCCAGATGAATAATGAAACTTCGCCTGCTTTGCTCATTTTTTATTTAATGTGGAACTCTCCTTTGTTGTTCCCCAAGAAGCGCCCACAGGAGTCAAAAGAAAACACTCGAGTCGGCTTTTCACACATGCGTGAAATTGCGTGTGAAGGTTAAATGGCAATGAATAGTCTTTTGTTGTGAAGTTATGGATCATGGCTGGCATTCATTCTGACGCATGCTAAATGTGTAAAGTGAGCATTTTACAGTGGGTCTCTCTTGGGTTGTAATTGAGCTATTCACGAACACAGTTTAATTGGTGCTTTTAAGATGAGGTTATTTCAATTCGATTGCATGTACAAAGCTGATTTTTCATGCAAAAACAAGTTGTATATTATAAAATGCTTTTGCTGAAGTTGTTATCGCTGGGCAATCATTGATCTGTGTTCATGATCAAACACAATAGGACGTCCATATACAGGTATGAAAACCGGTCAGAAAGGAAAAAAGTGGAAAGTATGACTGAACTGGTGTGGGGATTAGGAGACATGCTGACCCGGACAAATATTGGTATAATAATAAGTTACTTCTCAATATTGTGTGCCCCCACTATTTGCAGTGAATAGGGACCGAGCCAGCCCATAATTAGCGAAATACCAATTGCTCAGTTAGTTTTTTTTATTGTCCATAATGTGGACATTTGTCTTTTGTCTCAATTACAGAGGGATAACAATAAACAGCGACAAACGCAAAACATCTTGAAAGTAAAATGCAAAAATACTAATTCACCTTCTCTTATTTTTGTTTCAAAATGGCAAATTTCACAAAAAAAGTTTATCTCCATGCTTAATATAATAAAAGCAGTGTTTAAAGGGAGCCTTTAATGAAATGCATCGTAGTACCTCGGGCCCCACATCGGCAAAAAATAAGTGGCCATAGGACCAAAATTTGCGGATTTTTTTTTTCTTTATACACACGAACAATTTACAGCAGTTGTAAACAAATGGCACAACTGAATTGACCTGCATTTCCCGTCACTTTACAATCAACCTAATGTCTCAGTTTATTATTTTTTCAAATAAAAACACAATGCAAAATTAATCAAGCATGTGTTAAATATACATTCACCTACTGGTAAAAAACAAACAAACAAATGGCATGATCTATGACTAGCAATAATACTATTATCTTTCACTCTTCTTTGCTACTAAATATAACAATGATACTCTGGACTACGACGGAGTGTTAACTCTTTATTAGCATAGTACATAGTAGTAGCAAAAGGCGGTATCACGCAACCCAGAGCTGGGTTTACCCATCATGCATTGCATGACAAAACTGTGGGTAGCATTACAGCACAAAATACACCACAGATATTGCGGGGAAAAAAAAAAGATTTTCTTAATTTACGTTCATTTTTTTAATCATTTATTTATTTTTGTTTTTTAATTGATCCATAATCTGTATTTTTATCTGCCCCAAAACGGCATTAGTCTCAATTAATCGACAGTCATAACCGAGAGTAAACACAAGTATAAATGAAAAGGCGGAGTATGAATGACTTTTCATTGGGATTAAAAGGGGAGGTATATTTATTTTGCCAATCCTTATATCTGCTCTGAGCGAAGACTGCCCCCTCGGTCTGCCAGAACGTGCCGTCTGCCAATTTCTCAGATTCAATAAAGTAGACTTGCCCTGGCATGAAAATCGAGGTGTAAGTTTTTATGCCGAGCATATGCGCCTGGTCTATGAAAAGCTTGTTCAGACCTGTGCTATTTAAGCCATTTTGAATGTGTCAGTTTCAACAGGTTTCTTGCTTAGGCAAGGGACAGCAGCCAGTCAGCAAAGGTTTATGGACGTTTTGTGGTTACTGTCCTTCACATAATGGGAGCATGAGGAAGAGGAGGTGGAGATGGCGTACCTTCCTCGCTGTGCTGCAATCACCAAACTGCACCTTCCAATGAAAACAATGTTTTGTCATCTTGAGAACACACACACGCACACACACTTATGCTGTTGTATTGGCTGCCATTTCTATTTGTCAGAGGCTAGCACATCTTTGCCTTCTGGTAACAAGCTCCTCGCTGCATTAAAAATGGAGTCGCATTCCCAGCAACAAGATCCATATCCAGCCACTCATGTATGAGATTATACTTGCCACAACAACAAAACAAACACACACACATAAATACACACAAAAGTGCTGTTTGTTGCCTTTCTACTGAACACATTCATTGGGCTTTTCTTTTTTAAGCATCTGTTGCCATTCTGGTCTTTCCTCATTCACCTGTTTCTACTCCACCAGCCCACGTAGCCTTGAGGGACCTTTGAATAAGCTCGCAAGGCCTAAAGGTTAATAACCTCAAGGGAAGTCCAAAGCTGAGTGCGAGGGGGGAAAAAGGAGGTAAGATGGAGGGAGAACCTGCCAAGGTAGTGTATTGGATTTTGATTTAAAAAAAAAAAAAAAAGTGCGGCACTGCATTCAGCTTAGGGCAATGGAGCTTTTGGGTTCTTTTTTATTTATCTTTTTTTTTCTCTACAGTTCACAAGGTCAAGGTGCGTGAGGGTTGTTTGTGTGTCTCCCGTTATGTTGTTGTCTTTGAGGCAAGGCGGGGAGAAATGGTGCGTGCTGCCAAACACAAAGAAAAATTGATTTGCCGGCCACATCATCAAAAGACAAATGGCGTCGTTAACCTTGTGAGCCAGAAAATTAAATATTATTCTCTGTCCATGAGTGTGGTGAAGAGGTGATTTCTATGTGTTTTACACAATGTTAGGACATAACAAATTAAAAGTATTTTGTTGCTAAGTTGCTTGTTCAGGTGCAGTGCATATAAAAAAGCTGACATCCGTTTTGAAATACCAGATTGTGATTAAAAAATAAAGAGGACAATCATTTAAACAGTTTTTCCTCCTTCAGTCCAATAAAATCTGTGTAAATTCTTTTTTATTCCTATTTGCATTTGAATTTTAGAGGTTATAGGCTACAATGAGGGTGGAGCAAGTTTATCTTGTAACGCAATCCGCAAGTGGATGCCGATTGTTTTATTACTGACAGAGGAACAGGGCCGATGAGTGACAGTGGCCTGCTTGCACACAGAGATTTAGGAGGGATGGCGTCCCATCAGGGGCAGGCAGAATCGTAGAGAGGCAGGCAAAACGGGTCTTCTTACCAGAGAAGCAGGCGATAGGGTATTCAGCATATCAATATATAGCATATCAAAAATTTAAACAATCCATTATATACATTGCAATTGTAGCAAAAATACAGAATTGAAATACAGGGGTAAAAAGAATTTACATGGTGATTTTTTTTTTGGCCCCCAAAAAAGGTTTATGAGATGTATAAGACGCACTGGATTATAAGGCGCACTGTCAGGTTTTCAGAAAAGTGAAGGCTTTTGGGTGTACCTTATAGTGTGGGAAATACAGTAAATTATGATACGAATAATGGAAACACTACTCTGTATCGATAACTCGATGCCACACATGGTAAAGGAGGTTAATCATTACTTCTACTTAGTATCAGAGCAGTTTTATTCACAAGTATTTACATCTCCTTGAGAGGTGAGTGTTTTTACCACTATAACTGGCAATACATTGCGGTGGGCCGAAGGACACATTATTTTACTCAGAGTGACTTTCAAACCCCTAGTGAGAGTAGTGCGTCATGTACCCGTGAGACTGCAGCACCTCTGGGTCATGCTAATGAGCAATTACATACACAATCAGCCATGCTAATTCACTTAGCGGAGGGCTGAATACGTTCTAGGGAACCAGCAGTCACATTAAATTAATACACCTAATGTGGTGTTTAAGTACCAGATTCAGTCACACTCGCATGAATAGTCTACTAACACACACATAACACATACACACACACGCACACCTACACACACACAAAGACACACACACACATGCAGGGTTTCTATATATTGTTAAATTTTTACTTCAAACCCTCGGGGACAATCTTGATCTTTTCTCAGTCCGCGCCAACTGTAGCTGAGATTTCATTTCTCTTCAAAAATAGGATCCAATCTATCTAAAACGAAAAAGAACAGTGCAAGATCACACTTTGATTTGTCTCTGGACTGTAGTTTTCTATTGAATGTAAAACGTGGAATTCAACAAAAGACAAATTCCATTTTAATGAAACCTCATTAATATGCATTGACCTTAAATATCCTAATACCTTAAACTAGCCCCCAAGGGCACCTTGGACTAACATAATTCCATGAGATAACTGGAAAAAAAAAACTTAATTTACTACACAGCGGATTATTTCATTCTGAATATTAATTAATTTTATATTATCAGAATTACATGTTCACAATTCTCACTCTAGATGAAATCTGCATTATTTACATATTTAGATTTTTCATTAGAATTTTGATTTCTTGAACTCTGCTGTGATAACCACTGGTTGTTTTCACGTTTAATATGATTTTAAAAGTTTTACATTTCTCTTGATGAATTCATCCCATTTCGTATTTAATTTGTTAATATTATATTCAATCAACCAATCGAATTGTATTTGGCTGAGGTTCTTTTTGGCTGAGGTACTGGTTAGCAGTAAAACCCAATTTTTGGGTGACTATATTAGATGTGAGGATTTGCTTATATTCTACAGTGAATACATGCAAATGAGCACATCTTTAGGGAGATGGAACACCTACTAATATGTATTATTTTGTGGCAAGACATAATTGCAACGAGCAATCAGGAATTCTTTCCTGGCGCGTGGAGGCGGCACGCCATCCATCACGCGGCTCATACGCCCTATCAGGAGATTACTTGATAAGTTGCCCTGCCTAATCTAGTTAACATGGTAATTTTTCAGATTTTAACGATTCATTTCCTCAATAAATGTGTCTGCTGACACTCCTTGTGTTAAACTGGGTAGCCAAAACATTTAAATATTCTCAAAAAGAGAACTCTGTAGTATCAACCGTTACAAAAAGTGTACAGTAATAACATGATTCAACAGAATGTAAAGAATTAAATTGTTTCTGCATCATGATTTCATGCATTAATCATTGGTGGTACTCCTTTAGTTGTGTGCCCCTTGGCCACCAGGGGAATATAATTAATACTGTAACTACGCGGTGGTCTGTGTTCAATGAAGTCATTGTAGATAGTACTATATACAATGACTTCATTGAACACAGACCATCACGATTAAGATGCACCAATAGTAGTAATTTTATGCAGAGGATAAAGAATATACATCTGCAAATCTAGTCCTATGCTCTGTTTGTATGTGATGCAATTTATGTCCAAATGCATGCCATGTAGGTTTGCAACCGCCACAAAATGGACGGTAGGCCATTAGCCTTTCAATAGTGTTCTAGTTGTGTGGTAGTATAAAATAAATAAATAATAACAGCAAATTTGCAAACGCATAGGTGCCAAACCGTGAGTATGTTGACTGCATCAGTGCTTTATGTTCACTTTGCCAGTAAGCTTCAAGTGACATCAAAAGGCCAAACATCTTTTTAAAGAATTGTTTACCTGCCTGCCTCCTTTGAAGTTTGTGGCCACCATCTAATTTTCACTCACAATACAAGATACGAAGGCCCCTCAAAGAAATTTGGAAGTACCACAAAAGTAGTATAGGAGTATTTTATTTATTTATTTGTAATCACATTTAGTCACACAGCAAATAAAATTGCCGCCAGTATGCTGAACCCCCATGTGCAGTATATCTGCATTTGTAGATAAGCACATGTAGAAACCCTAATATGTGTTGCCTTTTAAGTCCAGGAGCGGTCCACGCATCCTGAGGTATTCTGCGCAACTTTGGACCTTTCGCTGAGTGTGAAACGGCAAACGCGGACATCCAATAAATTGCATCAGATGCTATCGTAAGCCAGCGTGTCTTTTAATCTTGCCATGAGCAGGTGGTGGTGTTTAGTCGTAGTACGCTGTATCTCACTCACGCAGGCCTTTTCACCCAGGTCTGTGCTGTGAACCGTTAAAAGTGGTCACGATCGACTCGATAACCCACACACAGAGTTTAGTTTTACAGAGGGTTGGTGATCGTTGATAATGCTTTTTGTTCAAACAAGTGTTTTTCTGGATATTACATGTTGCTCGCGTGGTGCCACGTGTAAATTTGGAGTATTAACTAGGATTTTTAAAACTCACTTGTGCGCAGACACGCTATCGGATGAACTGCATCATTTTGATCCTTGAGCGTACTGTATCATTCGCATCCTAGTGAATACGACAGCAAAAATACATGACGTTTTTTCTTCAGGTCATTTTTCTGCCATTTTAAGAGGTACTCAGGGGGTAAAAAGTAGGTCAAGGAGTATTGGAAATCTTTCCACAACCACACTCCCCTCTATCACACTGGCAAACAGTGAAAAATGAAATCACTTTTCTGGTGAGGTTGAAGTGTCACTAAAATACGAACTATTTGGTTTCAAGATTTGGCAAAACCTTCATGTCAACACTAGGGATTTTAAGTGGACATAGAAAGGGCAACACTTTGCTCATTTTTGTTGTGAGGTTGTTTATTCAATAACAAAAAGTAGTACTCTGAAATCTTCAACAAAGAGGCCAAAGGCCAGTCTCCTATGTGCCACATAAAATAAATAAATAAATAAATAAATAAATAAATAAAGTGTTTCTCCAGAGGTTCCATCCATTCATTCCATTATCTATGGCCGCTTATCCTCAAAAGGATCGCAGGCTTGCTGGTGCCTATCCGAGGCTGGCTACAGGCAAAAGGCGTAGGACACCCTTAACTGGAGCAAGCCAAAGGCACCAAAGGACAATTTAGTATGCCCAATACATTTGAGGATATCTAGTGGTCGTTGTATGGCTCAATGAGGATACAATATCTAGTGGTCGTTTTCAACGCAGGTGGTCAAACTTTCAAGCAACCTCTTGCACTCAATTTTTGCATTTTGCTATGGGACAGAAAATGCAAGATTCACATTTTTTAAATTCCCTAATTAAAGACTTTCTTCTTTTTTTTTTTCTTAGTAAATTCAACCTCTGCAATTCTTTGCTTTACTTGTAGTGTATGTGACATGAAATGGAGGCAAATTTAGACAAGTGATAATGAAATTGTGTTCTAAAAACATAAGATAGACAGGTATAAAGCCATAGCTGACTTACTTCTAATCACAGCCATTTAAGGCATTTAAGTGATTGGCAACTACGCCGATGTTTTCTGATTTTCCATCAAATGAGGAGTGCTAAAAATGGCTTTATACTGTTTAAATTGCAGAGTAACCATTCAGTTGAGTTGTTTTTGAGCGTAAATACAAAAACAGGGAAAAAAAAAAAGAAACGATATAATGAATGCAGTCAGAAAGAGATCAGGCCTTAATGAACATCAGATTAGAAATAATTGGCAAATTTCGCACTTTAGTGGTGATGGGAAAAAAAATCTAGTGGTGGGTAAAGGGTTAAAGGGTGGACATAATACAATGATGGACCAGAAAAAAGGTAATTTTTGCCCTCTAGTGGTGACAGGAAGGGTGGGCAAAAATACATTGGACGTCGGACTGATTGACTGATTATTACAGTTTTGCCTGGCTCAAAAAATGACGGATCGACGATAACAGAAAAGGGGGCAAATGCCAAATGTCGGACCAGCAAAATACTCTTGCCCACCTCTGTTTTTTTACATCAAAATATTAATCATCATCCATCTATTAATGACATGTAGCTTCAGCGGGGTGGGGGAGGTGGCCGGTGTCGCAGGAGATCTGCAGGAGATGAGAATCCCAACAAGTCAATAAGTTCATTACTTTGATGACTTAAAGTGGAACTCCGAGGATATCAGAAAGTTATTTGCATGCAGCAGGGATAAAGCAAGGAGGACTGCTGGAGGTAAATGAAGTCTTAGCTATCTAGGCGACATAAGTCTGTCTTAAGTTCATGCAAAGTTAGCTAACATTATTCCTTGGCCAACCATATTCATTTGCTGTAGGAGCTATTGGTGGAATTTGCATTACTAGAGTAATTAATTGTTACTGTTAACTCCACACAAACAAATTACACATGGCTTATTAATATTGTCATTTTTTCACATGTAGCTGCATAAAACATAATACTGCTTAGTGTTTGTTGGCTCTGCGTATATGATAATTTTGAGAACATAGCATTGAGCTTGTGTTACATATACTGTAGCGTCTGAATCAGGGGTGTCAAACACATGGCTCACGTTCTGGCCCGCAAATGGGTTTAAACTGGTTCTCGAGATAATTTTCTGAAGTACAAAAATGAGCTGATTTTTTAATAAATGAAAAACATGAAATGTTATGAATAATAAATTTGAAGTTTTTGTGTTAAAGTTATATAAATGTATATCATGATTTTATTGGTCTCGCCCACATTGGATCAGATTTTTCTCCATGTGGCTGCAAGCTCAAACAAGTTTGACATTCCTGCTCTGAATGGTGCAGTGGTTCTCAAAAGGTCTACCTTCAGGAAGAAAAACAACCATTATCTGTTGTTGGTTTTTGCTCACGTCTTGTAAATGCATTTTGAACCTTGGACTTAATTTGTCCTTTTTGTTGCTCAATTTTTGGGATTCCAACCATTTCTGTCGGGACCCATAGTGTTTTTAGTATTGTCCTGGGGACCCAACGGCCTTTAGAGGTAATAGCGGGAGTGACCGGAGAGAACCCACGTGGGCTTGGGGAGAACATGCAAACTCAACACTGGAAGGCCAGAGTCAGCTGGAATCAAACTTGGGTCCCTTAACTGTGAGGTGGATGTGCAAATCAGTACACCACCAAGTCGCCTCCAGAGGTTCAATTTTTTTAATCTCGCATCACAAATTTGAGAAATCTTGAAAATAAACACACCAACATAGGGATTTGGACTTGTAAATGGCAAAACATTGCATTTCTTTGTTTTGTTGTTGTCCTCACCCCCTAAGATACTGCGTTTGCCCTAATATTTTAACATTTCTGACATTAAACCTCTAATAAGCTCCAACCAATTTCATTCAGGAGGTGATGATCCTGTGTGTTTTATTCATAGGTTCACCACCTTAAGCTTTACTTTTGTTGCTGCAAAAATACAACCTTTTATTGAGTTGACAAAAGCCCAGGATAATTCGCATAGCAGATCAGTCGTCCTTAAAAATCTGTGAAGCGGTGACAGCTTGTTTTGTGAAGAATGTTTCTTGTTTAAGTTCCAGGCATTCACTTTCAATTAAATTGATACTTCATCAGTTTGCCAACTTCCATATGCACACAAAGGCAAATCTAAAATAAACAATGTGAACAGTCAACATGCTGTGTGGGGCCCTTTTGCGAGCGCAGTCAATTATCCACTGTTTTGTGTACTTGTCCTGTTCACACAAAGCCATTCTTGATGCACATTTGTTTACAGTGTTGCTCACACACACAAACAGACTAATGCAAACACACGCATTTATTTACCAAGGCATCAATGGCAGTTGCAAGACAATATGCACGGATTGCGTCAGCATAAACATCCAGCGATGCGTGACCTTTTAATCATGGCTGAGCCGTGAACAATTCTATGGAGATGAAGCAGCTCTGGTTTTGTTGCGAAAGTGTGTGGCATTTTTGATTGTCCATTATATTTGCGGCATAGCCTGTTCATCCGTGACAAAAATTGGAAACTGCAGCAAAACTTGTTGCCGACTGTTGGTGATTCAAGTTGCACGACATCACAAATTGCGCAACAGATAAGTGGATCAGGTAACGATGCGGAGAACATTAGGCTTAATGTTCTGTAAATTGTATTGATTGATCATATAGCACCTGGTGGGCAGCTCAGACTGGTTCATCTGCTGTTTGTTCATATCGAATGGATTAAAGGTCAGAGTGTAAATCTTATTTTTGAATGGAAACACTCCCCTTTAGAGTGTTTCCAAGAGATTGAGAGAAAACACTAATCCTTAATATCACAAATGTGTATAATCCCCTCTTTTCTTCTCTTTTTGGTTTTTACTTTGACCTTTTGCTTCGCGAGTGGCTTCAAATCCAATTCCATGGCCCGCCTCATCACGCCGATCTCGGCAAGCTGTGAAAAGCCGAAGTCGTCATCCAGCGCCGGGTCCTGACATTTAAATAAAAGATGATGCAATCCAAAAGAAACGCCACTCCTGCTACAAAAATCTGACAACACAGAATAGCTTTTACCCCATTTCATAAGAAGGTCCTCACTTGACGGGTGAATTATTTTTATCTCCTGTGCTACACTGTCAGGCCGTTAAATATTCATGGGGTTGCTTGCGCCATATTTACATACAATGTGCTCTCTTTAGGTTACCCCCCCCCCCCCCCCCTTCAAGGGCAGATTTTTTTTACAGCATTAATGAACGAACTTTACGTTCTGCTGAACTAAAAGCAAGCGATGGTGTAAGGTGGTGGATTTCATCTCACATTTTGATATATAGAACTGCCTTGCGTAACTTCATCGTCGAGAAAGGGACGGCCTGAATATTTCATCCCTGCTTTGCGATGCACCTTTGCTGCCTGCATACAGATGTTTTACATCGCATTAAAAAACGGACGCTTCTAGTTTAGGGAGCTTGGATGGTATCATCAAGCACTTTATCAGAGAACCTCCTCTGTTTATTGTCACCTCGCACAAATGAAATTAAAAAATGCTTGCTTAGTCTGAGTCTGTAGCAGAGATATTCAAATCCAATACTAAAAGGACAGCAAAAAATAACTAAAAAAGTGTGTAAGCTAAAAGCTAAGCAAATCAACAATATTTTTGAAAACTTCCATGTGTGTGATGGTCGGTGCTCCCACTGGACAAAAACGATGACTGTGGCACAAAGAACCCAAAACCCATAAATGGAGGAAACCACATGCTTCGTTACTGCTTTACATATTTGGGGTGTTATTACAGCTTAAAGCTTTAAACAAATTGCGAGCGTCAAGAGCAGCTCATGCAATGCTGTTTTGTGACACTCTATTGGTACAGTAGCAGAGAACGCATGCAGTAGACTGAGGGAGACAATGTGCTTTGACCCTTGTCGTGTGTGTGGGGAGCGTGTGATTTGTTTCAAAAGAACAAATCTTTTGAGTGAATGTGAGCTTACGGGTCACTTCCTAAAGTGATTTGTTCTTCCCTCAGTTACGACCAATCAGCAGCCGGCATCAGGCAGGGGAGGGGTTCTGCTGAATGTATTGCCATGCTATTTTTCATTTAATTTATTGAGTGAATAAACCCTTTGAGATGGACCATCTCGTTTTCAAGAGGGTCGGTCCTCAATTATCACAAAACAAACAAATCAAACAAGCAGATACAGCAGCACAGTCATTCAAAAGAATCCAAAATAAAAAACAGATTGCACACTCACTCACACTTTCAATCAACAACCACAGCTCTCAATCACTCTATACACACGCGCAAACACATACACACACATACGCACGCATAAAAACGGGACTATTCCAAAACAGTTTACACCAGTGGTGTAGTGGTCCCTTGAGAGGTGGATATACTCCAAACTGCACCCCTTTTTTAAGTATTAAAAAAAAAAAAGGACAGTTTTAGAACCAGTGACATATAAGACAACTTTTACCAAAAATCTGTCTTTATTACTATCATGACTTAATTACGAGCACTACTTAAAGTATTACTAGTCACACAAGCAGAATGGATGGATAAAAAAAATGTATCATGTAAAATATATCATGTAAAAAAATGTATCATGGGGCAAGCATGTTTTAAGTATTTTTTAGACATTTTTGGGAATTCTTAAAATTGTTTTGAACTCCACAGGTCAGGACATTTATTATTGATATCTACATAATACCTCAAAAGCCAAAAATGATGCATCTCCCGGTCTCCCTCACACACAAACTACTGTGATCACGACAGTCATCGGCAAGACATGAGCCCCCCTCTTTCCATTGACAGTCTGTATCACCAAGTGGAAATATTTTTAGCTAGATGAAGTATACAGAAGATAAGTGAATGAATTAGCACAATTCCCCAAGTATAAGACGCACCTGTGTATAAGACACACCCTTAATTTTGGGATCAAATTCTGGTATTTTCTGTATTACCGTGTATAAGATGCAGCAACACTTAGGCAAATATGTAAAAATTATAGCAAAACAGAATTAATATTATCTTTTGTGGACTTTATATTTTCTTGTCTTCGTATCCGTAACTTATATATTTGTTCTGCATCAAGTTAAGCGTGTTTCAGATTTCCCACATTGTGAGCTGTCGGTGAATGCCTCGCCAGTTTATGTTCAATGCGCTCAAAGTTTTAGCTTTTCCTTTTCCCAGCGACTTCGTTTGAGTTCCTTTGACCATAAATACCCGAAGTTGAGCAGTATCCGTGTTTCACCAAGTTTATGATTGTGTGTATATGCCAAAAGACAGCAATTAATAAACGAGTCAAATGAAATACATTTCCGCGTCCTTGAACCAGTGCAATCTTAATAGAATCAGCTGTAGACATCATAACTTTTACATGATCCTCTCGGGTGGACTTGGACGTTGGTTAGTCCTCCTCTTTTATTGAAAATAATGCCGTAGCAACCTCAGCTAACACGAGCTGTTGTTAGCTGCAAAAGGTTCTTGATGCTAACAGCGAACTGATGTCTCACTCCTCTAGCTCAACACATTAAGGTAATTATTGTAAGTAAAAATACGGCTGATACAAAAATGCACATCTGCACATCAAAATCAACCATAGATCAATCTTCCTCGTGTTGAGCCATTCTTGGAGGAAAGAAGCTATTCCTGAATGGTGCACATCGGGGGAGGTTAGAAGTGGGTATACGCAATTCTTACTTTAAAGTGGGTATACGCCTTGTACCCCTGTATATCTGCCACTACACCACTGGTTTACACATACTGTGCAAAAAAATGGGCTCAAGACTCACACAGACATATAATACTGATATCCATAGTTTGTTAGTCTGAGCAAAAATAGCCCGCAATGGTTCAAATATGGTTCAAAAATGGGTGGTAAATGGTTCGAGTCAAAAGTTGCCTTCTAAATGAAAGTTTACCAATTTCCTTTTTGATTTGTGGAACTACAAAAAATATTTGAGATACATGTCTTAAATCTACTGAGTATGTTTTTGATGTTTCTGTTGTTCACTGCAGCTGATTCAAATGATCAGGAGCTTTATTATGCTTCCACTGAGCTTGCTGATGAGCTGATCATTTGAATCAGGTGTGTGTTGGGAGGATAGAAATCTCAATACCATGCAGGACAGCGATCCTTGAGGAATAGGTTTGGACATGTCTGTCTTAAACTGTGAGAGGAGGTAAATGGAGTTAAGTACTGCTTCAAATAGTCAGGACAAATGAGGTGGATGCATTCGAAAAAAAATCATTCATGAGCGAGTCAATGAGTGAACGTACTGTATGTCCTTTCACTTTCAAGATAAAACGGGGAAACATGTCATTTCCCACTCAGAACAAGTCAGTAAATGAACATACTGCTTTGTCACTGATTTGTTTGTGTCTCTCTTGAGCCAATCTATGAGTGAAATGTAAATCATTTTTCGCTGAGAAAGAGTCAGCGAGTTCATGTACTGCTATTACCAGTTCAGTAGTAAAGGTGAGTGCTTTGTTAATTATCAAGGCGGGAACCTTAATGTTATCACTGAACCACCACTCTTAAATCTTGAGGGGATAAACTTTCATTAGCTCCTTTCAAACCGCAGGAACCAAAACAGGAACTTCCTGATTTAAAGTACACTGGTAGTTTTGGTTCCCTTTTGTTCGCACTCAAAAACGTTCAGGGTATGGAATGGTTCCCCTAGAGTTAACCTGCGACTTCCTAAGCACCTAGTCCCTACTAGGGTCTTGGTATACCTACCGAGTAGGTATAGGGGGCGTGTTGTGCTAACGAATACTGAATGATTTGTTGAACTTAAGGATGTTTTGTTTAGGTACGAGCAGTCACCATTATGCAACTCAGCAGTTGTTTTCACTGTGGCCAGTTTAATAGAGAAAATTGATAGGTGGATCTATGCTCTGAAACACACTCTACTGAGTATGTGCGGGGACGAGGACATCCAACGCTAATTCGCTTCTACAAGAAAAGGCGAGTCGCTGACACAACGCCTAATTTGAGCGAGCGCTTTTTTTTTCTCAAAAGTATTTCAAAAATACACGGACCGAACGCTGACTAAAGCAAACTTATGTCCCGGCAATCTAGATCAGACGCCCACTACAGTTTGTGCTCAATCCGTATGTTATTTTCATAGCTTTTTGTTGCAAACAACACGGAAGTGCGAGTGCAGTTTTTTTTTCCGCCACTTCACATCATCAATCTAATTTGAATAAATTATCTTGACCTCTGTCAGTGGGTGTGAAGCTTGGGGGCCACAGACCAGGAACCTTGGAACAGGAACCCCTGCCACCAGGCACTCAGTGTTCCTATGGTTCTTGTCTGGATTTCCTGTCTACAGTTAATTGTTGAGCCCAAAAGGGCATATGTATCCTGTAGTGCACAAGGGTCAAACTCCAGTCCCCGAGGGCCGGCATCCTGCATGTTTTCCAAGCCACTCTCTCAACACACCTAATTCAAACGATTAGGCTCATATCAAGTTCCTGTAGAGGTTCCTAATAATCTAATCATTTGAATCAGGCGTGTTGGGGAGAGGAAACCGAAGCCCTCGAGGACCAGGGTTCAGCACCTGTGCTGTAGTGGGTGGGGATGTGGTTTTTTTTTGTTTTTTTTAATCAAACTTCCGACACCTTGGATTGGAAATACCTATCAAATTCCAGAGCAGATATAAAAAAAAAAAAATAACCTTTCACATGCAATTCAGTCTTCCATTAATTTAGAAAACTGTCCCTGGAAGAAAATCAACAAGGATGCAAAGAACGGTATTCAAATAAACATCATGAAGGAGGCATGGTGGGTCGGCGTGCTGCTCATTAGTGCAACATACTATACTTGGATTTTTAGAAGACCTTCATGCAACTATAGAAATCACTTTTAATAATTGTGTTGCTACAGAGCTGCGCCGCTGACATTTTGGGCCGTTTTGACTGTGCGTTGCCTGGCAACTTTAGATAAAAATACCATAAGAGCAAATGGTGGTGTCTTTACATTATTTTAAGTGAGGCGCTCAAACCTGTTTACGCCATAAAGTTCACATGAAAATCTTTTAGTGTTTTAGTATAAGTTTGTAAGTGCGTAAAGTATTTGAATTCAACAGCTTCCACTTTTCTGGGAAGACTTTACATAAAGGGAAGGTTTGTGTTTCATATCAAAGACATCCTCTAAGATTTTTTGGACTTTAACAACTATTAAACGTGTGTTTTAAGTTTCTTTCTAAAACTTCCCCCAAAAGACCAATGCATGTATTATTATTATTAATTATGTCAGGAGTAAATGTAGTGTGTAAAACCTCAATGAGAGGTCACAAGGTACAGAGTAATCAAAGATGAGGGAAAAGGCTCAAATTGAGTCAAATTATCAATATGTAATGCATTTAAGATGAAAAATTAGGAGTCCTTCCAAAATTATGATTGAAGAGTTCACTGATTTAAAAAGTGTGTCGTATCCCATGCGTCTTCACCACTGTTTATGGCATCGACTCCTCTGAATCCATATAGTAAATTCCAAAGAGGCTTCTTTTAATGCAATACACACACCCTCAATGCCCTGTTCACAATTACATTTTTTTCAAGAGGTGGAATTCATTTTCAACGTATCCCCTCCACCCACACACCCTTTACTCCAAATCTTATTGATGTGCTGCAGTCCATGAATTTTGCATGGATTCCTCGCCAGCCCATCAGTGGTCCTTAATAAAATCAGTGTGTAATGGTGAGGTAAATTACACCCTAATTGTGGTGGCATCAATTAATTATTCATCTGCTTCCTCCCTGACAAATCCTCTAATGTAGCATTATTATTCTGTGAAGAAGATGTGAAGGATTGCATGTATATCTAGTGCTAATGTAATTATATAACAGGTTCCTACATGTGCGGGAGCTTTGTTTACTGAACTCGGGACTAAGATTGCAGCTTTATTGAGATATGATTGTGATGGATATGTTGTGCATGCTAACACATTTGAGCTTAGTGGTAAAATTAGATTTACTGGAGAAAAAAAGCCATATTTGTGCGCCGTGTACTGTAATCTTCCTGGATATGAGAGCAGTCGATGGTTTATATGAAACAAACGAACCAACCAATTAGTTGTACTACATAGCAAGAATACCACTGAATGTACTTGCTTTTGCTGTCTGATGTAACTCTGAAGCGTTCCAGTATTTATATAGGGTAAATGATCATTAACATAAATGAACATTCTATTTTTTGATTTACAAAACTTAAATACAACATAATCTGACAAGAGGTCAACTTTTAGATTCCTGTGGGGTGCAAGATCACACAGCCCATGTAACTTAAAGCCAGGGTTTCAAATCTCATTACGAAAGACCCATCCAATAGATTTGTGCCTACTATAGTGGATATTTGTTTTTGGTCCATATCTATTGACATTCAAGCTACCTTCTTACATCCTAGTGTGCTTAGTAGAGGACATTTAGGCCTTTGCAATGATGGCTCATGTTTTTGGCGAGATGCAATTAACTATATTGTCTTGTTGAAAGAAAACAGAGAATGCAACAAACCTTGAATGGAATATTTATCGTATTTCTTAGAGTACAAGTTGACCTCAGCTATGTCAACCCTCCGACCCGCCCGCCCTCCTATTTTAACTACAATTTGGGTGAATGTTACCAAAAATTAAAAAAAAGAAAATGTCTACCGCTGACTTTATTCGTTTAGAGGCATTTCTATGTTGTATTTCAAGTAACATACTGTTGCAGTTACAAAGGAGATATGCTGATCATCATACTTGAGATATTCTCCCAAGCTTTCTTTACTCAAGTAGTGGCGACTGTGTGGTGAGATCAGAGTGTGGAAGTTTGCTCTTTGCGTTCCTAATTTTCAGGCTTCTCAGTTTTCTCTATGAGAAATATGCTACAGCTGAGTAAATACAGTATATTGGTGTATCATAAATAAAACATGTACTTTGAAAATTACATTTGGGTTCATCCCGGTGGAGGAGAGGGTAGCCTCCTTCCATCCAGCTTCGGGCGGGGGCAACAGGTCCAGACTGCTATTTGTGCCTATGCACCAAAGTACAGTTGAGAGTACCCACCCTTTTTGGAGTCTTTGGAAGGTGTGCTGGAGAGCGCTCCCTCAGGGAACTTCCTGGGAACTTCCATTAGTTTCAGATACACTTTAAATTCAAAATGTTAAAGTTTACTGATGACTGATTTCAATAGGTCATCTGAGAGTTAAGTTACCTAAAAACTTTAATGTAAAGTTTACTGTAAACTTTAATTATAAACTTCATGCTACAATATATATGTATACAATTAAATAACATCATAAATAAAAAAAAATATGATAAAAAATATAGAAAGGATTTATTTACCTTTGAGTGATGTGACAAGCTTTTATAGCCATATTCCCTAGTGAGAGAAGCCTAGCCTAGCCTTCTTCGTAATGCTTGATTATCTCCAGCTTCGTTTCCACACTAATCATCTTCTCTCTTTAACATCACTAGCAATCTCAGGATCCAATTGCTAAACAATTTAAATTATGAATTAAGCACTAGAATGCACAATAAATACTATATTGTAATCTTTCACATGAGATAGACTCTAGCATGTCACTCTCTTTGTGATCCCCTGACTCCGACCAATAGCAGACCAGGATCTTAGGGAGTCGTGACGCCGACCAAGAGCAGACCGGCATTGTAGTGACGTCAGCTGTGACGCGTGTAGTGACGTATGAGCACGGTACCCCTCGCAGACACACGAGCACACAGACGGCCATGTTTGAGAAGAAAAGTTGTTGTTTAGATGTTGTAAGGCGAAAAAAGTGGCGTAAAGAGGGGACTAAAAAACGTCGCGACCCACGTCATAAGGAGAAGAAAAACATAAGGCAGAGACGTCCACTCTATTTAGAATTAAATATGAAGAGATATGTGTCAAGTTGCTTTTTAAATATAATTCCAATGAATAAATCGCTTCCACAAAGTTGATAATGCATTCTGCGATGCTTGGGATGTGATAGCATTCAAGTAACTAATGGGCATATCTCAAAGATACTCTCACACGGATTGGCTCTTACCCAGGAAATCCAAGTTAGATGG
Organism: Hippichthys cyanospilos; assembly: GCF_059441005.1. NCBI lineage: Eukaryota > Metazoa > Chordata > Actinopteri > Syngnathiformes > Syngnathidae > Hippichthys > Hippichthys cyanospilos. The sequence goes on from NC_142377.1 coordinate 5,048,474, forward strand.
TTAGAAATGATTAGAAATGTTTTATTTATTTATTTATTTTGGGGGGGTATGACCATGATGGGAGTGCGCGACGACAGACCATCAATTGGCTGATGGCGCCCACCAACAATTACAATTTCTGGCTTGAAAAAATGGTGGACCAAGGATGACAGAATGTTGGCGTGGCACTGACAACTGACGGACCAACAAAAAATGTAAAATGCCCAAATCTGGTTGTTTGTAAATATAGCCTACTGTATTGACTACTCTAGTCTAAGGAATCAGGTGAGTTTCTGTATTTTATTATTCATTACATTTTAAATTGGACAAAGAAGAAATGTGTGCTTTGCATTTAATTATTTTAATTCGCCTGGTCGTTATTTGAAAATGTAGTACTAATGTTTTATGAAGGTTGTGGGTCATCACGGTCGTCACAACTGCCTGGTTGTCATATAATGGAGAAGTACTCACCATTGCAGTGCCCATTTTCTTTAGATCTGATTTTGGGTTTTCAACTGAGGGAAATAGTAGAATCTCTCATTTAAACATTATGAGAAGAATGTAGCATGGTTTTACAATTGAAGGAGTACTCAAAGCTTATTTTAGCAAATGTCCTGGATCAGGTGTGACACACATAACAAGACGATATTCATTCAGCGGTGACACACCTAAATGCACAAGAAATAGACAAGCTTAAATAAGCATGCCATCCTCTTCTGCTCCAACCACAACAAATTGGTTTTCAAAGAAGACCAAGGTGGCACTTTGACTGCATAATCCATTATCATACCCAAGCATGAAGAGCATTTTTTTATACGTCCCTGCGGGGGACACAAGCGGCATCGTAAATGCGTGACTGCTGATGGCTTTTATTTGCAGGACGGACGCTCAGGCGATCTCCCATTATGGGACGGAGCCTTATTGAAAACCTTGCTCTTACCTGTGCAGCACTCCCAATGTGGAAAGAACAGCTAGTTTGCATTGAGCAATTCCCAGTCAATTTTCCTGACTTCCTCAAGCGGAAAATGAGCAGAGCACAGATAAGATCCAAAAGTGCACCGTTAGGGTACGTCATATACACACAGGTTTTATAGTGGCAAACAGTGAATGTCCTGTAGAGCACGTCAGCAAGACATGCTTGAATGGCAATGCATACATATTCTCAGATGATCTGTACGGTAATGTGCCAGGCTCAAGTAATCATTTACAGTAAATGTGCTCCGGTACTTCTAAACCTCCAGCCAGCTCACATGAAAAGTCAAATGTAAATATAAAGTGATAACTAAGCATGGTAAAAAATGAAGCCACTCTTGTTAAACAAAATACTGTATAATAAACTATCATCATCTTGCACCAAAATTAAAGACATTTCTTGTTTATTGCAAAAACGCATTGATTCAAATTGAAGTCATTTCATCCAAGGGTTAAAATAAACCCTGGAATTAGTGATGCATCGCAATGTATGTCAGTGTAAAGTTAAATGTTGTGAGTTAATATTGTCTTCCTCTAAAATACTGTACATAGTAAGTTAGTTTTGGAATCATGCCAAACAGGACTTCCCTGTGTGTGACGGAGTATTGACCGTCCATCACATCTCGCCTGGCGTGTGCTGTTCGGCAGAAGGAGGCAGCTGACGCAGACACGTGATAAGCCACGAGTCACTAAACTGCTCCCCTTGGACACACAAACATTCGAACGCATGGAAGTCCATCTCTCCTGCCCGGAGTGTCTCCCCACCGCCAGTGTGCACGTCAAAGGTGCACACTCAACTCTCACACGCCACACTTGGACTGTAAACAGTAGCACACCAAAACACTCACCTGCGTACTATCGCCCGGATGGGTGGAATAGCATGGAGCAAAACAGAGGCACTTTCTGCTTGTCACTGAAGTAGTGTTGAGTGGCGCGCTCTTGAAGGTCACATGATTATGAACTAAACCAGGAGTGGGCAATTCCATCCCTCAAAGACCGGTGTCCTGCATGTTTTCCAGTTTTCTCTCTCAAACACACCTGATCCAGATGATTAGGATTAGTTTCAGCAGAGCTTGGTGATGAGGGTTACGTCATGTTCTGTTGTGGGGTTGGTGTTTGTTTTTTAGGATTTTTTTCGTATTTGTCAAGTTGTGAATTTGTTAACTGTTGTGTCTTGTTCCCTTGTGTCTGTTGTCAGCGTGATTTTTTTCCACCTGTCCGTGTACCTGCCCTCCCCATGTCATCTATTCAGCAGCCTTTCATCTCTCCCCAGCTGTTTCGTGTTTCCCCGTTAAGTGTGAAGTTTATTTAAGTCCCCAGTTTGCAACTGATGATGATCCTGATCATTTGACTCAGGTGTGTCGGGGAAAGAAACCCTTTAGGACGGAGTTTGGAGACCCCTGGTCTAGGTCTAATGTAGTTGCGTGCTTTTGGCCCAAGAAGTCCTTTGCCTCCCTGTTGCTGTTTTCACCATGAGTTTGTTTTCAGTTTCAAGTTTTGTTTGTTACTTTTTGGATTCTGTGTCGTTTGTGCTGTGCCTATTCCATGTGTGGCAATAAATCCTCTTTTTTGAGCACATCACCTCCAAGCTGCCCTGCAATTTTGGGTCCATCTTCCTTCATCTTTCACCAACGTGCTCTGGAATCATGACAGCTAACGGTTTAAATCAGGTGTGTTGGGGAGAGAAAACTATTTAACTGAATAATTTGTTGTTAAAAGAGTTGGAAACATTTATACTTCATGCCAAGGGACAGAGATGTGGTGTACTAGACGGTTGTATACAGCTGCAACCACCCGTAAGAACCTGCACCGATGTGACCGTACGCATCAGGTGATCAGTAAGTTGATTCCCTTTCTCATCTCAATTGGTTGTACTTGACCAAAATACAAGATCAAAACCGTTAATTTTTCAGCTTGGCAATGCAACATCATGAAGAAGTAACTCTAGCAATGCACAGTGAGCTGGAGGCATTTTGCGAAAGAAGTGAAGCTATATTTAAATTTGGCTAACACCTTCAAGACTGCAAACTCCACTTTATGCATGTGGTGTCTCAGAAACGATTATAAGTTGTTCACCGGTAAAAATGAGAGTTTGCCTCCTTTCTTTATCTTCTACTCTCCTATGACACCTTGCTGCCTCTTACAGGTTGGTCTTGGTAATATGGTATAGCAGAATATATTTATATTAATCAACAGTGTGTCCAATTTTGAGTCTTTACACATTGCAGTAGAATGAGACGTGGATATGTCCCTATTTTTAACATCTTAACATGTATTTAAATATTTATTTTGGAAAGAATTAATCATGAAATCCTGCCATATTGCTAAAACTAAAAGAAAGACAACCGTGAAAGCCATTGATAGTGAATGAAGTTATACCAGGCAGCCATGCACCTGACAACACCTCAGATGAAAGAAGCCTATGCTCATCAGCGGCAAAGAGCCTTTGCAGTTGTACTCATTGATTCACGTCAAGTTGGCACGATCGATATGAGGGACACGCAGGAGTTTTTTTTTTTTTTTTTTTTGGCCTATAAACCATAATGTGACATATTTTAAAAGCTGACAAGCTCATAACATCACAACAGTTTTAGGACTGTAAAATATGTTAACATTTAACAAATGATACGTCATTAAGTGCAGCCATACAGTCGAATGAGACTGGGGCGCAGTTTAAACCCTGTCCACAAGATGTCCTCCTTTATTTAGTATACCTGTCTATTAATAAATTACATAAATTGAACTAATTTCATCAGTATGCCACTGACCAGCTCATTTTATACTTCGCAGCCTAAATTAGCTGCAGACAGCACCTACTTAAACCATGCAGATGGAGGCTTCAATGAAGATGATGATCATAAAGAATTCAAACATTTTGCAGTACTATGTGCTTGTTCCAGATCTGGGCTCCGAGCCAAAGGACCGCAGCACCACAGTGCGATAGGGCTCTTGTCTCAAATTGTATCAGTTGACGCAGCGGCCATCTGGCTTCTCTCAGTGGTGCACTGTGACAATGGTTCAAAATAAGACAGGCCAGGCGCGCTCGTAGTGGATTTAAAAAAAAAAAAAAAAAAAAAAAGCATCACCTCAGTTTTAATTGTTGGTCTTCAAAAGATGATGTGCCACAAACAAATAAAAAAAAAATGAATGAAATGCTTTTGACTGTGGAAGAGATCCACTAGTTGGGGTCAGTAATAGCAGTTGGGCTGGACCAACAAGCTATAACTTAAATTTGCTGAAAGTATTGTGAACTCACGCTGTGCTGTTACTGCAACATGCATTGCAATACACAAACGAACTCTTTAGATAAAAATAAGAGACTGGTTGAAGTTTGTCCTCCACTACACATAGTTGTAGCAAGATTTTTTTGTTTTACTTATTGCTTACTTTATTATTTGCTTGCTTATGGAATGTCGTCTGCTCGAGGGAGGTCAAAAGAGAAAGAGTTGCCAATCTGCAATTTTCCGGCAACCAGTCATGGAGGTCCCCCGCCTACTGCTCAGCAATGGCTAGGATAGGCACCAGCAAGCCAGACACCCTCAGGGCAAGCGGCTATAGAAAATGGATGGATAAAAATCAATAAAACGGATCTATTCAGCTTTCCGTGACGCTGGATTTTATTTGAAACTTATTTAGGACACTAGATATCACTGTTTCTTTATTTCAGTTGGTGCCTTGGCAAAGTTGAATTATAATTTATAATTTAACAGATATTGCAACGACGACAGAGTAATGATTCAATTCCGTGACTCTAAATCTTTGAGACGTGAATTTTTATCATGGCGTGATGACTTTAAATCTCATCTCGTCTTTTGTTGTTTCCTTTAGATGACCCCAATACGCCATCACCACCAGCACCAAAAGACTTGCACGTTCAAAGTGAAAAAAAAAAAAAAAATCAACCACCTGCATGGAACAGTGAAGTCACTTTTCGACATCCGGTTCACTTAATTGTCAGTCAAACATAATTAGTCATTTCGGAGCCTTCCTCGATTAGCCCACCTACCCATTATGTTTGTGCCAAAAGTCGAAAGCAAAACTCATGGAGGGCAGGTGGAAGGAGAGGAGGATCGGGACGTGACCAAGTTTTGGGTGAAATCAAAGGTTTCATTTGATTTTTTTTTTTTTTTTAGCCCAGAGGTTTTTTTGGTTGAAACTTAAAGTTTCGTTTGATGCTAAAAAAATGTGTTTTCTTCTGAGAAGTTTTTCGTTTGAAAGCAGTTTTGTTTGCTTCTCAGAAGTTTTTCGTTTGAAACCAAAGGTTATGCTTGATTCTTTTTAGCCACAAATTTGATTCCATATACCAATATCTTAAATATTTTAAGATATCTTAAACAATATCAAACATTTTTGTAATCATTTATAGAGAATATTCACTGACGTCACAATCTTGCAAGTAGGCGCCATTGTGTGGGTCAAGCTTATACTTGTTTACATTGTCAGTTATTGAAAATGTCAGACTCATCTACCTCTTATGTTACTTCTGTAAAGAGAACGTATGCGGAAGGTTTAGATCAACAGTCCCTGTGACTGACCCAATTGACTGGGGTCAGTGACGTCACGTGAATACTATTGCTACTCTGTGCGACTTTTAACCGCAGTCAGTCGATATTCTTCCATACTATAGGTAGCAGTAAATTGAGTCTGCAGCATACAAACAACAATATTCTATAACAGAGGTAGAGAATCCTAGTAGATTCAAACGATCTAAATGTTTCCAACCAAGACTCCTCATCTCTCCCCAGCGTGCATGATCACCAGGAGTTGTTCACAGTATTTAGGTCACTGTAGTTCTTTTCAGTCTAATCATAAAAGTGTTTGTAAGACGAACTTTCATAAGTAATAGTCATCTGCCATTTTTTTCGCGCAGGAGAAACCTCGGAAGGTGCGCGTTGCGTAAAATCTGCCCCGCACAGACTCCGCGCGTAGGGGCGTGCTTGTCAAAATGACGTCATGTGACGAGTCACGCGGCAAGCATAAACCAAGTGTGCTGGAGCTCTTCTGCAGAATTTGCTTAGAATTTCTTAAGCTTAATGAAGTCTCAACCTTGCGTTTGCCCCCTGGTTATAGACTGAATGCTTGATTTGACATGAAGTCGGCTTTTTAAATGTTAATATCGCCAAGGGTCAGGTTAATGAATCATTGCAGCCAATGTTGTGATTGCAATGAATTCGATTAATTGTGCAGCTCTACCAGGTAGGGATGGAAATTGGTACGATTTTTTTTCCAATTCCACTTACTTTCCTGATTCTTTTTTGGCAAAGCAATTGTTTATATATACTTTAATGAAGAAAAACTAAACAAAAAAACATCCGCTCAATATATTATTAATTGATTATTGAATTGAAAACAAGCCTACTGGGCATCTGCATCATATGCCAGATGGTCAGTCTAGCCCTGATTGTACCAGTAAACATTAACAAACATGTTCAAAAGTAAATAACCATCTCACAAAAATACAAAAATATATACTGTAACACGTGTGAAATACATTGGCTAATCAGCAAAAACGGTTAAGATACAAATGAACTGAAACAATTAGAAGGAGTTCTAAACTAGACCCGGTTTTTGATGCCCGTCCGTACTACTACGGCTGCAGTTGCTATATTGCAGTGAACAGCAATGTAGCAGGAAAAACACTATTTAACATTGCCCCTGCAGCCACAAGGAGTCCTCATCTGGATAGATCCAAGACCAAAATTCTCTTTGATTTTTAATGAGGCATTTGTTCATATTTTACAATGAAGTGTCATGCAAATGAACTATTACTTCTACAAAGAGAATGCCATTGAACACAACACAAAGGAGCAGGAAACACACTCCAAAAGGCCATGTTATTTCTCTTTATTCTACGCATGTGGCATGTGTCTCAGGCGATAGAGCAAGTTGTCCAGTAACCGAAGGGTTGCCCGAATTCCCTTCTGTCTGACATGTGTCGTTGTGTCCTTGGTCAGGGTACTTCACCCAGCTTGCTTCCAGTGGTTAATCGGAGGGGCCATAGACCTCACACATGATGAGAAAGCTGGAAAATACACAAAAAGAGTAGTCGTAATAGGAGGTGGTAGTAGATGTTGTAATTGTAGTATTAAAAGTAGTTGTAGTACAACTAGTAGTAGTAGGAGCAGAAGTAGAACAGTACAAGCAGGAAAAGCTCCAGTTGCAGCAAGACGTAGTAGTAGTAATAGTACCACATAGGGCTGCACAATTTTGTCCAAAATAATGAGGCCGTTGTGGTTTGTTTCCAGTTGGTAGGTTTTGGTTCTTTTATCATCAAATTCGTGAATATCTTCAATTTGACATGGTGGCCTTGTACATTGTGTAATGTAGATGACTTCAAAATAGCTCGCAAATTCGTGCATCCCAGTATCTCCTGCAAGAATAGTCAATCCACTGAAGGCGATGATCTGGACTTTGCTTTGTTTTTTTCCACTCTTTTCCTCTGGCTGTTGCAACTCTACAACCTTTAACGTTTGTGCTTGTCAACATTTTTTATTGTTATTATAATTATTATATTATCAGCAACATTATCCTTCCATGTGCACAATGACTGAATTCTGAGGCATTTTATACAAACACAATGCAATCATTTGCTCCTCTGTGTGACATCCAATAACAGAGTTTCAGTTTATATTCTAATTGACTGCTGCTCCAGTTCACATCACAGAATCTCAAAATCCATTGCGCGACTTAACTAGGTGTATACCAATGATGGACCATCAAGGCCACCAAGACCTTCTTTGCTGGCCTGATACAACCTGATAATGTCATAACTATAATAAACTATAATAATTATAATAGCTATAATAAAAGTCAATTACATTTTTAATTTATTTTGACTAAATAAATATATTTCATACTGTTAATACATAAAATTATTCTCCATATTCGTTCTTTTCATGCCATATATATCCATTTGGTTAAGATCCTTCAAGTGCTGGAGTCTGATATTGGAGTTTTTAGCCAATTAGAATTCAGCTAACTTGTGTCACCAGGCTGTATGAAATCTACCAACCACCCTAAGCGCTAGGGCATTTGCTTCAAAGATACATGTAAACAGGCCCAAATTTTTAATAGACTGCTGCAATAGCCAACCGAGTCATTGGATCACCATCCAGAGGCCTCATGTTGAACGCGATGTGTTTCACTGCAGGAAGGCTTTGCTATTCTAAGCAACCAAGCTACGCAATAGTGTTAGCTTGGCTGATCTGCATTAATGGCATGGCGTAGCTATTAGCTAACCTGTCCACGAAGGTGTTTGTCCACCACTTCCAATCAACAAACAATGAGCTGTACCCCGGCCTTACACATTTTGTTTGCAAAGGATCGATTCGGTGTTTGGAGCTACACTGGATATGACACTTCAATTATTTAACCACGGCAGCAACGAGACACCAAAGCACACACATGCTAGGGTGCTTTTAAAAACTTTTGGGGACACCCGAGTGGATATATAGTATTGTACATCTCATTACATTATTCATTTTTTTTTAAGTTTTGACAGCATCACGTGTTCATCATCACAAGTTTTAATTGCTGATGCGGGTTTATTGACGTTTAAATGCTCCAGAAAAAAAGCCCGAGTGGTCCAGTAATACGTACATGTGCACATGATGGGTATTTATTCGAGAGTCTTTGCTCCCTTTTATCGCAAGGAAGGACAACAGTACATTTTGTTTGATTGTCAATAATCGTGTGTCCCGCTTTCGTAGCTTTTGTTGATTTTAGGACCTTTTATTTTTTGGGGCCTTGAACCTCTGTCTTTATTTAAGTGCTATATAAATAAAATTTCATCTGTACTTTACAGGAACATTAAGATGCTTTTAAACTGGATATACAGTCAGTAAACATTGTCAATCCAATATTTTGCCACACGGGAAAACAACTTAAGCATGATTTCAATACAGATATTTGACATTATGACAGGAAGCATTGTATAGCCGGATATCTGTCAGTACAAAGGAGGTGCTTAAAATGCTCCAAACTAGATGGAGAGTGCAATGTGTGTATAAGTGTGCATATAAATGTGTGTGTGTTTTGTATATAAAACAAAGGATTAAAAAAAAAAAAATCTCATTCGACTGGCATATTTATCAGGAAGCTTTCCAAGAGCTGTCGCTTCCGATGCTGTCACGGCTTGCCTTTGTAGCGCCCACTGGTGTGTGTCGCTCCGCTCTTTTGTGCGTTGTTCACAATCCCAGCGATAACATTGAAATGTGCTGCGCTCATTCACAAAGCGGGTCCCAAACTGCTTTGTAACTTCATGAACACCTTAATGCATGTCACCCTGGCAAAGACCTGCAAGATGTTTTACTTCTGTGCCCCAAATAGATGTTACATTGTATAATTGTATGTCAAAATAAAATGATCAATTTAGTCTTATGTTTTACTCAAATTAAAATGAAGAATAATCACAATAGAAACCTGTCCTGCAGGCCATACTAGAAAATAATGTATAAAGGCTGACTTCAAAAAGGTATACACTCTGACTAGTCGTTGTGCTATTTTGTTTATGATACTGTATTTTATAATATTGTACAGCAATACACACTAAATGTAAATAATTACAGTTTGTGACTCATGCCTAATTCATTGGGGCTCTAGTGTGCACAATGTTGCTTCCAAGGGGCAGTGTAATACGGTCATGCAGACACAAACAAAGAAGAGTTCACAGCTACTTTGACTCAGAGAACTGCAGTAATATTGGTCATTTATTTTTAATAGTATGAATAAAATATGCCTATGTTCTACAAACACATACAATTAATCCAATATCAAAATGTATAGCAATGCACATCACTTGAATATGCAGTTGCAACTTAAACCAAAATGTAGAACACAATCAAAATTAACTCACTTGACAACAAGCTGCAACAAGTCATCATGTTTACTAGAATGGATGCAAGTGTTTGCAGGCAGGACTAGCCTGCAATTAGCAGTAATGTCTGAGGAATTATCATGCTTTACATGATATTCTAACACAGTAAGTCTGTTCACTTAGCCATAGAATTAGAACCAATTGACCAATCATTACAGATGACGGTGCCATTAAAATTTGTGACATTTGTCTCAATTTCATGCATCTTGCGTGCTCTTTCTTGCATTACCAGGCTAAGAGCAAATCAGAATGAGCTTGTCACTTTGGGATGTACCCATTGGTCAATGGAATGATATCACCTCTTTGCTACAGAAAGGCATCCCAGAATGCTTTGCTCAATTATTGGTAAGCTATTTTTTATGTAAATCATATTTTAAAAAGCAAAATAACACAATCAAAATCTCTTAGCATCTAATTCTAAACAAGACTTTTTAATTTAAGCCTGTAAAATAATCCACTGAGCAAGATTGTGTACAGTATGTATTTTGGTTCATGACACCTCGACTCGGAAAGGCAACATTTTGTGGCACATTGTGCCAACTACTGTGCAGAAAGGGCTGTGGAACCATTAGTAGACATCACATTTAAATATGTCGCCGCCGAGATATGTCGATCATTTGGTGCCTGGAGGATGCAATCATATTTTAGTGGGTACAAGTGCCACTCTGGCTACTGTAGTGGCTTTGGCTGGTTCCAATGTCTGAAGCAGAATAAATCAGTGTCCAATCTTTTTGAACAAAATGTGAGCAACTTCATTACTGTAGAGGAACTGATACACCTCAGTGCTTTTGAGATTGCTCCTGTCTGAAGCAAGGTTTAAGAAAGTAGCAAATATCACTGGTCTTTTTTTGTCATCCTCTCCTACCACATAGTGATGGCCGAGTGAGGCTTTGTTGAAGCTGCGAATCTTTTCACGAGCGCTGGTTCATTGCTTGGAGCCTTAACGATATGGTTTAAGGAGGAAATCGAGTGGTCGTTAAGCGAAGCATAACAAAATCATATTGAAGAGTCAAGTGACTTTTTATTCCGCAGCATTCATATTTAAATGCACAATAAACTTTATAAACATTAATGGATTGTTTGGGATTCGTTTTTCACATTCCTGTTTGACTACACCAGATAATTGCATGGTTTGTAGTCAACAAAATAATATAACTAGCAATAATAACAATAATTACTGAGAACATGATCCTCTTTTGTAATTTCTGTTTGGAAACCAAAGGAGATCTTCACTTGTGGTATGGGACATGTTGATGTTGCTGCTACATTCATGAGACAAATACAGACTGATGGCATTTCACATGAGGTGAGTGTAAATACACATTGTATTAAGCAACTGGGCATAATATGTGATATGGTCTATTGGTAAATATATACTGTACATATCCAGCTATATATTTATCTGCCTATTGATATATCAATGTATCTATCTATAAACATCCATATATTTATCTGTTTTTTCTGATTTATCTGATCATCTATAAACATATATAAAATTATCTATTTTTCTGTCTTTATATGCAATCAATCAATGTGGAAACAAAATGAACCGACAATCTCAAAACCGACACAACTCACTCTCAATGAAAAACATTTCAAATGAAGGCCACATAACAAGGGCGTGAACATTCGAGCCTGGCAAGTGACTCGATTTTAAACAGACCAATCCATTGATTCAAAACACTTTCTTGTCACTAAAGTGTGTCCGACGTCAAATGTCTTGTGACCAAACCAGGCCTAGGCGCAGTGATTCGAAGCAATGACTTTCTGAGCTATGGCGCATGCATCAGAGCTTTGCGTGTCAGCAGCCCATCGCTACAACCACGTGCATGAGTAGGAGGGAGAATTTAATTTATTCTCTTCAACAATTAGCATTCTCAAATTGTGTAAGTGTAATTTTGAATGTGAACTTGCACAACAATATAAACAATACGCTGCTTATGATATAATGGAAGGCCTTAGCACAATTCACGCAAAGGCTCATATAGCGTAGGAATAAGGCAGATACTGTGCTGTGAATTATGGTTACAGTAATGGAAACATGAAGCCTCATGAACAAATTTTATTTTATATTTTTACTCATCTAGTTGGTGCTCTTTGTTTAAAGATAAAGCAAAATTATCAAGCATGGTTCATGAGGCTTCATTTTCCCATCACTAACTTTTACCCCGTTTACTAGAATTTAATGATATATCATACACATAAGCTACTCATGTGCCTAATGTCCTTTTAATTGCTTATCTGAGTGAGTAATACTGTGAAGTATCTTGCTGGCAGTGTGGCTGCAACACGTCTTTCCTAAACACAGAAAAAAGCACAGTGACAATTGGTGTGTGTGTGTGTGTGTGTGTGTTATTGTGTTATTGGTTCACTGTGCTTGATAAGGTGTAAGTTCTCCTGCCACTGCAGCCTCTTTAAAAGAATGGATGCTTCCTTACTTTTAGCTAATTGAGTTTGGAAGACATTTAGCGCATGACCCTTATAAAGACCCGGCTGCCTCCTAGTCCATCAAGACGCGATATACTCCACTTTCATTTGTACCGCACGCACCTTGGCGCGGGTAAAAGGTAATTGCCACCGACTTTTTGCACCACAAAGTGTGTCTTCCCTTTGGCAATCACACTCAGTCACGTCAAAGTTGTGGAGGCGGTGCCCCTTTTATTGCTTTCCCGCTCACGCAGCGAGATGTTGTTTTGCAAACCAACTCTAGTTAAGATCATGCATTATGGGTGTAAAATGAAAAGCTGCATGCAGAACACATTTTTGGGGCTCAAGCGAAATAATGAACACCAGCACGTTGAAGGAGAACGTGTGCCACAACGCCTTACAGCTGATTATGCTATATAGGAGCCGTCTTTAGCTGAGATAATCAATTTTAATCCTACTGAAAATGCTATATGGACTTTTTACTCAAACGCTGAGCTGTACATATGCCAAACCTCACGTAGCAAATGAGTGTTAATGAAAGCTCACTTACAGCTTCTTTACAACAAAATTAAGCCAGATGTACATGAAAAGAGCACCCGAATTAAATACTTGTATGAAAAACACTTCAAGAAAAATATGGTGCCTTGTAACAACTTAGCCTTGTGTCGTTCCTTATAGCCATTATCAATTTCAGAAAACACTCTATATCTGGACTTTTTTTACAGTGAAGCAATGGCTCTCAACCACCAGGTCAGAGACCGTTACATTCAAGACATTTTTTCGCTCACCAGAGTCTGAATTAAGTTTTATTCAGAAAATGACATGCATCTGTGTCAAGTTCACCGAATACTGTAGACATTTGTGAAAAACTATAAACAAAGAAGGAGAAAAGGCATTAATTTCTGCTCATGCATGAGGAGATAGGAGAAGGACAGCAAAAACTACAATTCTGCTGCGTTGTGAAACAGCCGCTCTGAACCCTCTCTTTTTATTTGGTTCAGAGGTCTCTACGTTACATGAAGGTTCCGGCCCTAAAAGGGCAAAAGAGCGGCTGGGGGGAGAAGCACGGCCAGAACCCAGTGTATTTATTCATCTATGTGTTTGCCTGTGTAGGTGGAAGAGTAGTACATGTATGGCACAACATTTCATGGAGCAAGACATTCTGCAAGATATTTTTAATCACAAGTGAAGGGACATCTGTCTGTGGTTTGATCTTGGCCAAACATGTCGCAGCAACCTTGTCACAGCAAAGCATTTTTTCATTGCAAGCAGCTATATTGCAGCAAAGCATTTCTTCATAGCACACAGTTATATTGATTGTAGCAAATGTATAATCACTATATTTACAATTATTCCAACAATCTGCCTGTGCCTCTCTGTTAACAAGTCAAACCTCTCCATTATGTGATAGTAAAAAATGTAAGCCAAGAGAGCTAATATGTGTGGATAATCTTCTGAAAGGTCAAAATAACAATTAATGAAATGAAAAAATAGCCTACAACTAACTGAAAACAGGTATTAATCCTTCATAATGATTTTCCAGGCATGTTGTGTAAAAATATCTGTCAACAAACTCACAAACGAAGCGATGAAGTCCTCAAAACTGCTGGGTTAAAAAAAAAAAAAAAAACACTGTCTATCTGGCTTTCATTTACAACATTTCTGAAGTAAAATGTGTTTGTTAAAGCATCAATCCCCAAAACTACTGAGTAAACTGAAGAGAATGATCTCACTTTAGGTGGAATTTTTTTCCCATTACCTTAAGATTGGAACGGCTTGTTGAAGAGTAACAGGTGCAAGGCTCCCACTAATTACAACAACCATATCCAGCTTAATGGTCTTATTGGTTGGTGCTTTGCTTCTCTCCAGTCAGTCAAAATATTAGCACAGTAGGCCTATGTATGGAATCCATCAATCGATCCATTTTGTTTGGCTTACCCTGTTCAGAATCTTGGGGTAAGCTGGAGCCTATTCAGTAAGCAATATAATGGACTGGTCGCCAGTCAATCAGACAATTTAATGTGAACGGTAAAACAAACTACATCCTGTAATACAAGCTACATGTCTGAAATTCAAAATCCAAAGGGGGAAACATTCCAACAAGAAGGCATCCTGAGATGTGATGGTCCATATGAGGAAGGCTTTTTTTCTTCCTTTACAAGGTCGTACTGTACTTAGAATGGCTAAATGCAATTAGGCCGATGAAATGTACAGGTTCAGGATTTGTTGCCAGTACAGGACCAAGCAGCCCAGAGCAAAAACATGTCCTTCTTGCCTCTGAGGGATTGAATCCAGAGACAACGATTGTTATCCTGTATATAATCGCAGTCCCTCACTGATTTAAAGATCAAACTGGTGTATGGCATAAATATGGATATGTGAACTTTTCCTTTTCTTTGCGAAGTATGCAGCATACAATAAGATTAACTCTTGAGAAATGTACCAGCCGGTGACCTGGTGTTTGAGGGCTGCGCTGTCGTATGATGGGCAAAGTAGCAGCTCTGAGAAGACTATATTAAAAAAATAACAATTAGTAAATAGGAGAACGATACATACCCATACCTTAGTTTTAATTTTTTCATATACAGCCTCATTTCAATGATTCTTAAGGCACACCATTAAATAAAGTGCAATGCTGAACATTAAGGTAAGCAAAACAGTGCAGCAAAAACGATAAAAAAATGTTAACTTCAACATTGATACATAATGTATACTTGATTATAAGGCAGAAAGTTGATTTCTCTTCTTTTTTGAGAAAAGTAGAGGATTTTAATTGTGTCTTTTAGTGGAAAAAATACAGCATATGTCATATGAAACAGCTTTGTTTGTTTGCTATTTAATGTAAGATAAAATGGCTTTCCTTGAGTCAATGTATAAATGTATTGGTTAGACAACTGCTTCTGGTGAAATTTGCCAAGCATGTAGCTATGAGGTTAGTGTACTGTACAGAACTTGCTCTGATGTGTTTAAGTGATTTTTAGAGTTCCAAAAAATGGTTGGAAACACTGAACCTCTGAACAAAGAGAAGACATGCTTCATAAAGATAAGATTTCCCATTCCCATGTCTTGATACAAACTCACTGGGAAGGAAATGCAGGGCCAGAGCTGACCTATGAAGTGTTAAAAATGACAACTATTAACAATAACTGTTGTTAGACGGCCACTACTTGGAATGTTCAGGGCTGGATAAATCAACCAATAGAGGAAGTTGGTGTGACAGAAAGCATCTTATCTCTTAGAGTGCAGACATGATTGGATATCCTCGTAGGTCAAACGTGTCATAGGTCCCAGCCGTGAATGAGTGTGGCCACGGCACATGACAGAGGGGTGGGGAAAGCAATGTAAGGCCATGGCATTAAGCCTCCCGCAGCTAAATAGGGTTGACCCACCACACTCCCTTGCAAACAGACTGTCATCTGGGCACTGAATTGACTCCAAACTTTGAGGTCATCTAGGAAATATAAAAAAAGCAAAAAAAAACAAAAACGGATGACGTTGGAGGCAGAGTTGCCCCCAGTGAGGTTTATTGCTATCAAACTGGATGTAAATTGACAGATTGCTTTTGGAGCATCTGTGAAACATATGCTGCATATTCCTTTCACTACATTGTCAAAGAGTCTTCTCCATGATCTGCATTGACGTGTCCCGCTGAGCTTATCTGCCCTCGTTTGATAGCGCCTGCCAGCCAAGGTAAGATGCTTCACTTTTAACACTAGCCAGGCTCTGCTTTCAAAATGCCTGATCATGTGCATGGCCTATTACAGTATAGTTGGAAACGCCGGCCGCTTTGTCTTGATCTAAATTCTCTGTGCAAATATTTAATATTCATCTATTTCATTGAGACAAAAACACTTGATTAGCAGTCACGAGTCGCAAGAGGCCCAAACCTCAGCTGCAGGGAGAATAAATGAAATTGCTAGAAGCATCACAAAGATGCATGTTCATCTAATGAATTTCCAGTGGCTTCGGTGGGAATTCTCCCCAATTTGGGATGTACATAGCTAATTATGAATGTGAAATGAAAAAGAGCAGCCTCTATAAAAGACTCCTTGTAGCTGGGATGTTGTTTCCAGGCTACTTTTAATGTTGGCACAATAAAACAGCTCTTATTTCAACATTAAACTTCAATTAAGTTAGCAGTGTCTAGCAAGGAAATAGCTCGTAGTGTATACATTTGGCAGTAATGTGCACTCCCACTGGGTCTCTACAGAGTTCCCCGCAGCTGCCTTGTACTGGTATTTGTTTTTAAGAGGCACAAAAGCCACCAACTGCTCTTTTTAGACCTTTAAAGAGTCAGTCCATTTATTGACTTTAATTTTCAGCAATTTAGTTTAGGAATTGGCTATCAATCCTTTTCATAAAATGTGGCTTTTTCCGCATTACCTCAGTGCTTCTGTTACTTTATCTAGAGCCTTGTCAGTGTTTAGCATGTTCACCATTCATCATTTTCAGTAACCCGCTGAATTTTTCATCCTTAGCACCACCCCACAACCTTCCTTGCACATTGTCATATTTGGAAGCCTGCGTAGTGGACGCGTGGCAACAACAGTCTTTCTCCACAGCAAATATTTCCCCCAAAATATTTGTGTTCATCTATCAACACATAGCAGCATAAAGTGGCAGGGCAAAACACTTTAATGTTTGTTTAAAATGGATGTCAGATGGTACCTATGTAGTCACTCGTTGCAGTCATACAACAGAGACATGTGATTATGTCAAACCAAACCGCCTGAGAGTCTTCACTAAGGAAATACATTTGGGATTAAACAGAAACGAGATCCTATGCCTTGTCTTAAAGGGACAATGTGTAAGATTTAGACCGTTTTTCATGATGGACAGCAAGAGGTGCTGCATTTACCATTGTTCGTAGCTACAACAGACTTGGCAGCCTCCGGAGGAGTGTCACCCACAATGTAATATAATTTAATGATAACTAGACCCACGATTATCTTTAAAACATACTGTTGGTCGTCAAGAGCACATTTATTTTCAAGTTTTTAAAATTGATAATCATTTAATTTGTTCCTTTTTAATGAAAAATGATCTAAATCTTTCACATTGTCCCTTTAACAAAGGATAAGAAACACTGACATAGGTTACAGTGTGGCTGAACATGTTGAACATATGTTGAACAAAATGCACAAGTCGATAAGCATGTAAACTGTATTCCAAAAAGTCATTGCAAAGCAATATACTGTATATTTTCAATGTGTTAACTAAAAATAAAAGGAATTAGCACTTCTGCTTTCACTAATTCAACCATCTAAAACAATAATGCTCAAGAAGGAAGTGACAACTAGTATTTATGTAATACCGGGTGTCATCCAAGGTGTGTATGAATGTTGTAAATAAGAAAAACATGACAGTTTCTCCTCCATTGCTTCACTAGTTCAATGCTGGAGGCACGTTTACAGCTGCATAGCAGCAGCCAAAATCCCAGCTCAATAACAAAAGTTCTTTAACACATTAAATATTTACTCCTCACTGCACAGAACTAACCTATCCAATACATTTATAAGACCAGTCTTTTATAAGAGTACAGTATTTGTCAACCAAATCAAGAACAAACAGGCTAAAGAAAAAGGAGCACTTTGCAGAGCTAGGGGCTATAAAGCTCTGTGAATTCCTCGTGTTCATGCTCTGATTGATGCGCTCACCGAGTGGCCTCTCCAGTGTAAACAACACAATAAGTTGTTTAACTCAGCACGTGGACTCTTATTCATCGCGACCTAAGCAAAAGTGCGGGTGGGAGCGCATGAGGAGCCAAGCTAGCTCCTAAATAGCATTTTCAATCTTGCACCTTGATGTCCGGTTGGCAAAATGTTTAGGATGTGCTCGACTCAAAGCGCTCAGAGGCGCACTTAGGCCGTGGTAGCTACCATGCTTGTATTGATTTTAAAATGTACTCAAGTCAGGTCAAATCAAAGTTTGTTCATAAAGAACATTTAAAAACAACCTCAAAGAATTGACCAAAGTGCTGTGCGGTTACTAAAATATAAACTATAAAGCACAAATATAACAATAGAATACAGCAATGAATATAAAAACAGAATAAAATAAGGTAAAAGCAGATAGAGCTCAAACTTGGACAGGTAGGTTGTTCCTCAGCTTTGGGTCGGACACGGAAAAAGCTCGGTCCCTACGTGTAGCAAGCCTGGACCGAGGGACTTCCAGGAGCAACTGGTTAGAGGATCTAAGTGCTCTAAAAGTAATGCGAGGCTGAACAAGCTTAGATGCTGTAGGTAAGATGGCACCGACCCCTTTAAGCACTTAAGTGAATTTCATTTTGCACGGTGGTTTTCAGTTCCCATTAACCGCGAAAAACGAGGAAACACTACCCGACACATGATTTATCTGTCATTTTGGATGAATGTTTTGAGGTGGCATATGAGAAAAAATTTCCCCACTCAAAAGTTTGGGAATATTACTATAATTCCCCAAATATAAGACGCACTTTTTTCACAAAAACGAATGGGTGCATCCTATAAACAGTAACTTTAAAATGTTTTTTTCTATTCAACACCATTCAAGGAAGATTAATCAGTCAGCCACATAAACCGAGTTTTGACACAAAGATGTGCACTAATGTACGGGCCGTATTCTTACTAACAATAATTACCTGGTGGGACAAGCAAGAGTGCAGACGTCAGTTGGCTATGAGCAGCAAGTACTTGTTGCAGCTAACAGCAGCTTGTGTTAGCTGAGGTTGTTACGACATTATTTTCAATAAAAGAAGCGAGCAGAAAGAACCATTGTACGAGTTTAACCTTGTTCACACAGGAATGTTACTGAAACGAGAGTATCAAGTAAAAGTTGTGATGTCTCTAGCTGATTCAATTAAGAGTGGCAAGGTATAGGGCTGTGTGCACTGGTTAAAGTACATGGAAAGGTATGACTTGTTTTTAATGGTGGTCTTTTGGCATATCCAGTAGAGCTTATTAATTATATTTTGCCAAGCGTGCTGACTATAAATAAGATTATTATCGATAACATTGTTTATCTATGTTTATCTATAAACTCTATAGTATCCGTTTTAACATTCACAAAAGAATAAAGCAGTATAAATCAACTTTCAACAAATGTTCATTCTGTTATCATATTAGCTTATTTATAGCTTTCACTTTAATCCGATTTCCGGGCACCCCTAATATGACCGCAGCTGCCGCGAGACTTAAAAGAAGTGCTGCCTTATTGCCTCTTTGTTGTTAACAACGCGACTGCGTGGATAATTTTTCCGGCGGCGTTTGACAAATTCATATTCAGTTATGTCAAAAAAAAAAAAATTGAAGAATTGAAACTTCAAATCGTTTTATTGTTGCAACACTAGTTTCAGTGTTTGCGTCTCCGCCCACGTACATTGTCTCTCTTGTTCCAGCCCCGCCCCGTTCCCTCCAAAAAGGCAACAGTGTGTTATTCAGTATACAATGATGAAATGCATCTAAAAGTACCGTAATTTTGTCGATTTTATAAGACACACCATGTGTTTTAATTGGACAGCCATGATATATGTAACCAGTAAAGTCAGGAATAGACTTAAATATGTGTTTTTGTATAATTCACCCAATTTGAAGTAAAAAGGGAGAGTGGCTTGACTTATGCACAAAGTCGACTTGTACACTGAGCAATACGGTACTTGATACTAAAATAAATAACATAACATAATTAATACATTTATTTTGCTCTTTTCTGTAGTTTCTCCTGTTTGCACCACATAGAAACAGAAATCAACCCTTGCTAGTCAAAATGGCACCGGCCGTCGGAGGTCCAGTCGGCTACACACCCCCGGAGGGTGGCTGGGGCTGGATGGTGGTGATTGGGGCCTTCATCTCCATTGGATTCTCGTATGCATTCCCCAAGTCCATTACCGTCTTCTTCAAGGAGATTGAAACAATCTTCAACGTGACCAGCAGCCAGGTCTCTTGGATCTCCTCCATCATGTTAGCAGTTACATACGGCGGAGGTAACTACTCTACATATATACCAGGAGAACATTTCAAGCTGACCATTTTGGTCAATTTAATATTATTCAAATATTATTTGTCACAACCACCTATTTAGGGTCATGGGTGTGCTGAAGCTTTCCCCAGCTATCACTGGGTAAGGGGTACACCCTGAGTTGGTCACTAGCTATTTGCAGGGCACATCACCCCCAAAAATTAACAGAAGTCTGCCACAACCCTTTCTTCAAAAATGTCCATCTGGTCATAACTAGCAAACCCTCGATCTGACTAACCTAAAATTTGAGTTTCATTTTTGTGCCCACACTTTGAACAAGTACATCAAGCTTTCATTATAATTGAACATTGCTTGG
Source organism: Hippichthys cyanospilos (assembly GCF_059441005.1). Classification (NCBI taxonomy): domain Eukaryota; kingdom Metazoa; phylum Chordata; class Actinopteri; order Syngnathiformes; family Syngnathidae; genus Hippichthys; species Hippichthys cyanospilos. Next base: position 5,069,038 of record NC_142377.1, read on the forward strand.
TTAAAACCCAGTAAGGAATTTGAGTGCCTTGGCCAGGGGTACACTAGCATTTCTTCCAACAATTAGCTCCAATACCCTTTATTAGTCTTGCAACAAGATTTCTACCCCTCTGAAGTTCTGAGTACTGAACCACTGCTGCCTCCCATCGAGTTTGCTTTGAAGACTAATTTTTCTTTGAGGTTTACAAAACATGAGCATTGGATGAATTCTTTCACAAGATGGATAGATTTGTACAAATCCTGAATGTGTTTCTTCAGAAATGAAGACACTTTAATAAGATAAGTGAAAACAAGCAGGCAAGTGATGTTTTTATGCTGCATGATGTTCCACACAAAGGGGAATAAATGTGCTTTGTGCCTTTTGGCTTTCTCCACAATGAAAACGAGTTGCTGCCCTACGCTTTATTCCAATGTGAAACTGCTAAAATGTATGATATGTACCACTTCTCTGAAAAATTTCTGGAACAAATTTTGACAAACTGATAAGATGCGAAAAATATTACACAATAAGCCTATCACTATTGAATCTCTGCCAAATTCATTATCCTAGCAATTATTCTATCGAATAATCGACCCATCATTGAAAATTATCTCAAATTTGTGATATCTATTTTTTTTTTTGGGGGGGGGGGGGTCTATCTCTGTGGCCACCATTTGCAATGTGTGTATCTGCTAGAAAGGTCAGTATCGAAAATGCTGACGTAAGCATGGTTTGAGGCGGGTATTAGTCGTCGACCTATTTTTAAAGTCAAACTACCTGCCTTGGTTGACATTTCTCCCCCAGCCCAATACCAGAAACATTATTTCAAGTCTTTAAAGGGGTAGTAAATATACCCGACCATTTTCAACAGCAAAAAGATTTCAGCCTGCCCCAGGCAACTGTGGCTACTTACATAGTTTAACCCCACCAGACTATAAATGTGTGAGTTTGTGAGTAATGTGTTCTTTATGATCGCTTTGAGTGCATTTGGCAAAAGAGAAAGCGCTAACTAAAAAAGGTGTACAAAAAGGTATTTTGCCATTTGCGTTTGCCTGAGTGACATCATATTTGCTGTTGTTAACATCACATGACCAAACCGGATAGCTGCATTTGGCTGTTACCTGAGCCTTGAGCACATGTGATTTCATTTTTTTAGTCGAAAATGCGTGAAATGTGTATTTAAAATCATTAATTAAAGATTAAAAATTACTTAGTTGTAAACATAACTATGGACAAATCATTACTTTTTACTGCTGAAAATAATAAAATGAGTTTCGTATCTCTTTAAATGAATGCATACAAAGTGTAAAAAAGTTCAAATTAGATAGGCTACAAATGCATACCATGGCACGATGCATTATGTAAGTGAGTTGCGCTGCTTAAATCAACAAAAGCTCATTTCATGTCAAACTCAAGTGAAACTACACATCCATCTTAATCCCTCATTCCTCATTGCATCAGCAAGCAGGATGTTGAACATCAATGAATCAAAGCAGCTTATCGTACAGCGACACATTCCACCGAGAGGCCGACTGACACCACCAATTAATGCAAATGTTTCGATGTAAATATACACAGCTGACAGCAAGTGGCACATTGGAAATTGAAAGTTAGTAGGGAAGGGTGTTTGCTGGCACCGCTACGCCAACACTTCACGTGCTAAGCATTCGCCGCACGTCGGCGGGATGGGTTCATTAAAAGACTGTTGCGCAACCCTGCACTCCCTCCATTTTTGATCCATTACCTTCATAATATTCCGCTCTGGTTCGTCTCCAACCTTTTTATCCCGGGCAGCTCTCCCCTACGGGCCGCCAGGAAAGAACTCATTGATAGCTCGGAGACCGTCTGCGTTACAATTTAAACACTCTTTGTCTCGTGCTGCGCAGGCAAATGAGTTTGGACAACCTCTAAACAAAAACTGTCAGTTTCTATTTAGATGGAATGGGCAAGGTGGGGATTTGGCAAGATGGCGATATCCCCCGAGGGCCCTAATAGACTCTCAGGCTTGTTAGAACCCATATATGGTCATAAAAATTGCCTGGATGGCAAAAAAATAAAATGTTCATACAGACTGTACTTTGCTCCACGAGCAGGTTTCCTGTTACTGATTTAAAGATTCCTTACATGTTGCAAAACCAAAAGCTTGTGGCTGAGTTATACCATTAATCACAGCCAGGTAAAAAGAGCCTTGCGGTAAAAGTTTGTGTATCTTATAATGATATACACTGTCTCCACAACATCCATCCACCTAATAAAACACGCACGCCTGAACTTTAAATGATATTTCAAATGTGTTTAAAGTAAATTTAAGGAGATTCAATAAATCGCATCTGTCAATGTGTATGCTTCTAAAAGCCAAATAAATGATTATTTCATTAGGGGTTTGACAGCTTTTCCTGACAGATCATATTATTAAAGGAATGAAAACACATCTACTGCAGTGCACCACAAAAAAAAAAAAAAAAAAAAAGATGCACAAGTTGTTGAACGTTTGCTGGGTCTCAGACGTGGTTCTGTGGTCCTCTTGTGGACAAAAATAGAACTGCGCTAACATCCAACCAAACCTAATCGGCATCGTCTTTATGGTTGTTTTTTTTTCAGGTCCTATCAGCAGCATCCTGGTGAATAAATATGGGAGTCGTCCTGTTATGATGCTGGGAGGATGTCTTTCCGGGCTGGGCCTCGTCGCTGCCTCTTTCTGCAACTCTGTCCAAGCACTTTATTTTTGTATTGGTGTAGTGGGAGGTACATTGCTTAAGTTCTATTTTTGGATCACCAATCCTGCACACTTCTGTTATCTAGTGTTCTGAAATGGCAAGAGGTTGTCTAAATAACGTCTGTAAAAATCAAGAATTATAGTACACATAAACACATGTTTATTGTCTTGAGAAATGTGTCAGTTTTGAGGGCATTGTCATATAAATTGAGCCATACAAAGAGCCGCAAACAGCAAGCTTTGGTTACTTTGTAAAAGGTTATTGCAATGGCCTGGGTTTGTAGAAGAATGGAAAGTGCCAATAATATCAAAAATATTTTCACCTAAGGACTGACTATACCTCGCACACATATTCAGTAAATGGCAAATAATCTAACTTCTAAGTCATGGATGGAAAAACTCTTAATTAGGTACTGTTTAAATCAGCTATATTGCACTGACAAAATTAGCTAATGTCATTATGATTTTTTTTTTTTAAAAGAAAGCAAAATATTTACTACTGGTTGTTAAATGTCACATTTATTGATTGAGCAGGCCATTCAGAAATCCAACCTTTTGCATGCATCATTAAATAGTATATATTCCATAATAAATCCCAATTAAATACTAATATTTGTGACTGTTTTAGGATTGGGATTGTCATTCAACCTAAACCCCGCCCTCACTATGATTGGTAAATACTTCTACAAGCGGCGGCCCATTGCCAACGGCATTGCCATGGCTGGTAGTCCAGTCTTCCTTTCCACACTGGCGCCTCTCAACACATGGTTCTACGACCGCTTTGGCTGGAGAGGAAGCTTCCTCATCCTTGGCGGCCTTCTGCTCAACTGCTGCGTTGCTGGATCCCTAATGCGACCCATCGGACCGAAACCCAAACCAGTAGAGAAGACTACAGAGCGGAGGTCCTGCTCCCAAATCATGAACAGCTTTCTCGACTTGTCTTTGTTCAAGCACCGTGGCTTCTTGCTTTATATTTCAGGCAATATTGTCATGTTCTTCGGCCTTTTCGCACCATTAGTGTTCCTGAGTAATTTTGCAAAGAGCAAAGACATCCCCAAAGAGAAAGCAGCTTTTCTACTGTCTGTCCTGGCGTTTGTTGACATGGTCGCTCGACCCTCAATGGGCATTGTGGCAAACACCAAATGGGTTCGGCCAAGGATCCAGTACTTCTTTGCTGCCTCAGTGCTGTACAATGGCGTGTGTCATGTCTTCGCCCCGATGTCAGTCGACTACAAAGGCTTTGTGATCTACTCCATGTTTTTTGGCTTTGCTTTTGGCTGGCTGAGCTCCGTATTGTTCGAGACCCTGATGGACCTGGTGGGAGCACAACGCTTCTCTAGTGCCGTTGGCCTGGTCACGATCATTGAATGTGGCCCCGTGTTGCTGGGACCCCCTTTGTTAGGTAACCGACTCAATCGCAAATATTACAGTGGTACCTCTAAAGTCGATCTGTTCTGTCGTTTCAGTTTCAAAACATTTTTACGAAAGGAAATAATGTAAAGTGTGGTCATTTATTCATGATGACTCTCACCATCATGAAAACTGTATTAACAGTATAAGCACTGGTTTAAGTAACGTTCCTAAGTTTTTGTTGATTGTTTTACCACTCTTACATGTTTACAACCCATTTCAACGTATTAAAACACAATTTCAAGTTTGCGATAGTAACATTGTTATTGCATTGACTATTTGGATGAAAAATGAGTAGCAAACAGGTACACTGATTCACAAACTATTTAATCGCACACTGTTCCTACCTTTAAAGCTTCATTTGTTTGACCAGTTGTAAAACAGAGGACCCATGTATTGAAAATGTAAAAAAAAAACAAAAATTCTAATCATGGTCATTGTCATTAAATAATTTTGTGCACATGTATGATATCATACATAGTACAGCACAGGCTGACTGATCAAAGCCCCATTAAAATACACATACGTTTCTGAGGTTACCATCACACTTTTGGTTGTAGTCTAAATATTTCCAACTTTGGCAATGCTTGACTTTGAGGGCGCCATTCAGTATTGTGTTGTGTGGTCTAATGAACTTATATCACATTGATTTGTTTTCCTTTTCACAGGGAAGTTTAAAGATATCTATCACGACTACAAGTACACGTACCAAGGCTGTGGCATCCTCCTCATTGTCTCTAGTTTCTTCCTCTTCATGGGCATGGGTCTCAACTATCGGCTGCTGAGGAAAGAAAAGAAAGAGGAGGAGCGAATGGCCAGAGTGGGAGATCATAAATCCTACAGGGACAATGCAGCTAAGGTGGTAGAGGCCCGGAACACAGACACTGTCTAAGTGTTTTGGTCTCATTTTAACTCTTTGACATTCGTTTGTTTCAAGTCATAGAGAGAAACGTGAAAAGAAACCTGCTTCATTATGGACAAAAGATAAACCTATGATTAGCACACATTATGACTATTCACTCACTCACTCACTTACTCACTCACTCACTCACTATATATATATATATATATATATATATATATATATATATATATATATATATATATCTTGGCATACACTTAACGACAAAATATGTAAATGCTACTACTGTTAGATTCTAATCTTTTTTTCTAAATGAGGTGTTCAACAGTCGTTTTGTCTGGTTACAATAACCACTTTGCATTTTTTTTCAAATATTAATACATGCAATTTCTCACATTTTATTGCACAATATGCTGTTTTGTCTTCTGATAATTATAGAAAGCGTCCAGCACAGGGCGTTCCTTCAAGAAATGTATGTACTGTACATTATCTGTAAAACTGCAAAATTATTCCGCCAGTAATGTTTGCCAGAGTGATATTGTTTTTATTTTTTTTCTTTATAGAAAATGTTTTGAAATAAGAGGATGGAAACCACATTGTGTCACTTCTGTGTTCTTTTACACGAAAACTGACTGACTGAGTTGCTATACAAATCAAATATATTGTATTCACAATTCCAGGAGTTTGGCAATTTACCAACTGTTTATTTTTGCTTCACACAAATAAATAGGAAATCACTGCAATATTTGTCTGGTGGATAATTATAATTTTTCCTCATAATTACCCTACTTTCTACTCGTTGGAGGCTTGGAAACATTAAAATTCTTCCAGAAAATCTATGTTAATTTTGAGAAAGAAAAACAACATTTGAGGATGCTTATTTGTCTTTCCATAGCAAGCCTTGCATGCCTGATATGCCAACGGACTGGACGGTTGGTGATTTGGTTCCAAGACTGATGTCTTGGTGCATTTCTTTAATTTTATAATTCGATCCGGTAATAAAATATAAAAAATAAAAGAAAACCTGTTATTGATGGAAATGAAGTATGAAGGTATTGTCCAGTTATTCAGGTTTACATTTCTCGTTATCTTTGTGGCATTGTATTTTTTTAACATCTAATTGTATGTATTTTTTTAACAGTGCAATGCATATACTGTACTGGACAAATTGGAGGTAAGCCATAATATGTATGACTGTTCATAATTCTAGCCTACCAGGCACTTACATTATCAAGATACCTGCAATATTCCTTGCAATTTTCAGTGTTTAAAATATGGGCATATGCACACCATGTTTTTAAGGTTTACATGAAACGAGTGGTTCGTTCATTATAATTAAGATTATTATCATTATTACTGATTACAGTCAATAAGTAATTACAATTGTTATCCGTTGAAAAACAGCTTTGCTAACAAGGGTAGTATTTTTTCCAATCAGACGTTACGTCGCCATTTTGCAAAATTAATTAACTGACTGCACACGGGCAGTTTCTAAAGTGAGCAAGTTTCCCGCGGTTTAGGAAAGGAACGAGCTAAACAACGCGTTTGCTGGCATTTGCTCGACGTTTTTCGACAGATACCTGATTCTGTAAGCTTGTACTCACATTTAGCGATTCGTGCTACACTTTAATTCTTCTCGCGCGCCTTTTAAAAACAAAACAAATAATACATCGTCGCTATCAGCGTCCGTGAATTTGTCTTTGTTGAGCTAGGTAAAATAACACTCAATACGTTCGTCATGACCCAAGTCGATCCCTTAACACGCAACATCCATCGGACCCCCCCCCAACAAATATATTGTTGAAGTATTATTAATATTTTTTCATACTAATTAAGTCTCCCCTGCGTGGCAGTTATTCAGCAGAGGCGTCGAATTTGAATCCGAGATGGAGAAAGACCGAAGGTTCAACTTCAAACTCTTGGTGCCACCGAGGGTGCAAAACAGCAGCCTGCTGTCAGCCGTTAAACCCCAGGAGAGTGTCGACAGCAGAGTTGAGCCTGTAAGTACGACCTATTTTGTTCTTAAGTAAAAATTACAGATATCTATGCTTTACTTATTTTACAGATCTTACTCTTGTTATACTGTTTTGAATAAATGACGTCTATTGTTTATAATCTTATCACACAAAGTTGTGTGAAAATCTGTACATCTACGCAATTATAGCATTTGAGTTCTCATGTACAGTATATGTAGCTTATTTAGATAAATAATGTCCCCCCTGTATTACTGTGTCATCAATAATTTATATATACAGTGAATTAAAATAAAATAGGACCACCTGGTCAAATACAAGTTTTAATTAAAAAAAAAAGACCAGGATAACACACCAGGATGTTTCATTTAAACTTTGTGCACCCACATGGTCACAGTTTATTTTTACTTCCCCTATGCAATTTGTCTCTACTTGTTTTAAATGTAGTATAGATTACAAGTCACATCATGCTGGAAAAAATGCATCACAAAAACGTGTCCTTTGAACAGGCGTGTACACTCATTTTATAGCCACTGTGTATGACAGTATATTCAACTATGTACTACTTTCTTTAGGGTCCCAGTAAATATTTTGTGAAAAACCAAAGCATGCCAGGCCTCAACAAAAGTGCTGTTGCCTTCACTAAACCACTCAAACAAGGTAATGTTTACCAAGAGAATCATATGTATAAAAGGTGATAAAAGTGATAAAAGCCTAAAAGTTATAAATGTCCATTTTTGTCTTTAAAAGATTGTCTCAAGATGACTGTTGCCCCAACAGAGAAAGATGAGGTAACCTTCGAAAGTCAACTGTTTAAAATCTACATCGATGCAAACTGTTAGAGCTTTGGGTTGTGCATCAATTCTTGAGGGTCAATTAGATCTGGGAGCAGCATTTCAAGTGTTCACATTTAAAAATTTCAGGCCCGTGTTTCGATGCTCAAGATGTCACCCTGAATATGTGCATACACATAGTGATCAAAAGTGTTGCTTGAGTTTGTTAAACCAAATGAACTATCATCTCTGTGCAACACTTATAATAACACTACATTGTGCAAATGAGATTACCCAATTTGTTCAAAGTTAACTGTGCCATTTTTGACTAACTCTCTCACAGCAAGTGTTGCTGTGTAAAGCACGCACAACATCAGTGGAGTCATCATTGTGTTAGTAAAACAGTTTAACAATTAAGGAAAGTAAATTAATAGGCAAACTTGAGGCAGTTGTCACAAATAAAGCTGTCTTGGCAAAGTGTGACCTTTACTCCTTCAAATAGAAAATGATAAAAATAATATTAACTTCGAGTTCATCTGTTTGATATCAATACTGATAAAAAAGAAAGAAAGAAAAGAAAAAAATGAAATGAATGGCATACTAAAGTTTAAAAAATAAATTATAGAATCACACATTGATGGAGAAGTTGCAAAAATGTAATTAAAAAATATCATGTTTGCAACACCTTCTAGCCACAATGCTCAAAACAGTTTTTTTGTTTTATTTTCCCCCCAAAGGTCACTTATTAAAAAAAAAAGCAGACAAATCCCATACTTTTTTATTACTGTGCATACTTGTACGCATAAAACCTAATATCAATACTTTTTTTAGGATTTGAGTATGGTACCAAATACAGTACCATATTGGTTGAAAACTTAGAGTTGAGACCAAAATGTTGTTCTCTTCTTTGTCGCCACCCTGTGTAGAAAGTAAGTACCGTAGTACAATGCTTCCAAACAACGGTGACTACGTCAAATATTGATTTTAATCTATATTGAAGGCCCTCTAAAAGTGGGTAGCTGTGGTTTAGTCGCCACACATTTAAACCATGCAAACGTTTTTCACCCTGCCTCCAGATAATTTGGAACTGAAATCAAAACAAGGCACCAGGACCATAATCATTCAAATCTAAACAATCCCCAACCCTAGGCACCCTGTATAATGTACACCACAACAAGCATACAGGTTGGGCCCACAGCACAGGACACCATTGTGCTGTGCCACTGCCACTTTTAAAATGTCGTTTAGAGCCACCAAATTACAAAAAAGGTACTTTTATATGTATAATATGGATCGTATATAATATGGATGGTTTCCACCCATTGACAATGTTCCACAGAGCCACTGTACCCCTGTACAGCTTTGTTCTAAAATGTTTGAAGAGGTGGAAAAAATCAAAAGCTGGAAAGTCAAAGTGACCTGTGACGCTGTGCAAAGTGAGAGGAAACTTCAGGAAAACAAAAGAACAATCGAAACTCAGCGCCTGGCTATTCAGGAATTGCAGGTGTGTGCCTTTCAAGTCAAATGCTGTGAATGTCTTACTGTAATTTTACATTGTGTATTTTTGCACATGCAACACAGTTTCAAAATGAAAGTCTCAGCATCAAACTTGAGGAGCAGATGTGTGAAAATGAAGATTGGCGGAACAAGTAAGTTTATTTTATTTTTTTGTTTGCATATGCAGTCTTTTCCATGAGCAGTTTTGCACATGAATAATTGATGTTTTGATTCAGACACAATGCTACCCGCAACTTGTGTAACTTGCTGAAAGAAACCTTTGAGCAATCGGCAGACAAGATGCAATTATGTGAGTGTGTTCAGCTCTCTCACTCACCTTCATTGATGTGACGAAAATTTACACACGCTTCTGCATTTTGTAGTTGAATCAGAGAGAGAGGAGACACATCAGCTTTTCATGGAAAACAGTGAGAGAGTTCAGGTAATAATATATATATATATATATATATATACAGTATATATATACAGTGTATATATATATATATATATATATATATATATATATATATATATATATATATATATATATATATATATATATATATATATATATATATATATGTATGTATGTATGTATGTATGTATGTATAAAGAGAGAGAGAGAGAGAGAGAGAGAATACTGTGTGTGTTTCCAGAAATTGACAATAGCATTTGAACACCTTCACGGAGAAGCTAAGGCCGAGCACAAAGAGATGCAATCCGGTGTGTTCTTTAACATTTTTTCTTTTTTACATTTTGACGCCATTTGTTTTGAAATGATTTCTTTTTATTCAAAGTCAAAGAGAATTTGCAGATATGTGAAGAGCAGAAAGAAAAGTATCAGCAAGAATACACCATAAAAGAGAAAGAGGTCAGTAAGTACAAAACAAACATATATGCCTTATTACAATTTACTGAAAGACTTAACTGTTCCACAGGTGGCGACACTTAAAGCTAAACTTCAGGATAAAGAAGGTGAACTGGAGAAAGTCCAGTGTGCTCTAAATGATACTCAAAGTCAGTTTAGACTGCTTCAAGAGGCCATAAGTAAGAACAATGCCATAAATCAAACACATAGTTACATTTATTGTCACCCCATTAAGTATTTTCCTAAAAGGTACTTATTATGGTAAATTGACTTTAATGGCTAGCTTCAAATAGTTGGGTCTCTGGAGTGCCTGCCCATCCATCAAGTGTGAAATGACACAATTAGGGCTTATTTGCTGCATTCTAGTGCAGTAGTAGTATACACAAAAAGATGAATTTAACATTTGGAATGTGATTTACAGTGGACATAAAAAAGTCAACACTGTTTGAAGCCGGGTATTTGGGATATAATAAAAACAAAAGAGCCCCAAAGCATGACGCGGCCACTATTATTTCTGGATCGGCAAGGTTTAACCTCATGTTGGGGAGATGTTGTTATAGTTGGACATTTTGGCCATAATCCCAAAAGTAACACGCACACACAAACACACAGACAAATACTAGAAAAAAACAAACAAAAAACTATTGTTCCCTAAAGTATTTGTTCCCCACATCCCCAACCTCCATTCAACATTTGGTTGAAATGTAGAAGTAGTCCCAAGTAGAAATAGCAATTTGTATTTCAGAATCCAGAATATTTAAACAAAGCCTGCCAGAACAGCTGAGATTAAATTTGGAAGAAATCGGGGGCATTGGAAATTATGGAAGTATTGGGAGTTCACTAGGAGTAACTTTAAACACAGCCACAACTTGGGATAGGTACTGAAGACTAAACGTTTTCTGGGTTTAACCGATTGGGGTTGGTACTACCGAGTACCGATTCACGTGAAATGAAACCGTACCAACATCTTAAATTGTAAAGATCTAGGGAATTGTGAGGCTAACATGCTAACCAGTCTTCTACCATGCCGTCCCGGATGTATTTTAAATTGTGGGAAAAAAAAATGTGAGTTCATGTTGTAACACTCATACAGAAAGTATATTGAACTTTTGCAGCTCAACACAGTGAGAATCTGAGAAACTCAAAAATCGAGCAAGAGTCCCTTCTTGAAAAACTCCATTCAGCAGAGCAGCGATATAAAGAAAGCGAGGTAAATCCTGCTTTTATTTTGCCTGTCATTTTGATCTGCATAATGTATCCGTTTGACTCATAAAACTGTCCAACTGTCCTTCACTCTTCTGCACACACTCAGCAAACTATACTCATGTCATTTTGTAACTGCTTTTAAAGGTGTAATAACGAGGCTATTTATGATTTTTTTTTCTTCAACCACTCAAATTGTTCAGTGTCACTAGTTTTATGTCTTGAGGTGAAACACAAATCAACAAGAATTTTCTGTTTGCTGACATAGTATGACTGCCGCTCAGCAAAATGTTGCAAAAATCGTAGGAAAAACAATGGAGCAACTCCTTTTATAATGCATCTCAAAAATTGTAATTACCATATAATGGTTTTCTGTGGAAAATAATGGTTTATTTACACAAAATCCCGCATGTTACATGTGTTAATCCTCTGCTGGAAATTTCAGTTCCCTAGTGTTTTTTCCCCAATTGATTCTTTGATGATGTCACAAAGAGATCAAAGTACCGTATTTTCCGCACTATAAGGCGCACCTAAAAGCCTTATTTTTTTAAAAAAGCTGATGGTGCGCCTTGTGATTAGGTGTGCCTTAAATATGGATCAATATTGAGATTGGGATTTATAGATGGAGAATGAACTGATAAAGTAAGCTTTACCTGTTTCTTTTGTGTGTTTACAGAGGATAGTGAGAAACGCAATTTCGATTCCTTTGTATTTTAAGCACATGTGAAGAAATTGACAATAAACTTGACTTTGACTTTGACAGTTGAACAAGGTTGGTCATATTGACATTGAGTTGTTATGCTAATGAGCGTTCTGGTTATTATTTGAGTTATTATTGTTATTACTTTGAGTATTACTATATTGTGATTGAAACAAATTTAAAATATGTAATTAATTGAGGGTGTGCCTTACAATCCGGTGCGCCTTATAAATGGAAAAAGTTTTTAAATATGTCATTAATTGAGGGTGCACCTTATAATCTGGTGTGCCTTATAGTGCGGAAAATACGGTATTTTCCAAAATACTTCAAGGGTGTCCGTAAAATGAGGCCCAGTTGTGGGTATTCTGCTTAAGCTAAAACATATTTCTCCTCTCTCAAAGACAAGCCAGGAAGGCATGGCTGCCATGCTGGGATCCAGCGAGTTAAAAATAAACAATCCCAGAAGTTTGAACAAGTTCAGAGAACACTTGTGGAGGTGCATAATTCATTAGCCTCTCCAGAGATGTTCAATCAGGTTCAAGTCTGACTCTTGCTGGACCACTCCAGGACATTCACAGAGTGGTTCTGAAGCCAATCCTAGTAGTCTGCCAGATCTTGCTGGTGAAAAACACCCCCAGAGCATGATTCTGCCTGCGGCATACTTCACTGTAGGGATGGTATTGGCCCAGTGATGGGCGGTTTCCTCCAAACATGATGCCTGGCATTCACACCAAAGTGTTCAATCTTTGTCTCATTAGACCAGAGAACTGCATTTGTCATAGTCTGAGAGTCATTCAGGTACCTTGAAAATTCTATGCAGGCTGCCATGTTCCTGTTACAAAGTAGTGCCATTTGCCTTCGCCACTCTACCACACAGGTGGTGGATTGCTGGGAAGGCTTTCCTCTCCACAGAGGAATGCTGTAGCTGTGACAGAGTGTCCCTTGGGTTCTTGGTCACCTCTCTGACTTAGGCTCTACTCCCCCAATCGCTCAGTTTAGATGGCCGGACAGTTTTAGGAAAAGTGCCGGTGGTTTCAAACGCCTTCCATTCTCCAATAAGATTATTTTTTGTAGAATGAGGCTGTAATGAGACAAAATTAGGAAAAGTGAAGCGCTGTGACTAGTTTTTGGATGCAATGTAGATTTCAATTGTGACATGAATTGGAAAAACAATTTCTGTGTTCTTTGTGCTCTCAGGAAAAAAATTCAAACTCAATAAAGCTTGCCAAGGAAAACACGGATTTGCTTGAAGTCAGAGTGAACAAGCTTCAAGCTGAACTTTCAGCAAAAGCCATAGAGGCCCAGCTAGCCATGGTGATGCACACCAGTCATTTTGGAATGGATACATATTTTAACAACCCTACAATGACCCGGCAACTTTTTTTTCTTTCGTGTATAAGGATGAGGCAGAGACCATTCGTGGAGACAACGAAAAGCTCAAGAAAGCCAGTGAAGAGGCAGATATTTTCATTGAGAAGCACCGCATCGCTGAGGTTATTAAATCAACTGTGGAAATCGTGAGAAAGCAGACACCTCATAACACTTGTACTACTCAACTTGTGTTTCTGTGTTACTCCGTAGAGCAAAGTACTGGATCTAGAGGAAAAGTTGTTCAATGAAATGAAGATAACCGAGAACTATAGCTTTGAGATAGTGCAACTCAAGAAAGAGCTCACAGAGCACCAGTAAGTCACTTCATAATAAACGTCTTCTATGTTATTTAACGCTTTTTGAACATCTACTTTCCAGAGTTAATTACAAAGAGCTGCTCTCGAGCTTTCATGAGGTTCAATTGGAGAAGACGGCTTTTGAGCAGAAGTTTCAGAGCATGTCCTCTAATATGAAAGCCATAGAGGCAAACATGAAGGTCTGTTTTACCTTACGTTGTGCAAATTGTGTCCATCAATTAGTAAAAAACAATTGATCTGGTGGCAGGTGAATGAGGAGAAAGCTGTGAAGTTCTCCAAGGAAATTCAGGATCTGGAAGAGGAAAATCAACGTTTAACGTATGGATAAAAGATTAATTTGGTGTTTAATTTAGAGATCCTACGTATATTTTTTTTTGCATTTTATAGGACAGAGGTCAACACATTTCAGAGCGTAACCCAAAGACAGTGTGAAGAAATTCAGATGCTTCAGAAAAAAATGGAGGACAACGTAAGCACAACAATTTAATGTTGAGCAGGTATTTTCCTTACTGTTTTTAACCTGGTTCAGTGTCTCATGTCTATGTTTAGTGTGAGCATTTGCAGGCGAAGGTAACAGAAACAGAAGGACAGATCAAAGCTGCAGAATTAAAGGTGACAAAAATAAACATGTGCTACTAGGTGGCTCACTTTGGAAACAAATGTTTCTTTGTTACAGTGCTCTCACCTCTTGAAGAAAATTGGATCTTATCGTAAAGCGGGGGAATTCCAGAAAGAGGTTTGTACGTCTTTTGAGCTAGATCATCCAAACTTCAGTTCAACATTTCACTTGTGTATTTCAGATTAAAAAGCTCAGGGCACAAATGGCAAAAGAACATGTAAAATACAGTCAGCTTGAAAATAAGGTATGTTTTTTCTCTTATTGTTTTGTAAGACACGATAAAAGAAACATGTTTAATGCATGGCCCTTTTTTTTTAGATGAGCACTCTGAATGAGCAATCCCAAAATCAGAAAAGACAGCTTGAGGAAGAGCATCAGAATCTCCTTAAAGAGCTTCAGGATAAATCATCATTTGCAGCAGAACTTGACAATGAGGTTGTTGGGTTTTTTTCATAATAAACTAAATCGTTGGCCTATTAAAGTGTAATGTGTAAGAACAAGTTTTTCCCCAAAGGTACAAGAGTTGCGATTAACAGCAGCCAACGCCATCAAGAGCAAAGAGGACACAGAGCTCAAGTGTCAACAAAAGAAAGCAGAAATGGTTGCACTGATGGAAAAACAGAAAGTATGTTTTACACCCCAAGAAGTGATCTATGCATTGCTAGACTATCTGTTCAAACAAATACCTCATTTTGTCTTTCCTAGAGCCAATATGACCAAACGGTCAAAGAAAAGGATGTGGAACTGGACGAAATAAAAAAGAGCGAGACAGAGGCAATTGGCTCCATTAGGACACTGGTACTGAGGACAAAAAGGACTCTGGTCAAAATAAAAACCGAAAATAAAATTGTTCCTGTTGAACATTGGTTGTTTAAATTATCTTAAATAGGAGTTTGATGTCTCGAAGCTTAAGGCAGAAAATGATCAACTAAAGAAGCAGCTTATGACTGAAAAGGTGTCATGAGTTTATTTTTTCTTTATTTAAGTATAGAGGTGATAGACTTAATGTTCTTTGCTGTTTTTTAGGAGGAGGTAAGTTATCTGAAGAAAGAATTGTCAGCACTTAAATTATCTCGGATGTCCCAATTATCTCAGCTGTCCCAAGACCACAAAAACACGGTAAGCATACTTTGCACAAATACAAACGCATCCATCACACCAATCTTCCACAGTATATATGTACATTAACTACTACTACTACTGTTACTTCTAGGCAAATGTTTTTCACATGAATGTAAGCGAGAGAAATGCAGAAACACCAAGAAGCAGGTCTTCGAAGATGAATGTGTTTGACTTTGCCAAGGTCTGTGGACGACCTTATATATAGTGATCCCTCACTTTTCGCGATTAATTGGGACGTGACCCCCCCCCCCCCCCCCCTGCGATAAGTGAAAACCACGATACAGCCCCCCCAACACACACACACATAATTCATAATTCTTTGGAAAAAAAATGTAATGTAGAAAGTCTTCATACTATACATATTTCAGACAAATATCACTTCAGTACAGTACATTAATTTAATTAAATTTTATATCATTAAACCTTATACAGTAACTGCTGTCATCCCTCCCCATCCATTCTGCTGTAGTCTCAGCTGTGGTCATATTAGCGGCGCCAGAAAGTCAAATTAAAGTGAACGCTGTAAAAAACATGATAAAAGTCACAGTTTACACTTGAAATTCCAATTTATTACAAAAGAAATCTAACCAGCGTGTATGTTTTCAGTTTACCGACGCTGCCTTGCTTGGGGCGCATAAAATGGTCAAACTAATGCCGCACGGAAGTTTAATTAAAGTGACGGCTGTAGCAGGCATAATAAGAATAAGAATCCGTTTTTACTTGAACTTGTAATTTATTACGAAATAAATCTAGGTCCGCAATTTCCAAAGGAACAGCAAAACCTCTTCACCCTAAAAGCCTGCATGTTTTCTGGTTGAGATCAGTGCTGGTCTCTTAAACAACCACAAAGCGGAAGTTGGGGCAGGAGTAGATTACACTCCTTCCCTCATTGGTCTCGCCGGGGACCAATCAAGTATCATATAGAAGTGCCAATCTCCCTCCTGAACTCACTTATGAGTGCCCTGCACACGCGATTGGGTCCCGGCGCGACCATCGACCAACGAGGGCAGGAGCTGTAACCTACTCCCGCTCCAACTTCCGCTTGTTATGTTGACGAAGGCAAACACCTCAATGTCATTCAAAAATCACGTAGGCTCTTGGGAGGAGGAATGGCACTTCACCGTGCCATTGGAAATCTCTTATCTAGATTTCTTTTGTAATAAATTGGAATTTCAAGTGTAAACTGTGACTTTTATCATGTTTTCTACAGCGTTCACTTTAATTCGACTGCCTGGCACGGGCTAATATGACACAGCTCTCTGTGAGACCACAGCCACTCAAAGTTACATTTACTGTATAAGGTTTAATAATTTAAGATGTACGAAAATATGTGTTCTGCAGTGGTTGGATGTTGAAGGAGTGTCCGTGGCAAGTGCATTTATAGTTAGCTCGTCTGCCTGGCATGCAGGAAACCTTCATAGCACGTGTATTGGCAATATAGTTTTTTTGTTTTTTTTTTAATTAAAAAAAAAAATCTGTGATGCACTGAGGGCGCAATAGGCGAGGCGCGATATAGTGAGGGATCACTGTAACTTGCAAAACTGAAGAAGCTTGAGCAGTTACTTGGGCATTCATATGCACTGGTC
This sequence comes from Hippichthys cyanospilos, assembly GCF_059441005.1. Taxonomy (NCBI): domain Eukaryota; kingdom Metazoa; phylum Chordata; class Actinopteri; order Syngnathiformes; family Syngnathidae; genus Hippichthys; species Hippichthys cyanospilos. The sequence goes on from NC_142377.1 coordinate 5,086,034, forward strand.
ACAATTTAAATATAGTGAATTAGATTCAGTTTGATGACTCTAGAATAACATGCAACATTTGGTTTATCATGTTTGATAGGAATCCGCCGTTGGATCCACAAGGATGTCAGGTGAAAAAACACCAAAAATTAAGGTAGAACCCATTATTGATCTGGGATGAATGGGTATTGATTGCGTATTGCGATTTCGAAAAGATTTACCTAATCATTGAATCAACTCAATCTATGCTCAAGGGACTCAGCCGTGAAGACTTTGATTCCCCAGTAAATGAGACAAAGCGGACTGGCAGAGCAGAAAAAATCAAAGTAATTTGTTTAGCTTGTAAGTCTCACTTTCACTTCTTAGCATGCTGCCACACATATCTGTTTTACAGACCTACAGAATAAGGACGCCACCTAGTGCTGACAAGATAAGAAGCTGGGGGAAGAGAGCCATTGAGCTGGTGCCCAAGTCTGACAGCTCTGATCCAGACAATACTGTGAGAATACTTTTATTTCTTTCCCAATAACAGCAGATCATCAGTAGTGTCGTTTGTTTTTCCGATTTCTGACAGATTTTTAAAAACAAAGCACCACCCTACATCTCCATTCCCTTGTCTAAAGACAATCAATCCAAAAAGGTAATTTGATAATATGAGACATATAATGTGAATAAACTGCATGTTTGAAAAGAAAAAAATAAGTATTTTAAAAACCATACTCACCACCAGAGCCCCAGTTCTGTGAAGTCACCAGGAACCTCCCTTAAGTTAGCGACCATCAAGAGGATACGTGATGCTGGCTGGCTTGCCCCTACTGACAGTAGGAAAAAGAAGAAAAAGGTTGAGAGGAAGATTTTTGCATGAGTAGTGCCTTTGTATATGCAGTTTTCTCATGTTCTCTTTAGTGGTAGCAATATAATAGTAGAGTTGTAGTCAAAGAATAGTAAGAATTTGTACTGTTTTGTAGTGTAGGTATTATTGTGGTAGCACACCAGCACTTATGTCATTGTGTTTAGTCATGATTTTCTAGTATCAAAGTCACCGAAGTGGTATTGTTGTACTCTTGTTGTCATAGTTTGCAAGCGTTGCAATATTGTAGTTAGTGATTTAGACAATAGCAGTAGTAACATTTTGCTACACACGACTAGTAACAACTAGTTTAATGCAGTAGTCAATAGTAGTCAGGTCCACATTAGTTTGAGTCATTGTGTGGTAGTATAGTACTACCCCTATGTGTTGCTATGATTTAGTATTTGTATGCATTTTCAATTTGACAGATTTCAATGGATTTTCATTTGAATAACCAAATGTGAACTGCACCGTCCTCATAAGTTCATTAACAGAAATAAAATAATGTTGTAAAACCCAAATTGAAGTCTCCAACTAAAAATGTGAATTTATTGTTTAACTGTGAAAAGCTGAGGTCATGTTGCTGCTCTAAGTGCCAAAAATCTACAATACAAAGGAGATTAAATATATAGATTTTTTTATGAAAACTTTTATTTAAACAAGATGATTTAAAAAATAGCTATTTACTATCAAATGAAATGTAGGCGATAACATTTAAAAGAGGAAACTATAATAATAAAGTCTTGTGTTACTCACCAAAAGTGGGATTTCATGTAATAATAGTGATTAGTGAATGGTAAATTTACTCTTGAGAATGGAAGTAACCCAGAAAGTCTTGCGCATTTGTTTTCAGAACACAAGTCAATATCATTTAGGGACATCAAAGACTTAGCAATTTCACTGTGATCACTGAATCTCTTTGTAGAGTAGAATGATGGATGGCTGGATGGATGGAAGATAAGACAACGCGAAAACCATAGACTGCTACCATGAGCTGTATGCATTACTTATGTTAAACATTTCAGCAAGACTCTTGTGATGTTTATTTACATCTGCACGTCAGACTGTTAATTCCCTTGTAGGCTATTCCATAAAAAAGAAAACATTTTGAAATCTGGAATGGTATATTACAAATTTTGCAAAACCCTTGTCTCATCCCCAATGGGCAGTACCATTATTTTACTGTTATATTACATGCCTTAAATTCTTCAAACTAGCCTCTGAATTAAGTGATCTACGGTACAGTACATAGAGTAAATGTATGAACAAATAAGCCACAGTATTTATGTTAAACACACGTCAGCGTTACAATATCTGGAGGTATTATAGTTTGGTCGCTTCGACAATGTCTTCACTCGTAGGGTCACAGTGTACAAATCCTGACATGTCAGCTCCCTTATAGAGGTCTGCCACACCCTGTCCTGTTTTCGTTGAGGCCTGTCATGAAAGGGTAAAGGAGTAAGTAAGACCGCTTTAACTTGAAAGCTTATTTTCCATCATTTTTAGCCCAAAACAGCTCTACCTGTGATTTACTGTGGCAACGGAAACACATCAAGTCACTTTTCCCCACAAATACCTGGGGGTTAAGCTTGCCTTGCTTGCAGCCACCTAAATACAAAAGGGGGAACTTATTGCATTGTCTGCTTGTGTTATGAGCTTTCATGCATATGCTACAGTGGAGGTCCTCACCTGTGATTACGCTCACCAAGATGCCGACTACGATGGTTGTCAATGTTCCAAGAAAGGAGATGTAGAGGTAGGACAGAGAGTACCATAAATCTGCCAAAGGGGGCCTAACACTGATACATGCACAGGAAATCACAGATGACTATATATGGTACTTAACATTCATAAATCACACTTTAACTAACTCCGCTCCTGAGTGGATTGTTTTTAGGTCACCAATTGTTAGCTCAAAGTGTACTACAACAGTGGTCCTCAACCCCCGGTCCGCGGACCGGTACCAGTCCGTGTATTAACTGGTACCCGGCGGCGTTGATATGACATTTTTGTTAAAAAATGTAGCGTGACATTTTTTTTCCATGTTAAGTATGCAAGTCCTGAGTTTTGTTTCTGTCAGATGTCAAAGGTTAAAATTTAGAGAGTTAAGTTCTCCTTGTGCTTGTATGACAGGAATGTTGGCTAGAACAACTCACTCGGCTTGTGAGGTGGGAGTGACTGCAGTGGTCCAGGGAGCTACCGTTGTGACTGTGCTGTTGCAACCCACGGTGTTGACTGGGAGTGGATTTGTCTTGGCTGCTGTCGGCGGATAGATCTGCCCTCCGATCCCCACCCATAATGTCAACACCAGGCTGAGAAGCATTCCTGCGAGGCCTCCCTGCAAATTCAACAGGCAGGTGCTGAAATGGTCCCTGCTTGTTTCCCCTTGGTTTTGGTATTAGGCAAGTGTTTCGCTACTCACGATTGAGTTGGCTGAGCGGAAAAGCATGCCTAATAGATACAGACCCAGAAGAGGCCCACTCAGCATGCCAAATATGGAGAGAGCTGCCTGCGGTCACAAAACTATCAGGACTACGATGTGATGTAGAGCATAAACTGTCAGTGTGAGAGTGGCCGTCTACCTGCAGAACGCTTCCCAACTGTGAAGCGACTCCAGCCATCCCAATGCACACAGCACCAAAGAACACACCTAATGAGAAAAGAGTTGCTTTCGGGTAAAGGATACAATACAATATGCAATTACTCGATTTAACAATTTAAAACCGTTCCTTGGTGCCCTGATAGAAGGTCGCTGACCTTCTTTCAAAATTCTCACAGGAAAAAGAACGACACCACAATTGTGATACTTTCGTGACAATGGGGGTTGAATCAAGCTGTTTTTGTCAGACTCATGCAAGCGTCATTAAACCAATATTTACTAGTGGCCGAAAGTAGACAAGCTAAGAAGAGGGCCTTCTCTTTGTGTCGCCAACTTGTTTTTTTCGCCAACTGAATTATTTTTTTCCCAAGAAACTACTTGTGCTGTTTATTGAAATGAATAGGGATATGAAACTCCCTTGAGATCAGGGGACCTTTAGTCTACCAATCAGCAACAATGAAACAAAACTATCATCATATTTGCTCACAGACACATTTTCAGAAATAGGCAGCTGGCAAATTAATTATTTGGTTGTTAAAGGCACAAGACACTGATAAAAGAGAAAAACCAGTGTCCGACATTCGATAAAACAGCGTGAACAAAAACAATTCTGCAAAATCAGTGGCATCTGATGACTTGTAAAAAAACATTTTTACTGATTAATTCTCAAGATAATGGCATTACCCTAATAACATATGGCATTCAGTCATAGCTGATATAAACCACCGCTTGGTTTTATGTCTTTGGAAAGAATTTTTTTTTTACAGATACATCTCTTCTCATGCCCACTTCATCCTCTGAAAATTTCAGAAATATCACCTTAAAATTTAGTTTTTATGAACATAGATTAGCCTTTTTCTCTTCCTATGCACTTAAAGTGACAATATGTAAGATTTAGACCGTTTTTAATTCAAAATGAATAAATTAAATTATTATTAAATTTAAAAACCTGAAAATAAATATGTTCTTAACAACCAAGAATATGTTTTTAAATATAATCGTACATCTAATTATCATTAAATTGTATTACCTTTGAGGTGGCATTCCTCCAGAGGTTGCCATATATGTTATAGCTACGGACAGCCAGAGGAAGAGTGGGTATTGCTGCATTTACCGTACTGCCCCTAAAGCTCTCATGGGCGCATGTGAAAAATTACACCTACTCCCATTCACTCCCATTCAGTTACTCAAAATCATAAATGAACATCTAAACTCATGCCCACTTCATCCTCTGAAAGTAATTAAACAATACATCCCGGTATTTTGGATTTGATAGATTTTAAATGACTATGAAAGCATATGAAGAGATAACGACATCAGTAAAATATAAAATATCGGTGTCAACATTATATTTTCCAAGGATGATATGGGCTTGAGTTAGAGATCTGTACCTATTAGAATTTTGGTGAAGATTGTTCATGTGTTTCGGACATTAAGATACATTTCCTTTCTATACGTTAAAGCCTCTGAGGGGCAAACAATGGCAAGGGGAGCAGCTCTTTTGATTTCGTCATCATATGGTATTTATCGGCACACAATTAGGCCTAACCCATGACTGTAATAGAAAAGAGTGCAAGCCAATGAGGAAGCCACCTCAATAGAGCCGCTGCTAGCTGTTTTGAGTGTTTCTACAACAGGTCTCATAAATCCTTCACCACGGTAAAAATGATGAGAAGATTTTACACCCACAATAGAGAAACCAGAAGTTAAAAGCTATCTGGCTTGTGTTTTGGGGTCTCTCACATTTTTGAAATTGTTATAAAAATGACTGCATGTGTATCTCTCTTAACAAACTGTATACTCTCGAAAGAGTCGGGCGGGCAATTACAGTAAAATTGTTAGCGCTTTAAACTGAATATGCCCAACATAAATGTGATTTTCTAACCCGCAGCTACTTCCTGTATTTTACGCTCAATCTTTCTTGGCAGCCTTTCAAAGGCACTTGCATAGTTTTACCTGTAGATGCTTGTTCAAGATCAGAAGAATGCTCGAGAAGAGTGTTGCAACATCGGCCTTTAAAATTTTACATAACTTCTCTGATGTAACAATTACTGCGCAGTTCATGAACTGCGGTTACCGTACATGGCTTCACTGGCAGATGAACAAGCTCCCAAGGACCAAAGAGTTTTTACTTTCTGCACCTGGTTCTGCCACCTCTGCATTTTTCACAATACAATACAAGATTTTCATCTGTTGGTAAAGCTATTCTTCTTAAGATTTGGTTGTGTTCATACAGAGAAAAAAAAGGAACTGTTTTTCTTAGTTACCGAAAATCAATTATATTCATTACAATACAATTCATCATTTAGCCTGTTGATTGACACTTACTGAGGCCCATGCTCAACCAGGTTATCTGCTTCACCGAGAGGTCTTTGCACATGGGATGAAGGAAGTCTTCCACAGTAACAGCAACAAGGGCGTTGATGCTCGATGATACTGTGCTGGAAAACATACACTCATAATACAGCACACATTAGACAGACCTGCCCCCCTAAAATGCCTTGATGAAAGAAAGTAAAGTAATGCCTTGTCAGAGTATAATTGTGGTTGTAATTTTTGGGTGTGGAAGTATGTTAGTTGCAGGGTTATGTAATTGCATTCGTCTACATATTGGACATATCCACTTTCACAGTGACGTTCAAAAGGGAACGTTAAGACACAAATACTATAAGTGGTATGCCTCATATGGGTTGAAGGATTAACAACACTGCTCTAACTCAATGATATCCAAATTGCAGCCCGCTGTAGCCTTTTTTATAAAATGACATACATCATGCTGTTTTCCTTTTTGAGTGTGACACCCGACACAAAACTCCAACTACCTTTTTTTTTTTTTTCCAATTACAGACAGCAGGAGGTGCTGTAGGTGTTGCATTTACCATTGTCCGTAGCTATTACAGAGATAGCAGCCTCCGGAGGAGTGCCACGCCCCATGTAATATCATTTAATGATAACTAGACCCACGATTATATTCTAAAACATACTGTTGATCGTTAAGAACACATTTATTTGCAAGTTTGGGAAATGTGTAATCATTGAATTTATTCCTTTTTTTTAATGAAAAACTGTCATGTTCTGTTGGTTTTGGGTTGTGGGTTTATTTTGCTTTCGGTTTGCATGGTTCTTGTTTATGTTCATTTCATGACTTTCCGCGTTAGTTTTGATTTGGTCCATCTGTCTGCGTCTACCCGTGCCAACCTGCCCGTTTGATTTGTTCCCGTTTCACCTGCCTGCCTGCATTTTTGGAGTTTCTTTGCCCTGCTGTTTTCCCCGCATTTTGTTCTTTGCTTGTTCCCTCAATTAATCATGAACTTCAACTTGCCTTTACCGTCTCTGAGATTCCCTGCGACTGGGTGCATCACCCCCGCTATAACATCTGCCTAGCTCCCTGCCTCTCCCAACCGTGACAAAAAAACGGTCTAAATCTTGTACATTGTCCCTTTAAATGTAACAGATTGTACTGTAAATTTTGTGGCTTGGTTATGACAGCATTCGGCCATCCAGTGAGGTACCTCCGTAAACACGCTGTGTGTTATGTCATAATGTCCTCTGCTCATGCCAGACAATTTTGGGCGGTTTGGCCGCGTACAGATTGCATTCATCTTGTAATGTGAACGAGCTCATGGAAAAATCGAATTCCACAAAAAAATTTGAATTGAGCATTAAGCCCTGTGTTGTTAACCTAGTGAAAGAATGCCATTTGTTTTTAATGAGTGGCAAATGAGTATATTACACTGTCCGGCTTTGTGCATCAAGTTGAATGATTTAATAACATTTTGCCTCACAGCACAGTAATTGTTTGCTCCAAAATATATTTGAAGCTGCAAGGGACTGGATTTAAATACACAAAAATGGGAAAATACACTTATTTGTGAACATATTTAACAGAAAACAATAATGAATTGGGTGTATATTTTCTTAAAATAACTTGGTATATATATATATATATATATATATATATATATATATATATATATATATATATATATATATATATATATATATATATATATATATATATATATATATATATATATATATATATATTACATTTGGTTCTTTTGTCAAATAAAAATGCAACCAACTCATTTGGGGGAACTTAACATTTTAAGGAGGTGTAGCCTACCGACATCACTGCAAATTTTATAAAAATATTGGCACCTGGTGTCCTTTCCCATTCTTCACAAATTGTTCTTCCTGTCACAAACCAGGAAGTTACCTGCTAACTAACAGAACAAACCCCAATGCAAAGCTCAATGTATTGCTTTTAAGTTTATTGCTAGTTTATTTCACATAGAGGTCTTCGCTCTGATTAGTCATATTCTTGGTTACAACAAATAGAATTTGGCCTTTTACACAGTTCAGTACTAGATTGATTGAATACATGCGCATGTTTACCGATACTGATGAACTTGTTTTATTAAATAGGCCTGTGCATGCATGCATTGGAAGAAAAGGTTTACACACCCTTGCTCTAAAATCAATGCATTTCTTACTCCTTAGCCTTACCTCAGGGTCCCACTGTAGGCAGCAGCTACAAACAAACCAGGGATCCCAGGAAAGGCAGCCAAAATGTCCATGACCAGGTAGGGAAGCAACTGTTTTTTGCAAAAGACATTATCATTTAATGCATAGGTGTGTGTGCGTGTATGTGTTGTTGTGAAGTTGTGGCTACCTGGTCGGTGGAACTGACATCACCGTTGGTGTAAGGGTCGCAGTTCTTGTAAATGGAGAACATGGTGAGACCGGACAGCATGGCCAGACTGAGAGTCACGCACAAGCCCACCATGTTCACATACAAAGCCCTTTGGAGAGGAGCGCTGTCAGGGAATGAAGGCTCTTTAATTTTAACAATAATGTGGAAAGAAAAGCGGGCTCACATCTTGGCATGACGGAGTGTTTTGCATGAGATGTAGCGCTGCACCTGGGACTGGTTTATAGAGTAGACTGACATCCATGTCACACTACCACCTATAGTGATGCTCCAGAAAGTATGTCGCTTCAGGGGATCTGGGTCAAAGCTGAGTAAGGTCCAAAATAAAAGACAGTTCATTGGTGGAAAATAAGAGGGTCTTCATTTTTGGATTCTTAAATAGATCACAGCTTTCCATCAATGTTACAATCCATCCATCCTTACTCAAATGTCACAAGTCTGCCGCCTTGATTGGCATCTTCCCAAATCTTGTCCAGGCCGCCCTGAAGCACGGCCCCTCTCGCTATTACAGCCACAAAACCGGCCAGCATGATCACCATCTGCAGCACGTCAGTCCAAATGACTGCCTTCAGGCCGCCCTAAAGACGACACCAACACAGTGATAGAGTTCAACTAGTTTAAGCAAACAAACGAAATAAGGCCCGGAGATATTTGAGCTTGCGGTACAAACATATCACAGTAAACACAGGAAGAGGTGAGGTGCTTTACCAACCAGAGTACAGTAAATGATGCACACGGCGCCCGTAGCCACCAGTACTCCCCACAGATCCATTCCAGTGACTAAAATATAAAAAAGACACTGTTAAGTGTGTGTCAACTTTTTTTTTTTAACTAAATGCAGTTTAATAATCTCAGTTCAGTGAATTACTAAATTAACCGCTGAGTGTGTTTCAGTTCTGATGTTAAGGAAAGCATTTTTGTACTAGTTTCTCCAATATTTTTTAGACTTATTTTTTAAAGGCGGCACTCCTGGGCTATCAGATACTGCCCCCTTTATGTGGCCCCATTCATATCCCTTTATTCTAAGGACGGCATGGAGCTAGCAAAGTTCAGCAAGAGATTTAGCAGAAATGATCTCCAATAACTCATGTCTCCAGCCACCTCTAAACACAGTAAAACTTACGGCCATAGCTTTTGAAAGCGTATGAAAAAAGAACAGAAACAGAGGACGCCAGGTGGAGTGATTAGTGGCTCGCTTTTGTTTTGCTTTGTTTTTTTTCTCTACCTGGACACGCACTTTGTTATCTGTATCCATTGCACCTTCCTTACTGCACCTCCAAAATAAAGTGCATGCAAACGGATGCTGACCACATTATTCTTGTTTATTGTATTGTTAAGGACCAGTGTTGGGAGTTATGTATTAAAAAAGTAATGTAATTACTGTAATACTTTTTTTGCTTTAATAAGGTAATGTAATATATTACACGCAAAAAATAGTAATATTTTACTTGTTACCAATCAGAGTAACACAATGCATTACAAAGCATTTTTAGCCTGAGGGTGGGTTATTATTTCTTTTTTTACTTTTCAAAATTCACCTAAAACAACGCGAGATCGGTGGAGAGAAGTCCAGGGAAAAATGTTTATTTGCTATTGTTAGTATCTACTATAGCAGAGATAAATGCAGATGACAGTTTGAATATGTTGAAGATGGGCACATCATATGCCCATTGCATTCAGTTCGTCAGAGATAAAGGCAAGAAGAATATATAAGTTAGGTGCACTTTGTGCGGGACGCCTAAAGAGCTGTCCACTTCACGAAATACCACCAGTAATTTGACAAACCACTTAGAGCGGGTCCATAGTAATGTGAAGTTAGCAAAAAAAAAATCCTGGAGGGATAAAAGAAAGTTCTCTCGCTCAAACGATGTGTACATTACTATGCTATGTAGCCAAGTAATTAAGGGATTAAAATACTGTCCATCAAAAAGGATTTTGTATATTGTCATGTCTTTAAAGGTTTACAATACAGTACAATACAGATCAAGTAATATTTTAATGTAACTAATTACTTTGAAATGACAGTAATAAGTAATAAATAATGCATTACAATTTTGAAGTAACTTGCCCCAAACTGTTAAAGACTGAAGAGGACTGCATTTTAATTCCAAGCAGCGTTCTGAAATTACAGGACTTCTGTGATGCACGGTTGATTTATTTTTTGGAATCCTCAAAATAAAAATGACATAAAAATCTGATCATTGTTTTTTCTATAATTTCATCAACACAATGAAATAAAATACATTAATATTTAAACGGAAGTTAAACGTCACGCTTGAAGAAACACGTCATAACCAATAAGCATTTTTATTATCATCTTTATTTGTGTCTGTCTCTTGTCTTGAATTTAAAGGGAATAAATGCAGGCCAAGGCAGCTCAGTGACAGAGTGGTTAGCACCTCTGCCTCACGGTTCAGGGACCTGAGTTCAAATCCAGCCGTGTCCGGCCTTCCAGTGTGTTTTTTTACATGTTCTCTCCAAGCCCACATGGGTTCTCTCTGTGTACTCTGGCTTCCTCCCACACACCAAAAACATGCATGGCAGGTGAAATTGACATACTAAATTGTCCTTAGCTGTGATTGGGTGTGTGACTAGTTGTTCCTCTCTGTGTGCCTGCAATTGCCTGACAACTAGTACATGGAGTCCCCTGCCTAATGCCCGAAGTCAGCTGGGATGGACACCAACAAGCCTGCGACCCTTGTGATTATACGTGGATCGACTCACACCGACTGCGACATATGTAATTGATTTTCTCTACATGATTCATTTGACACTAGTCGCTTGCCTTTCTGCAACCCTACCTACATGCTGTTCTATAAACACCTTCCACGTACAGCTGCCCAATTATGTCCAAAATAATAATCACCATTATTTTGGTCAATATTGAAATCACGATCATTAACCAGTTATTCATCATGTTTGGTCAAACATTTTTTTAAAGAAGCAGTATATAAACTCGGCTTCAAGGCACGATACTTAATAAAATAATATTAAACTAAACTAATTCAAGTAAATAATAATTAAAACATTCATCCAAGACATGGCAAAACCTTGGCGCACCGGGCAACACAGCTAAACCTACTTGCTGAATGCAAACCAATGAAAAAATGAAGGCAACTTAGAACCAAGCACATACTGCAACAACAGGCCTGAAACACCTACAACCGCCTTACTTTTTTTTTTTTTTTTTTGCCGCGCAGACGTCATGCGGAACTCACAGAATATCGCGTCAAGCATAAACCCAGTTGCCGCCTTTGTTGCAGGATTTGCTCACTTGCTATTTCTTAAGCTTAGTGAAGTGTTAATCTTCCATTTGCTCCCTTGTGGTAGGATGACTGAAAGTGCTTGATTTGACGTATGCTATTTGACGTATGTAGCCGGCTTTTTAAATGTTAAAATCGCAAAAGATCATCTTAAGTAAACATTGCAGCCAATATCGTGATTGCCATTAAAATTTGATTAATTGTGCAGCCCTACTTCCAGGCATACAGTATAGCAGAGCTTTTTAGCATAAAATTGCCTGCTATGTACATCCAGAATTTCTCTGCACTAAATATATGTTTTTGTTTTATCAAATCTAGAACATACAGTATTATTCTGGATATTGTAGGTTTGCTGAGTTGAAAAAAAAAACCCTTTAACTACTGAGTATGAACTTGTACGATAACAGCAGTTCAGGTTAAGTGTCCTTCATTACAGATTGAACTTTTATATCTTGATTTTTTATTTATTTATTTTTTTTGGTGACTTACTTTGATTCAGAGCGAGAGCTGGAGCGTAGATGACCAAACCAGTGTACAAGATCTGTAACAAGAGGCCACCATTAGTTGATTGAATCGGAAGGGGGGTAAGATTTCCATTTGTATTCATGGAGGATGGAAAGATGTTTTATTTTCCATAACACTGGCAGGAAAAACAAAAGTCATTCTGTTTGTCATGACGAAGAGTGCAAGAGCACATGCTGTCTCAGCTGTGTTGAGGTACTAACCGTCTGCATGATGTACATCAAAGTCCCAAGTATGCGAATGAGCCGGTTGAAGCGCATCTCCAGGTACTGCAATGGAAATGTAATCATACAAGTTTAAATTACAGATGTTAGTTTTTATTTTCCTGCAGGCTGTTGTATATTAATTTGCTCCACTTCATTTCTGGGCTCTATGCTGACAATTTGTGCCCACCTCTCTACCTTTTTTAAACTATTTTACCTGTAGCTTTGTCAATACATAAAACGCAGCTTTACACCCAATTTTGTAATTTCACATTTCAGTGTGTCAGAAACGTGAATGATTGTACTGTGAACAGTACAATAAGTACATCAGTACAATATATATATATATATATATATATATATATATATATATATATATATATATATATATATATATATATATATATATATATATATATATATATATATATATATATATATATATATATATATATATATAGATGGATGGATGGATGGATGGATGGATGGATAGATAGATTAGTTTTTAGTTCATAAAAATTTATAAAATTAAAATTTTATAAAGCATTAAAAATAGAAAAAAAACTGTCTTTATATCTATGTGATGATGGTAAGGAAAAAGTGTCTAACAAGTCAAATTGATTAGTTTTTGTATTTTGTAGCGAATCATACAATCTTACAATATTTTGTATGTATGTAAATATGAACGTAACATGTTTTACTGTATAATTTTTATTCTTTGAAGTAGGCACCCTTTGCTCAGTTGCTGTTAACTTTATGAAGTGCTTTATGACCTGGAATGACTTTCCAGATGTGCATTATCAAGACATAATGACTTGAATTTCTTTGTGTCTTTGTCTTTGAAACCAGTTGAATTTTAGGGTGTTTTTAAACTTTTGACTGGTACTGTACATGTAATATGGTCATTTTTGAGAAACTACATTATGCAAATGAACTGGTATTTGAAGGGTAAGAAATAAAAAGACATGGATGTGCTAATAACCAAAATGATTTTTGTCAAAGGAAGGAACACATTTTTCAGAATCTTAAAAATGACTAACAATCAAGCTCAAAGGTCGGAAAATTAAACCAGGCCTGTTAATTAATCTGAAGATTAAGTAATTGGTAAACGATTTGTTGTATTTTCCAACTCAACAGTAAAATCAATGATGTTATTGTTATTCTTGTTTTTTCTTTTTAATTCCAATCAATAAGTACGATAATCAGTCGTCTTCTTCTTACTTCATAGGCGCTAGTGATCCCCAGCCGGTAGAAGAGGGGCACAAAAATCTCAGCAGTGACGGCTGACATGATGACATAGCTGATGCCGAAGAGCCAGAAAGACGTTCCGTACAAGTACGCCTCGGCCGGCGTGCCAATGACGGTGACGCCAGACATGAAGCTGGCCGTGAGCGACATTGCCACGGGTACCGCTGTCATCTGCCGCCCGCCCAGAAAAAACTCGGCGCTGCTATTTTCCTTGCGTCCTCGGAAGGCCTGGAAGAGGCCAATGGCGGCGGCGCCCACAATTATACCGGCAAACACCACATAGTCCCACACGGAAAAGGTGGCCACCGGACCACCGGTGCCAACCATGGTGAGTTCAGGTACGGAAGATACTTTGGGCTTGATTCTTCAGGTTGGAATATCTCAAACTACTTGTGCAAAAACAAATAAGATCAGAAAATGTAGCAGGGAGAGAAAAAGTCCTTTCCGGGTTGATCCAAAACAAATACTGGTCACACACATTGCGTGAAGTCACAAGCATTGATTCACACGGACACTCCTCTGCACAGCAATCTGAAAGAGCCTACCTGAAGACCATAAAGATTATTTTGCTTTGTTAATAATCTATCAAGGACAGCCCGGGGCTTTGCTCAGCCGTCATCTCGTGCGATGATTGAAAAAAAATAAAAAAATAGCAGGCCCCGGTGCTTTATCTGCAGTTCTGATTTCAAACAAAACATACACCATCAGTGAAATGAGCATCTCCAGAGTACTGCCTATTCCCTATCTAAGAAGGAAGCTGTATCACCCAGATTATTTCATCATAAAGTCACATTGCTATGATTGCACACGACCAGAAATGTTTCAGGCTTAGTCATTGTATCATTTTAACTTTCTTCCACCCATCCATTTTCTATAACCAGTTATTCTCACTTGAGTCGCTGGCTTGCTGGTGTCTATCCCAGCCGTCTTCGGACAGTAGGCAGCCTGGACTAGTTTCCAGCCAATTGCAGGGCACGCAGAGACAAACACACTCACAAACACACTTTGGCATGTCTCATACACCTACCGTGCACGTTTTGGGAAGTGGGAGGAGACTGGGGTTCCCAGAGAAGACCCACGCGAGCATGGGGAGAACATGCAAACCCCAGACAGAAAGGCCCGGTCTGCCCTTATGTATTTCAGTTTAATGTAAAATCCGATTGGGGCTGCACAGCGGCAGACTGGTAAGCACATCCGACTTACCTCTGAGAAGTTATGGGTTCGATTCCGGCTCCAGAATTCCTTTGTAGAGTTTACACATTCTCCCCGTGCCGGTGTAAGTTTTCTCCCTGTATGCCCTTTTCCTCCCATATTCCAAAAACAAGCATGGTAGGTAAATTGGACACTCAAAATTGTCCTTAGATGTGTTTGCGTGTATGGTTGTTTATCTTTGTGTGCCCTGCGATTGGCTGCATATTGGTTCAGGGTGTAACCCACCTACCGCCCGAAAACATGTGGGATAGGCTCCAGCGCGGCCGCGGCCAGTCTGTGGATAAGCGGCTACGATAAGACGTAGATTTGTGTATTGATTGATAAAATTCTACTGCCTTTGAGTTTACATCAAATTTAAAATGAGCCAATAAACTTTACGTGCTGTAATTTTGCAAATCTGATGTAAATTAAAGAATTGAGAATTGAAATTGTGTGAAATATCTCAATATATCTAAACAATGATAATGGTTAGCATTAGGGGAGCTCAGAGTTCAAACCAACCATTAATGGAGTGGCATTTAAAAGCTGCATGAAAATGGATTAGGGCCACCAACAGAACCGTCATCAGCACTATGTAGATTCTTTTTAAACCAATTTAAAATGTTTTAAATGTTTTTAAAGAGGTTTTATTACTTTGCTGCATGATCTTACCAGTTGTGTTTTTTGAAATGTTTTTAGGTGCTTTGTTTGCTTGTGTGAAGCGCATTACATTGTCTTGTGGCAGAAATATGCCATATACACATAGCAAATGATCAGGAAATTCACTGTGTGAATTAACAAATTTAAAAATATGTGTGTGTATTCAATATGAATTATTCTCATATATTTGAAATACTCAGAAAGAGTTTCATGGATCCCAGTACAGACACATTGATACATTTATCTATTACTTAAATGGAAAACAATTACATATATTTTGATTGACTGAATGTTGGTTTTAACAAAATAAATCTTGGTTAATTCACATATTTACACCGTATATATGTTTTAACTGATTTACTTTCACTAGTTTTTGAGTTCACAGATTGTTGCAGAGTTTAACGATGAAATACATTTGAAAAATACCTAAAGATCTAATTTGTTACCCATATTTTGGTTTGTGTGTTTTTTGATTTACAAAATACCTTACCACTTCCATGTCCTATCTGCTTTCTAGGTCCAACATTTGTCGCTCATGTCATGTAATTTAATATCACGCCATTGTTCATTTTTATCACTCAAATCAAGGATAGTGAAATATTTTTTACAGTATAACTTGGCAACTAACGTTTGGTTAATATAAAGATGTATTTGTGTAATTACAACAAATGACATGTACTATGTGTAAAATGATATACAATAACATTTTCTGCCTGATTTAATTCAACTCGAAGTAATGTAGTAACTCAGTGAGCTCATCAGGTTCGGTAAATGCTTAACGTTAACTTCAACTAGCACGTTAATGTTTGTTGACTGACCGTATGGCTGCGTGGCTTTGAGTATGCCATGTGAGGTATGAAAAGCTCTAGAAGATGACTTCATATGACTTGACAATCACGTTTGTCTTCACTAAATAATATCACCATAAGGTGCCTTTTGTGTGAATCATTCATAAAAATAGAACAGAAAAATGACACTTGGCCAGTCATTTCCAAGCATATAAGTATAATGGTAGTCCTCCTAAAATGTTTGCTCCATTCTTTAATATTTGACTAAAATTAGTCATTTTGATCACATTTATTCTGTTTTCATGAATATACTGAACATTTTGCACATGCCCCTGAAATGATTGGGTAAATGTTTGTTTACAAAAAACAACTAAAACACGTTCAACAAAGATGCCCAATTTTTAGTCATTTTTCAGTGATAACCAAAACAGTGGGTAGATCGCAGAATAATTACACTCGGGTTTCATAATATTCATCATGTTATATGTGTGTTGCTGGATGTTGTCCATACTAACGTCTGCTCTGTCATTATAAAATATGAATTGAATTTGATACTGTATGTGAATCCGAAATTCAAAATACATTTGCAAAGCATTTGATGCCTTGCTGGCTGAACAATGTCGTTCATTAAAGTATTTTTTTTGTTTTTTAAAAGTCATCATCATACAATGAATGAGTTGTTCATTTGAATATCTTTTTGGGTGGTGGTGGGGCTCTTAAAGCCGCTTTATGATTTTAATGACTCGTGTGTTTCCAATGGATCCCACCTGGATAACATTTTGAAAGCCTTAATGTCAGATAACACAAGACATATGCCGAAATGATCCACGACAATGATTCAACAAAAGACTAGATAAGGACATCACAATATCTTTTTAGTTTATAGAGTCCAGGAAGTTTTTGAAGTTGATAATACTTTTTGTATTTTTATGCTCCTGAGACAAGATAACACATATGAGTGTGGCAACTTTGTGCAGCATTCACAATACTGCTTTTACTGACTACAGTATAGCCACTAAACTAATAATAATAAAAAAAAAAGAATGTGAAGACACTTTTCCTGGTTAATGTATACACAAATGACAGACAGATGAGAGTATCTTAAAATGTAATGAAACTTGGTTTAATATTTAAGAGACTCATAAGAACTATCCAATCCTTCCATTTCCAGCAAGTACGAGGAGTACTGCGTCTGTACTGTAGTGTTTGTTTTCCCAACCTTTATTGAGCCAAGGTACATTTTATATTGAAAAAAAAAAAAATTCTTATGGCACACCAACAAGCCCGGGAACTTTTAGTTTCTGGAAGTAGTGGTAATGCAACATTCCAGTGGCCCAGGTGGTTGGCATCTCCACAGCAATTTATTGTTGTGGCTACATCATGCAAATGAAACTGATGACGTATGGGGGAGGTGTTGTTACTCATTACTGAAACCCAAGTGCCCTTAAACATCATTGCAGTGGCCTACAGTTAGTGTGTTTTTCTATATTTTCATCTAAGTATAAAACATTTTGGATAACATAAAGATATATAATCAATATTTGAATGTGGTGGCTCGGTAGAGTAGTGGCTAGCGTGTCTGCCTCACAGTTCAGTGACACGAGTTGAAATCCATTGCATGCATCCATTTGCATGTTCTCAACAAGCCTGTGTGGGTTCTCTCCGGGCACTCCGGCTTCCTCCTACACGCCAAAAACATGCATGGCAGGTGTATTGGACATACTAAATTGTCCTTAGGTGTGATTGGGTCCATGAATTGTTGTCCGTCTCTGCGTGCCCTGCGATTGGCTGGCAACCAGTACAGGGTTTTCCCCGCCTACTGCCCGAAGTCAGCTAGGATAGGCTCCAGCAAGCCTGCGACCTGGGTCCGAATAACCAGAAAATGATTTTTTTTTAACCCTTCGATAAGGCGGTTCATAACTGATTCTCATTTGAAAAGTCATCCAGGCAGCAGTATGACAACATGTTCTCCTTGCACCTGCGTGGCTTTTCTACAGGCACTATGCACTCTCAATTGCGTCAAAGGTGTAACTGTGTGTGTAAATGATTGCGAGTATGAATAATTGCTCATCACTCGTGCAATTGACTGGCAACCAGTTCTTGCTGTACCGCCCACTGCCCCATCCCCGGCACGCCCGCCGCTTGTGCCTCCGTGTACAAGCCAGCTACGGTTGCCGTCCAACGCTGCCTTGTTGTTATTGGAAAAACAAATGGTCTCAACTACTTCCTGCCTCAAGCGTGCACTTGAGGCACACCCCTTGACATCTGGTTGGTTTTATCCCTTTGACAACAAGCAATAACAGATTGACAACTGGAGGGACTAGACAGGTGTAGACTCAGGTTTGGAGATTTAGGAGGGGCAGCGGGAGGGGTCATCGGGTGTTGGTGGTCAAGGGAATGGATTGGCAAGTCAGTCCAAAAGCAAACAATCCACTTAGGTAGAGACAGAAGCTTGGTCAGGCGAAAGGTATGGTTCTTCTTACCGGACTAGCAGCTGTTTGGAGCAATACTCACCAGCGTGATTTTTGGGGCTCACATTTGAAGCAGAAAATATTGGGAGTGGAAATTTATCCTCAAGATGGATGAACACCAAACAACAACTATTGTCTTAAAAATTAAGACAAGGCATACAGTTGGTGTTTGTTTACCTATAACAGTGGTTCTCAAATGGGGGTACTAGTACACCTGGTACACTTAAAGATACTTGGGTGTACTCCATTTACTCGAGTAAATAAAACAAACAAACATGCAAAAATCCTTTAAAATTAATCATTAATTTTTCTGAAAAATATAAGTTCATAAAACAAATTTTATATTCAGTAGGTTATACAATTTTATTATTGTAAAAAAACATAGCCACCTCTCATTACCTGTCTAGTTAATTATTTATTTTTGTGAATACATCTCTACTATGATCTCAAACGTTTAATATTTTTCTGTGGACAAATATTTATTCATAATTATTTCTTTTTTAGGTCTGACACTTTATGTTGATTATTTTTTTGTGGACAAACATTTACTAATAATTAGTTTAATGATATTTTGTTGTGAAGCAATCTCTACTACAACTCCAACATTTTTTTGTGGAGAATTATTCATTTATGATATTTTTGGGGGGCGGGATAGCTCTGACACTTTATATTGATTATTTTTTTGAGGTAAAATCTTTATTAATAATCAATGTATTCCTTTTTGATAACAAATTTCTTATATGATCCAAAAGAGGACACTTAAGGATAATAATTTTTGTGGACTAATGGACTAATGAAGTTTGAAAAGGTCTAAAGTTATATATTCTGCACTGATGACATTTTTTTTAACCCAAAAATGCTTTGCACTGGTTAAGGGGTACTTAGCTGAAAACAGATTTCACAGGGGGTACATCACTGAAGAAAGGTTGAGAACCACTGACCTAAGACATGTTTTATTGGACTCTTTATCAGGCACCATATAGTGCAGTCGCATGATGCTTTGCAGCAATCTTGTTGTTTTACAAACCCCAGAGAAAATTATTTACGGTGAAAATATGCTAATCAAGAGGCATTGCAAGCTGTTAAAGCAGACAGACATCCAACTGCAGTAAATCAACTATTATGAGATGGTTATGAAGGTAGAGTGAACATTTTAAATGAGAAGTTTTAAAATTGAGACAGCATACGCACAAAATTTCACGTTTCACCTGTTTATCTGCTCAAGAGTAAGTGGCAAACCAGTGGAAAAATTGTCCTCCTGTTTATATTTATAGCAATTTTCATGATGAAGTTCTATTTTATTCAAGGCATAGAAAAGAAATGTGCCCCTCTAAAATGGCAGGGGTGTACTTTAATGGCGTACATCATGCAGACTGGGCTGCAAGATGGCACCTTTTGTGCAACTTGTCCGGTCTCTTTTTTTTATTTGACACTGTGCATATAAGAAGGGTGAATTTATTTGTTGCACCTGATTTTGTATTGCCTGGCTGAGATTGAACTGAGATTAAGAATTTTTAGAACTGTGGCTGTCTACCAATCTCATGATCTTGCTTCAATTTACTTATACACAGACTTCCAAGTGTGAAACATCAGTTGGAGACAAATAGAAAATTAGATTGTCTGTATGGATAGCACATCTGTGGTCAACTTCTGACCAGATACTGATGGAAATTAATAAGTCATTCATGTAATCAGTATAATGGCCTTCTCAGTGGTTGCATTTGATCACAGATACCAGATGAAAGGTAAACAAGACAGCACACATTGCATTATGTAAATAACTGCATTGAGTATATAAGTTCCTCGGTTCTTCGCCACATCATCGCCAGACTTCTCTCAATCAGGTGATGGAGAAGAGAGCACATGATAATATATTGGAATGAACTGACATGCTTGAATAGTCTCTTCCTTTGCCAGGTGTCCCCATTAATTGGACTCCAGCTGACGATGAACACTGCCGTGCTCACCTGCTGCCTCTTCATGCTGCTTTTTAGCCCGGCCGCACCAATGTGCACAGCCACCGATTACACCTTGTACGTGGAAAAGCCCGAATGTGACTTCTGCGTTGCCATCAACACCACCATCTGCATGGGATTTTGCTACTCCAGGGTGCGTACTGTACATGCTAAAAAACTAGTAAATTATGTTGCCTTCAGTTCAATCATTCTCTAATTGATAAGTATTATAAGACTGGAAGAAAACAAATTGAATTTAAAAAAAAATGCACCTAGATCGGCACACCAGATTGATAACTTTGATTGATAACTTTTTCCTTGTCCAATACCTTTATATTAACCAAATAGTATAAAATATAAATATAAAAGTAGTATAGTATAAATGTTCAAATGATCACATCTACTACATTATCTAGAAAATCAAAATGTCCGATCCCTGGTGAGCTTTTTTGTCAACAGGCTCGCATGCTACTTATGTGGTTTTTGAAGTCTACCTGCTGCCTATTGCCACCAGGTTGGCGTCCCTGCTCCAGAGCCTTCAGTCGGTCAAGCGCCCCATCGTAATTTACAACACATGTACAAATACCATACTGAAAAGCAAAATGTCTTAAATGTTAACTTTCCACTGTCACAAAGTTTATATTCTTGGAAACGTTCTATTTCTTGTTGTATACCATATTTCTCTGTGTACGTCGAATTTTTTTTCTCTCATTTTCAACCCCCATATGGGGGGGGGGGGGGGGGGCGGGGGGCTCGAGTTGAGATTGACCACAACTTTTCACACATCCCGTGAAAGGTTGGCTTAAGCCTAAAACCAGTACAAGTCATTTCATCTGTATTGTATTGTAAACCTTTAAAGACATGATACAAAATCTGTTTTTGTATTTTAATCCCTTTATAGCTTAACATCAGCTGTAGGCAAAAAACAGTTATAGTGCATTTCACAATTTCAATTTTAATATTCAAATTCAAGTTAAGTAGGCTAGGTAAGGGGCTCATGTTTCAAAAATAGATGGTTTCGGTGGAGCTAACATTAGCCACTACCCTATATCTTTGTTATTGTGTTTAACGCACTGTTTAACATGAGTTTAGTATGCTTCATCTTGATACATATTGACCAGAAATAGGCTATTATTAATAGCAATTGTATAGTGAAAATTAGTGTTAGCTTACCTTATCATTATGTCATTATTGCTAGTTGAGACAGGGATCTTGCTGACAAGGTTTCGAAATGCTGGTGAATCTACGTGTGACATACTCCGCCACGAATTTCCTAACCTCTTGAGGTGGGAGTGGCATCCCTCAGTGAGAGAGCGCAATCCTCTGTGGGTTTTCTTTTTGCTAACCTATGGCACCGCTCTAAATGGTTTGTCAAATTAATTGGCAGATTTCACAAAATGGGCAGCTTTTTAGGTGTCGTGCACTACGAGTTATCTGCTGAAGTAGGTACTAACAATAGAAAATAAACATTTCGTCCCAGACTTTTCTCCTACAATCTTGCGAATTTCGGGAATAACACCACTTCCAAGCTAAAATTTCATTGTAACGAATTACTTTACCCTCATTTGTAACGGGTACAATATTACTATTTTTTTGTGTGTGTAATATATTACATTACTGCGTTACTGTAAAATGTAATGCATTACAGTAATTACATTACTTTTATGATGCATTACAGTATTTACATTACTTTTGTCATGCATTACTTCCAACACTGTGTAAGAGCAGTCAGACTGTGCATTTTTAATTGTTTAATGACTTGTGAAACACTTTATAGTTGTAAATATTCTCATTCCTTCATGTCGTTTCATTCTCAAGTAATTGTATTGATCAAAACAGGAATGTTCTGGTGTTCCTTAACTTCCAGTTTCGCCTGGTATCTTGCTTGTGAATGAAATTGAATGCAATTGTATTGTATTCTACAATGTGTACGTGTCACAAATCTTACTTAACAAGCTTCATTTGTAAATGTTTCA
This sequence comes from Hippichthys cyanospilos, assembly GCF_059441005.1. Classification (NCBI taxonomy): domain Eukaryota; kingdom Metazoa; phylum Chordata; class Actinopteri; order Syngnathiformes; family Syngnathidae; genus Hippichthys; species Hippichthys cyanospilos. Next base: position 5,108,453 of record NC_142377.1, read on the forward strand.
ATATTAAACAAATGCTGTGACTGATTTGTTACACTAACACTGTGCTGCTTGTGCACTGTGAGCAGGACAGCAACATCAGGGATTTCCTCGGCTCACGCTTCCTGATCCAGACAGGCTGCACCTATGACAAAGTGGAGTACCGCACAACCCAGCTGCCTGGATGTCCCGGAGCGGCCAGCGCCACTTTCACCTACCCAGTAGCCCTCAGCTGCCACTGCGGGGCCTGCCAAACTGCCACTGACGAATGTGCCCACAGGGTGGACATGGGCGGCGCTGCGTGCACCAAACCTGTTTTACATATATACCAAGACCCTGATGACTACATACTCGCTATCTAACTACACGAATTTGCTTTATGTTTACCATTTATCCACTTATCTACTTGTGATGTCAAATATCATTGTTATGACCTGGAAAATGGATGCTGCTTTGTCGAGTATCTTTTTCATGACTGCTCATTACTACAAATCAGAGCTGCAAAATATAATCTGCTCAATGCATGTGGTGGCTGGATTAAATTGCATGCTCCTGTCCCTGTCACGTTCTATTAATAAAAGAAAAAAATCACACCCCTCACTCTCTCACCATACTTTCAGCCGACAACGAGCCACTCTAAAGCAGTCAAGCCAACCCAAAGCCGTTAAATCTGATGCTGCTCCCTGCTCCCTTTTCCACCTTTCTCAGCATGATGCGCACACACTTAACAGCCAACAATAAGGTGCTTTGAAATTGCCTTGCCATATGATTATCTGAAAGGAAGATTTATGTTCAGAGAGTTAGCATAGCCACAGCTACTTGCATTTTTCATACAGATCGTTCTTAATTTTTGCTACTTTCCAGCAATTATCTATAAATATGGGTCATGCATTTAGAAACAATCCCCTGAATTAACGCTTTAACGTCTTTAAATAGTTTCATTAAACTATCCTCATTTTATGGGTTTCAGTATTTGAGCAATTGACATAATATTAGATATTAATATTAGTTAGAAGCTTTGTCTGCACATTTTGCACTTCTGGGAGATGCCACTAATTTTGCAACATGACTAAAAGTGAAAACGATTTCACACTTTCGGAGAAATTAGCAAGAAATAACAAATATTTAGTGGGCCACAAAAACATTACAAACAAGCCCCCGGACTTTACGTTTGACACCTGTGCTCTCTAAATCAGGTCACTGATGATTTACCCAATGAAAGACAAAAAGGGTCACTAGTTTCTGTTCTGATGGCATTGATGTAGACGGAATCTCTATATTATTAAATGACTATAAGTAACGACAATAATAATAAAAAAAAATAATAATAATTTGTAGCTTATTAAAAAAAAAAAAAAAGTTCAGGGGTAGCTGCGCAAATATTCTTACGCCACTATGCTACCATACTGTGCTGGTGATGTTGTAATTGTTTAAACATTTTTTTGCCTGCAATAGTCTTCAAAATGACTAATGTCATTTCGTTGTCTTCAATCAGCAAGTCTGCGTTGAAGCAGAACTGCTGGCTGATTTAAATATACTGTAGTGATGCATTTAGGTCGGATTGTCAAACCTGTGCAAATAATATTGCATTCCTGTGCCCCAAAACACATTTAAGTTCTGTGGTAAAATACCACGAAAAATATACAGTACTGCGATGATATTCCGAGTTATTTCGTGGTACTGTATTACAACATGTTGGGTTTAGCTAACCAGGGAGGGGTTGATTGGTTACGTAACCGTCAAAGGGCGGACCTTTCCGCAAAGGTAAGGAGAGGTAAACATCCAATGGAAATTTCCAGGCGTCTGTAGAATTTCGCAAATTTGTGTATGGCCGGATCAATCGCCGATGATCAGATAATTTAAAAAAAAAAGGCAAAGACCGAGCAAAGGCTAATTTTGGTGAGTTTATCTTTTAACGTAATGTAACGTGTAGCTTTAGCTTCCTATGGCGTACTTGGTGAGGCTATTTATGTTTTGCATAAAGATGCCAGCCAATGCTATCCTCGAGGAAAATAGAATGCCACGAGTTCTTTTATTCGAGTGGAGGCTTAATTCATAACGTGGTGCTAGTTTACCAATTTTATATACCGTATATGTATGTTATATGTTTTTACTTTTTATTACATCACTGAATCTTGAGCTAAATGTGTATAAGCCCCCATCTGTTGTGACTTACCTTTCACTACACTAGAGCTCTTAGTAGCGTGTGTTTACCAGTTAGTTAACTTATTTATTGTGTATCTATAAGCAACTCTTGACAATGTTTTAATCCATTTAGAACTCTCTTTCGATTTTTGACGGGACGTTCAACTGTACATCGTAAAATCAGTCATCATGTCTCAACAGCAGATCAGGTATGCATATTATTATTCACCCTCTCTGTTTACTTTTGATTTTTTGAATGAACAGAAACAGTGGCTTCCGTTTGCGTAAGTAGCAAATGTGTTCAAGGGTTCGTCTGAGGGTATTCAAAGTCACAAACGTTCCAAGATGTTCTCCAGATGATTGCTAATTGTTCGCTAACAGTTTTAATGGTTGCAGTTTTAATGGTGGTTTATGGTTATTTCAACATGTTCAAGATGTAAATGTGACTAGAACAGTTACAGTCAAATGTTTGCACAATTGAACAAATGTGTACGAGATCATACAGTATTTACCTCCACCTCCAAACATTCACCCCTCAGTAGGATAGGGACTGAAAGGTCAATGCAATCCCTAGGTATGAGGTTGTACTTTTTCAATGAATGAAATTTTCTTCTTACAGCCTCCCAGCCAAGCTCATCAACGGCGGCATTGCAGGCCTTGTAGGTGTAACTTGTATCTTCCCCATTGACTTGGCAAAAACTAGGTTACAAAACCAAATACAGGGGCAGCAAGTCTACAAGAGCATGTAAGTAGTCATGCATATTCTTATACAGTTGACATTCCCTGGCCATTGTATACTCTTCTATGCCTTGTTTTCAAACGTTTTGAGCATTTTTAATCCCTGTTTGTTGCAATTGACTGTGTGAAATGGAGAAATCCCTGAAATTTCAAATTTTGTGGACTGTGGCAGGGTAGCACTCATGTTACATGGCATGGTATATTTGAGACAAATAAAACAAGATTAACATCAATCAAATTTTATTTGTATAGCCCTAAATCACCGAAGTGTCATAGGGCTTCACAGATGAAAAGAGGTCATGTGGAGACCTCTTTCGAAAAAAGGAAGTCGTACAGAGACTGGTCTTAACATGACCAGTTCTGATTTAATGCGGATATACATTTTACTGTAATCCCACAAATATGATGCTCTTTTTGGCCAAAAGAATGAACGAATGAATGAATGAATGAATGAATGAAGAACAATAAAGGCCAAAAGTGGGTAACTCCGCGAGTTTTGATGCACACGTGCATTTTTATATCCGATGTATTCTTACTTACAATCATTGCAAGTAAAAATACAATAAGATTGATGGTAGACATTAGCAGCCAGTGCCTGTTGCAGCTAACAGCAGCTTTTGTTTGCTGAGGTTATTACGGCATTATTTTCAATAAAAAAAAGCCAGCAGACTGAACCAACGTCCAAGTCCATCGAAGAGTGTACCAGTTAGAGAACTTGGACATGGTGTTCCATTTGACTCGTCTTCTGGCATATAACTGTACACGACCACTCATAAACTTGATGGAACACAGATGGTGCACAACTTCACATATTTATAGTAAGAAGAACTCGAGTTGTGTTGCATTCACTGACCGCTCACAATGTGGGTAATCTAAATCACAGTTACCCCGCAACAATTAAATCACTTATGCGATTGGATGGCAACCAGTCCAGAGTGTCCCTGCTGGGATAAGCACTAGCAATCTAGCGACCCTATTGAGGACAAGCAGCTACTGATAACGGATGGATGGCAAATATATAAATTACGGATATGAACAAAAGAAAATATGAAGAATTTACAAAGATGAGTTTTGTTCTTTTTTTTTTTTTTAAACATTGTCACCAAACTGTTGGTGCGCACTATACACAGTAACATAATAAATACCAGAATTTGACACTAAAATTAAGGGTGCGTCCTCTTCACAGGTGTGTCCTATTTTGGGAAATTACGATATTTGTTTATTTTATTGTCTGGCATATACATTTTAAGTGATGAATCTCATATGCAGTTGCTTTTTTCCTTATGAAATCATACTTTAAGTACCACAGGAATGACCGCAAGAAAGTTGAAATACTGTTGCATAGTATGCCCAAGTATTCATCAGAAACAATGGCACAGTATTAATGGAAAACAGTGACACAGTTTAGAGAAAATAACTGAAAATGGCACACGCAAAAGTTAAAAGCTGCACCTAAGTAAATGAAGAAAAGGGGAATGCATTAGACTTTTAATCTCAGACACTTACAGTGATCCCTCGCTATATCGCACCTCGCCTATCACGCCCTCAGTGCATCGCAGATTTTTTTTTTCATTTAAAAAAAAAGCTATGTTGTCGATGGACGTGCTATGAAGGTTTCTTGCATGTGAGACAGACGAAGTAACTATAAACGGACACTCCTTGGACATCCAACTACTGCAGTACACATATTTACTTACATCTTAAATGATTAAAGCTTATACAGTAAATGTAAGTTTTAGTAGCTATGGTCTCACGGAGAGCCGAGTCATGTTTGTGACAAAGTCCAATTAAAATGAACGCTGTAGAAAACATGACGAAAAATCACAGTTTATACTTGAAATCCCAAATTTATTATAAAAGAAATCTAGGTAAGAGATTTCCAACGGCACGGTGAAGCGGCTTTCCTCCACCCAAGAGCCTGCTTGTTTTTTGATTGACATGGAGCTGTTTGCACTTAGTCGACATAACAAGGGGAAGTTGGGGCGGGAGTAGATTACAACCCCTGCCCTTATTGGTTGATGGTTGCGCCGGGAGACAATCACGCGTCTTGCAGGGCACTCAAAAATGTGATAGCAGGAGGGAGATTGGCACCTCTAAATGACACAAGATTGGCTCCCACTGCAACTTTTGACCAATGAGGGTGTCACAAATAACCCGCGGAGCCTAAATGGGAATGGACCCCAACCAGGCACAAGAGGTGATGTTACAAAGTTAACAAAAGGAGCGCGCAAGGCGTGAGAAAAAACTAAAACAGTCCGAATGCAAAGTAGCAAACCAAAGTCACAAAGTACCAACACAAAGCGAGACGAGAACGTCTGGATCTAAAGTCCACGGGAAAGAAGGGCAGCAAGGAGGGCGTGAGTCCACAGGGGATGGCTGCAAACAAAGCAGCAACAGAAATCGTTCACAAGCCGTAAAACATAACACGCACAAAGTACAAACCAAGATGACTCGAGAAGGTAGGACGTGAGGTCAAGAACGCTGGGATTCACGGGACGGCAAGCGAGCTTGGCGAAGGAATAACCCGGCAAAGCCTTGTAAGTGCCGGCCAGCTTATAAAGCCCTCTGACGAGATGCACAACATGTGTGAGTGTCCGATGGCCCCGCCCCATGCGGAGGAAGGAGACTTAGTCTGCAATTCAACACAAACTAAAAAGGCAAGAAACGTGACAGAGGGCAGGAGTGTAAACTACTCTCGCCCCAATTTCCGTCCAAGAGATGGCGCGGATCTCAAGCAAGGCAGCGCTTTTGTCAATCAAAACGCTCACGCTGGGGGAGGAGAGCAATTTCACTGTGCCGTTGGAAACCTCTTCACTAGATTTCTTTTGTAATAAATTGGAATTTTAAGTGTACACTGTGACTTTTATCATGTTTTCTACACCGTTCACTTTAATTTGACTTTTTGGCGCTGCTAATATGGCCACAGATGAGACTACAGCAAAATGGATGGGGAGGGATGATAGCAGTTACTATATAAGGTTTAATGATTTAAGATTTAATTAATGCACTGCAGTATTATTTGTCTTAAATATGTATAGTATGAAGACGTATCACATTAGAGAAAAAAAAAAAATCACGGTGTTCACTTAGTGCGGGGGAGTCCTGGTCCCAATTATCCACGAAAAGTGAGGGATCACTGGACACAAAAAAAGAGGTCGAGAAATAATTACGAGCAAATTGACAAAACTTAAACAATACTCATCAACAATACCCATGTACTGGTTTATGAAAAAAAAAGGTTTAAACCACTCCAACATGGCCAATTTGAACATTCGCTTAACATGCTGCTATTAATGCATATAGTTTGCAATCTGAAGATATCGACACCATGCCCCCCCCCACCCCAAAAAATGTTAATTCTTGACTCAATAGAACTTTAAAACAACAGCAACAATTTTCACTTGAACCATGCAGTGTAAATTCACCTTTGTGTAAAGACAAGGATTGTAGATTTTGAATGGTTGCATTTTATTAATTCATTTCTCTATTTATTAGGATGGACTGCCTTGTCAAAACAGTTCGAGCTGAGGGCTACTTTGGCATGTACAGAGGTAAGATTCTAAACTTGCTCAACAAAGATATATTATAAGTTGAGGAATGGGTTGTTTAATTTCACTGGCTACAGGGAAATATTTTTAATACAGTGGAACCTCCAAAGTTGAATGCCCTGGAAAAGGCATACAATTTGATGTATAGAACATCATGCATGACATGCAAATCTCAATGAGAGTTCAGCTCAGAAAGCCCCTAAAGCATAAGTGTTGAACACCAGTCCTCGAGGGTCGGTATGCTGCTTGTTTAATACTTTTTAACAATGTCTCATCCATGTCGACATGGATAAAATATTCATTAAATTCATCTGTGATAGCTTTTATCTTTACATTTACAACATTGTTATCTTAAATATCATATTATGGATAGTTCATTTTTAGAGTCATTGTTTGTATGATTTAGTAGTTTCCATGATTTTTGTATATTACTTCTGTTGTGCTCCAATAGTACCTGGTAATGTTGTGTCTTGCTTGTTCCTATCATATTAACTAATTTATTTTTATGTTTATCATTAAGTTCAGCATCTTTTGATCTCAAAAGATGATCAAATGATTAGCTTATTAGCAAGCTCTGCTAATTATCCTAATCATTTGAATTGGGTGTGTTTCGGAGCGAAAACTGTAAAACATGCATGGTACCGGTGGACTGGAGTTATATGTACGCATGTGCCCTAAAGAATTGACTCTTTGTTCATTTTGTTTTATAAGCTATTGGATAGCTTTGATTATTTTTGCTTAACATACTTCGTATTGATTCAAATACTGAGAAATAAATCACATGCCACACTACTATTCTAAGTTCCCCGCAACATTGCCCAAGCAATATAACACGATCGTCTGCAGCCGGCGATGGAAGCGAGCGTGTCTTCACAAACTGACAAGATGAGTCAAGTTTGTCTTGACTGCAGCGGAGGCTCTGTCAAACACCTGAGAGGGACTCACTGAACCCTTAGGGTTCAACCGCACCCAGGTTAAGAAGCACTGCTTAAGGATATCATAGCAGTGAAACAAATTGAGCCATGAACAATCTACATCACTGTTCACTGTTTTATGATAATATAACTTGCATCCTTTGTCTTAATCGTTTATCCTTGCTAGAGTCATTAGCTTGCGGGGGGGGGGGGGGGGGGGGGCTATCCCAGCTTCCTTCAGGCAGTAGGTGGGATACACCCTGAAATGGTTACCAGCTAATTGCACAGCACACAAAGACAAACAACCATTCACATTCACAAACACTTCATTTAGAGTGTCCAATATACCTACCCAGTATGAATTTTGGAATGTGGGAGGAAACCAGAGTGCCCTTAGAAAACCCACACATTCACAGGGACATGCAAAGTCCACACAGGAAGGCTGGAGATGGAAGGGACACCACAGCCTCCGCATGTGAAGCGGATGTGCTGACCAGTCTGCTACCATGCCCCTACATACAATGTATAATATAATACACTACAACATGGATTGTCTGACTTTGGATGTTCCACTCTATTAAGTAATGTAAGACTACTCTTTATTGGTACTGAGGACGCTAGAAGTGTATTTTAGGTACATCCTTTACAACATTTAACAAGTAAAGTGCCTGTTTTATTCCCATGTTAATTGTGAAAGCAATACTGGCAACATCAAGTTAAATACTGCAAATTCTTTTTTAAAGTGTTTAGTGAGAAAAAATCGAGGCCCTTATGTTGTTTCCCTGTCTGTGTGAGGAATGTTTGTCTGCTTCTGTGTTTTTCATATTACAGACGTGGGTGTCCCTGGGATATTGAAGGCTAGCCGATAAGGTGCAGCCACGCTGGAGGCCAACCGTTTATGGTTCTTACTGTATTGCTCTATTCCTAACTCGAGGCAAATAGCGTAAATCCCCAAATATAAGACGCACCCTTAATATTGGTGTCAAATTCTGGTATGTTCTATGTTACCGAGTATAAGACGCACCAACAGTTTGGTGACCTTGTAAAAATTGTAGCAAAAGAAAATAAATCTCATCTCCTTTACTCATTCAATGCCAGGGACATATTTTCACTTTTTTTTGTAAGTGTCCAAACATTAAATCCCAGATACCTACGCATTAAATCGATACTTAAGTACATTAAGGACATTAATTTCCAGATTTCCAGATACGTTTGTATTGAATCAATACATAAGTATCTGCGATTGAATGTCTGGACTCTTATTAAAAAAATGCAGCCCAATTTCATTTTACCATAAATACCCGAAGTTGTGCCGCATTCGTGTTTTACCAAGTTTATGATTGTGTGTATATGCCAAAAGACCGCAAATAATAAACCAGTCAAATGGAATACCTTTCCACGTTCTCCAACTAGAGCACTCGGCTATATACCTTGCCACTCTTAATTGAATCAGCTTGGAGACATCATAACTTTTTTTGTACTCACACGGTGTTTCAGTCTACTAGCTTCTTTTATTTAAAATAATGCTGTAACAACCTCAGCTACAGTAGCTGCAACAGGCACTTGTTGCTATCGGCAACCTACATCCGCTTTCTAGCTCATTCTGTTACGATGATTATTGTAAGAAAAAAGTGTGTCTGATATTTGGAGAATTACGGAATGTTGTTTTTGCCATCTTTACTTGCCCTTTTGTGTCAACGCCTCCTAGTTGTTTTTGCCATCTTTACTTGCCCTTTTGTGTCAACACCTCCTTGTCTGTAATTTCCAAGTTGCTCGTTCACTTTCCAGCCCTATGGAGGGTGCTTTCATTAGCTTCGCTTGATCTTGCAAATGACTTGTGTAACTCACAAGGGTTTATTTTCAAGTTTGATCAAAGTCTGATCACTAGCAATCTAACGATTTGCATCCATAAAAGCCTTAACAATTCGACACAAAGTGCGATATAATTTTTTATGAGCGATACAATTCAATACAACCAAGGCGATTTCAATACAATATTTTCATACAGTAACAGTGGCTTTGCTGTAAAGGAAACTCTCAATTTCACATTAACAGTGGCTTTTCTGTAAATGGGAATTTACAAATTTAAGACAACTCCAAATAAACACAATAGAATCAAACAAACTCAGATTTACTGACTCTTAAATGTAAAAAAATCAGAACAAGCTAGTTCTCTGAATATTCTAGCACAGGGGTGTCAAACTCATTTTTATTGCAGGCCACTTTGTATTTATAGTTTCTGTTATAGGGCCGGACTAACTGTGATGTAAAATAAATTTTAATTGTGTTTGTCAAACATTTACCTAGTTTTGAAATTGTAGTCCGATAAAATCTGTTCAAAAGCAATTCAGAACAAAAATTTAAAAAAGGTTTGTTTTTTTTCTCCTCAAAATTTTTAAAAGTTAAAGAGTCATAGAAAAATTTTCTCTAGTATACATAAAATTAAATGATCACAATAAGCTGGTTCATTCATTAAAAGTGTCGTAACGTGAAAAGTCAACTTTTTAACTTTGTTCCAATGTTGTTTTCTCACCTTAAACTCTCCCAAAGAATTATTTTCCTTCATTGATGCTTATTCTGTGCTCTCACACGGGCCCCACTCCTACAGATGAAAACAGCTTTAAGTAGAACGAGACAGGGGCAATTTGCAACTCCCTGCACCGCCTACGCAAGAGAAAATACACGCGAATTTTATCCACGTCGTTTGGAGAGATTTTGCGTCGAGTCGGCCAAGTAAACAGTAACGTTTCATTTATTAGCTACAACGTTTTACTGTAGAAATGCCGAAGTGGTCAAAATGTATGTTTGGGAGCACACAGCTAGACAATTAGTGTCAGTAGTAATTATTTCCCCTGTGGGCGGAACTATTGTTACTGGGTTCCCCGGAAGAATGGTTTGATAGAAGGAATGTGTGTTAGGATGAGAAGTAGATCGACATTGCTTTGCATTTTAATATCAGGGAAACGCCTGTTTTTTGCCCCGTGAGTCATGCTGTTGGAGTCATCTTAATCAGCCGCCACCCTCGTGACGACGAGCGGTCAGGATGACGGATGGATGCATGTTGCGTGGCCCGCTGCTTCAAGATGGCGCGAAATGGGTTGGGCAAACGAGCTGATTAACTTCCTGGTTGGAAAGCTTGATTTCATAAAACTCATATTTAGGAAGAAATTAAATTGCCAATGGGCCAAACATAATTTATATGCACATTTTACACTGTAAAATATTTAAAAATAATCTAATGGCCCATTTAAAATATCTGTAAGTAATCCCTTTTGAATTTTTTTTTTTTTAGTATGTTCAAACAATATTCTGCATTCTCTTTTGACAAACAAAAAACATACAAGTATTTAATATGTGTATTTCCACAACAAATTGATATAATGCTGTGATTGTTTTGTATAAATGACAGCTGTATGGAATAGTAAACAATGTTGCAAAAGGCCTACATTTTTTCCCTAAACTGGTCTACATGTCAGACGGTTAGACGGGTCTCTGTATCCTTTGAAGGGACCTTATTGATTAACTTTTTTGAACTTGCTTGACTGTCGTTATTTGTTGTCTGCCTAACCCTAATCCAACTGAAAAGATGAGCACAATCATAGATATATTTATTTTTCTTCACAAAAGTATTTTTTTTCCAAATTTCCCCCTTCTTTTTTCAAAGAAAAGAACCAAAATTACAGAAAGAGGTTTCACTTTTATTTTAACCAGAATTTAACACACATAGCTCCCTCAGAATTAAAGTGCAAAACATCTGTCTTGCATGAAATACTACTGTTAAGCAATGTAGCACAGTATATCAATAAAGTGCCAAATAAAAACTATATTCAACTTAGTTAAAGATAAACTTAACAACTTAATCACTTAGGACTGTTTGGATAAAGTGCTCCCAATTTGGTTGTATTGAAAGCATTCTATTCCATGTAATAGCTGAGGTGTGCGCTTGTTGCCCCCCTCCCTGTTTTTTTTTGTTTTTTTTTATCTAAATGCACATACAGGGTTTGGATAGGCTAGGAAGACCTTTCTACTGCCTCTGGCTTTAGGCTAGGAAGACCTTTCTACTGCCTCTGGCTTAAGGCATTTTCTGCTGCGTGACAATTCCGCCCCAGTCTTTTCCACTGGGTGCTTGAGCTTTAACAAAGTACAATGTGACCGTTTTAGGAATTGCCCTAAAAGTTGATTAAAATACTCACACTTAATAACAATTAATACTGACACATAAAATGGTATAAGGAATTTTGAGTATGAAATTATTTTGTTTATCATAATGATAAAAATAACTTTAAGAGTGAGTAGGTGTGTGTGGCCAGCATTGATGTAATCAAGTCTAGCACTCATTGATGAAGCTGGATCTTGGACAAACATTGATGCATCAATTAAATAGCTATATCGTTATACTGTTACTGATCATGCACCATTGTTTCTGTTTTCTCACATGTTCTTTTGTGTCGTCAACTGATTCTTTGCTCCTTTGTGTCCATGTAATGTCTTTGCCTGTCTTTGTCTATCTTATCAATATGTCTCTGTCTTGTTTGGTACCACCTTCATTTTCTCTTTGTAACATCATCTATTCTGCCTTTGTGACTCCAACTTTGTATTGTATTAGCCTCATAAAGGAATTTCAATTTTAATGTCGTAATGATAATGGCAAGTAATGTTTGTGCTACGCAATGTGCGAAGACCAACGTGACCACTTGACATCTAACTGTTAGCTTGTTTGTCCCTTAGGCGCTGCTGTGAATCTGACTCTAGTAACGCCCGAGAAGGCCATTCAGCTGGCCGCCAATGACTTTCTCCGCCACCACTTTGCAAAAAATGGGTGAGGCTCCTCTCATTTTTAGCCCCCATTACCATGGAAGCGATTTGATGAATTATGCAGTTTGACTGTTGAGATGTTTGTCTTTGCAGTCAGGGCCTAACAGTGTTCAAAGAGATGCTGGCTGGCTGCGGCGCGGGCATGTGTCAAGTTCTTGTCACTACACCCATGGAAATGCTCAAGATACAATTGCAGGATGCCGGCAGACTCGGTAATAACATTTTAATAAGACGAGACATTTAGATAATCCAGTCCCAGCCCAGTAAAAATATACTTAACATCTTTAGCTGTCAGTGAGGCAGTTAACTCATTCACTGCCTGGCTAGTAAATACTGATCTTTGACATCTATGGTCAGCATTGCCAGTGAATGAGTTTAGTATGTTGTCATGGCTCTGCATTAATGTTGAATTGATGTAAAGATTTCCGTTCTGTTATTAATGCTTGTTATTGTTCTGTCTGTAGTTGCCCAGCAGCAAAAGCCAGTCACGTCGTCTCCGGCTAAGCAGGTGGCCGCCAACACGCTGCGTAGCCGCTCCTACAACTCAGGAACTGTGTCGGCGACACCGCGAGCCAACTCGGCGTTGCAGATCGCCAGGGAACTCCTCCGCACACAAGGCATCCAGGGGCTCTACAAAGGCCTTGGGGTCACGCTCATGAGGTAAGAATCCTCAAAATTCCTCTCTAAAATGTACTACTTTTATAAGTGTCTTCCAGTCTAACATTATCTTCTGTTACACCTCAGGGATCTCCCTTTCTCAGTGCTCTATTTCCCATTGTTCGCCAACCTGAACCGACTCGGACAGCCGAGCGCCGACCAGACATCTCCCTTCTACTGGACCTTTATCGCGGGCTGCGTGGCGGGCTCCACTGCTGCGGTGGCCGTCAACCCCTTGGACGGTGAGACCTTGAAATCATATGCAAAATTTCCGACTGCATAATTAGAAGTATTGTCTCTAATGTCTTTTGTTACTTTCCAGTTGTGAAGACCAGACTGCAGTCACTGAAGAAAGGCTTGGCCGAGGAGACGTATAGTGGAGTAATGGACTGTGTCAGGTTAGACTACAAGCTCTATTTTCATAGAAGGCACATGTGTGCTTGGTGTAAAAATTGCTGCATCTTGATTTTTCTTTTGCTAACATTGCTGGCAGGGCTACGGGGGTTTTCCTTTACATGGACAATTTCATATATGTGCTCTTGTTTTGTGTCCACAGCAAAATCCTGCGCAAGGAGGGACCATCCGCCTTCCTAAAAGGCGCCGGATGTCGGGCCCTTATCATGGCTCCGCTGTTTGGCATCGCTCAAGTCATTTACTTTGTGGGTGTGGGCGAGTACATCTTGGATAACTTGCCTCTACCGGTCTTGCCACCGTGAGAGTTTGCTGCCATGCTTGCAGAGAGACAACAGGGAGCCAAAAGCATAGTGGGAACTGGCAACTAGATCTATCGGTTTACTACATCCGTGCAAGGAGGATTAAGAAAAGTGTTTCACTTGAAACACGGTGGCTTTATGCTCATTCGGCCAATAAGAGCCGATAAGGCGCATCCACGCTGGAGGCAAACCATTTATGGTTCTTACTATATTGGTCTATATCAAACTACAGGCACATACCCTATTTACATACCCAAATATACTACACACCTCAATTTTTATTTGTATTTTTTGGGGGAAGAGGGGTCCTAGTAGCTCCTTTATTCTACCTCCACGAGGGTGCTAGGAACTGAAAGAGGCACACCTCTTATTTCCAATGTTTTTTTTTTTTTTCTGTATAGTTAGTAGTTACAGTGGGTGATGCTATTGAAGGCATTTTTAAGTGTAAAAAACTTTGTTACCCCCACACACGTGAAATGTGTTTTGTTTTTTTGGAGGAAAAAAAATGTTACTTCCCATGTTTTGGTGCTGTATATGGTTTACACATGCATTAAATGATGCAATCTACTTCCTTTGTTGGTTCATTTATCTGAATGATAGCACACAATGACAATGCAATGCATTTTGACCTAAATACACTTATTAGCACTCCCAAAAAATGTACAATACATTCACAATTATAGAACTTAGATTTATATGACTGCGACGTATCTCTTGAGTTTGCTTCTGAGCTTTGCTGAGTGGTGCAGCCTATCCCAGATGACTGGGAATATACAGTAGTACTGCACTTTTGCAAATTTTACCATTAAACTGTTTTTCACCATATCCTAATTCTTTTGGCCTTAGACCCAGGGCCCATGGGGAACAAAAAGGCTTAAGTTTTTTTAGTTATTGATTCTCTGTGAAGGAAATTTTATACAGTATTTGGTTGTTATCATTATGTGCTTATTTCTTGTCTAGAATAGTGTGCATTGCCATCCATGTGTGCAGTCCGAGTTCATCTCGCCCCAGTCCTTAGATAAAGCTGTTGACGCAGGAAAGTGTGAGCTGGGACCTTGGCCCAGCTGTTGGTGGCGCCCGACTGGCTCTTTTTGTTATGTCTTGTAATGTGCAATGCTTTGCTGAATTAATAAAAACCAGGCAGGGGCGCTTGGGCAGTTGAATTAGCGTTGGAGAACGTACAAGTTCTTTTGCCCAAGCTTTTTCCATGTCCATGGCATAGAAAAGTCAATCTTGGCTGGTCTGAGTTACTCTTTTTGCTGCTTAGCAGCTAGGCTTGTCCTAGTCTTCTTTTAGACATTTCTCTGACAATCTCCCACTGCAGTTAAATTCTTTACTGCCTTAATGTGTGAAATAATCCAGCATCTGTTTGTGAATTAAGGTATTGTGGAGTTCACAAAGATTAACTCTAGACTATCTTTGATTTTGAATTTCATTGCAAGTAATTTTGCACAAAAAAAAGGCAAAACAAAAAGAGGCAGCCCTTCAAGTGTGCATAGACCAGCATGTTTTTTTTTCATGATTTTGTGTTGCATTGCTGGTGCCACTGCCAAGAACAGCAGTAACAGCAAAAGCAAAAATATTTACAGTATTCGTCCAAAGTTTGGTAACAAAATTCAAGCAGCCTCAAACACACTGTCAAATGTCAAAATATTCTTGAGAATGCATAGCTGTGAACCAAGCAAAAGCAGAATCTACGTCAAAAAGCTGACTGAGAAAGTACAAAGCTATGCACAGCTGTCGCCTCGGAAAAAGGATGCCTACTTTCAAGAAACAGAAATCTAAAACATATAATGCATAGTCAGCATTGAAAATTGGATGGAAAAAAAATTAAGCATCTCATACAAAACAAGCCAAACTGAGTAACAAAACTGGTTAGACTGGTACTAATAGCCCGTTACCTAATATACTGTGGATGATAAAAAGCAAAAACGCAAAACGAGGTAGACCGTTGCATGAATGCTCATCATGAAAATGGCCTATCATTATTTTCATGTTGTGACAAGTGTTGTTTAATATGTTTGGAATTTAGCAAACGACGGTGCTCAAAGCTGGGCATTCCAGGAGAGAGTGGGTGACTTCTTTTTCAGGCTTGGCAATTTTGTGACAAAAACTAGGCCAGGGGTTGGCAACCTTTCAAGCTGCCATATTGGCTCCATGGAGCGATTAAAAAAAAATGTATGAAAATGGAAAAAAAATAGGTATATTATTATTACCGGTAATTATCAGAAAAAAAAAAGTCATGTGTATAAGCCAACATTGGATATTTACACAGAGAGATGGTACATGGAAATTTTTTATATGCTTGTTTTCATTTAAAACATTTTTAAACTGCCTCGTTACAGCAACATCGTGCCTTCAACACTGACTGAACATGCCTGAAGGTTTGGAAATAGGAGCAGTACCAACACACTTTCAACACTTATTGAACATACTTGCATGTTTAGGAATAAGAACAGCACCAACATTTTCAATATAACACTGACACACTTAGATTGTTAGAATACTGCACCAACACAACAATAACACAACATGACTGGTTGACCTACCACAATTTATTGGGCACTATCATCTTCACATCCATTCACAATTCACGCTAATGTCCAGTGGCTGTACAAAATGTGATATGCCCCAAAAAATCACAGCTAGTATTGTTTTTTTTTCTAAATAGCTGCTTTTGCAGAATCTGGTGGAGATTGCTCCCTGGAGGCTTGTAAAAAAGAAAAAACACTGCAGATACACCACACTGAACTACAAGCCAAAGGGTTTAAAGCGTGAGAAAAAAAGTGTTGGAAATTTACACTACATTGATATACATTTGCCCACTAGAAAATAGGTGCTATCAGTAGCTAATGGAGGCACAAAGGAGGCACTAGTGGCTTGGAGGTACTTAGACTGCCCCTGGATCAGTCACTGTACTTAGGTCCAAGTTTTTTCTACTGGTGCTAAACTCAATTTACCATAGTAAAGTGAAAGTTTTTTTTCCAAGGTTCCTGCGGTGCAAAAGGGGCTATCGTCACAAAAAACAAAAACAAAAACAAAAAAACAGCTTTAGTGTATACCATCAGAATCAAAAACAGCCCCAAGAGCATGTGGAGACAAGTGTACAGATTTCATAAAGTGTATACCATCAGAATCAAAAACAGCCCCAAGAGCATGTGGAGACAAGTGTACAGATTTCATAAAGCCTGCCTGCAGTCAAACACCGCTTACCAGCTCAGCAAAACACCTGTCTTTTCTTGTGAAGTCCTCATCAGATCGTCTCGCCCTCATGCCAAGCTTTCTCACGTTTTACCTTTTCTGCCCATCTGTACCCCAACCCGGCATTGGAGGGGTCATCGGGTGTTGGTGGTCAAGGTTTCTCTGAGGGCGCATCTCGACTCCAGACAAGAGTTGACAAGGTAGTCCAAAGCAAACAATACACTTAGGTACAGACAGAATCTTGGTTGGGCAGAAGGAACGGTTCTTCTTACTGGGTTAGCAGATGTTTGGATCATCGGGGCAGGCAAAACTCACCTACGTGGCTTTTGGGTCTCACATGCGAAATGTTTAAGATATGACGCTCCATAGAACAAGACAGAAAACATTGGCAGTGAAAATTCACCCCCTGGATGGAACACACCGAATGACACCTGTTATCTTCAAAATTAAAAGACAAGGCATTGAGTTGGAGTTCGTTTACCTAAAACATATTTTGTCAGACTCTTCATCAGGCACCACATAGTCCAGTCGCTTGATGCTTCGCAGCAATCTTTTCGTTTATGCAGGCCGGTCCAACAGACTAGAACCCTTATCGGCAACATACTGGCAATCTTTCAGTGCCACTGACATATAGGACAAGCTTCAGAGAAAATTTTTCACAGTGTGTCTGTACATGCGTGCAAAATATGCCAATCAAATGAGAGCAACATTTTAAGCTGTAAAAGCTGCAGTAAATCAATTACGATGAGATCTCTGGTTACGAGGGCCATATAATATGACTGGTGTGAAATATGGTGTGCGTCATGTGGATTGGGCTGCAAGATGGCAACTGTCGCTCAAGTTGGCTTGACTTTTTCTATACGACACTGGCCTTCTATGCAGAGTGGATTTACTTGTTGCAATTTACAGTGACCGGGCCGGTTGAGTGGAACACAAGCTGATAAGTAGAAGACAGAGGTTGGACTGACTTGAAGACTTTGTCAAACTGTGACAGTTTACCAATCTAAACAGACCTTTAAGTGTGTAACATCATCTGAACACAAAGATAAGATTCTCTTGTATGTACGAAACAAAACAAAACCAAAAAATCACGGATTGTACCTTAATCCAAAGTGGTGCCCACCCATTAATAACTTCCTTTTCTAATCCCTCTATAGTCATCAATTACATTGCCGTAGATATACTGTGTATGATTTAACATCATAAACAAAGTTTTAAATGCGAGAAAACCCTCATGTGATGAAGAAATCTTTGTCCGTGTAATGACCATTAAGGGAAAAAAAAATCCTGTATTCTTAGTTGAGAAAAGGAATGTACGTGTTTTTCAGGTTGTGTGGACTCTCCCATCCACTAATTGGAAGTCTGTTATTTACGGGCTCTGGGTGGCGCAACGTAAAACTCTGGCCAGCACTTGTCAAATCTGGCATTCCATGTATTCTTTTGTAAACCTCAGCACTTTAGCTCTTACGTGTTAGAGAGAATCCCTTTTGAAAGTATGATATACTGTACTTGGATTTATTTCATGTATATTTATTTTAAACAGAACAAAAAGAAATGCTCTTCAAAAGTTTAATGTCGCAGCTGTCTAATCGCACTCCATCAGGTCCCTAAGGCATTTTCAAGTATAAAGTCTACATCTTTAACAGGATGGATGGATTTGAATGACTTATACAAGTGGCAGAGAAAAGGTGGCAGAAAAAATCTGTGTTCCAAAAATTACAACTAAGAATGGGCGACACCAAGAATTGGTGCTGGGGCCAATTATTTAAGGTTTTGGTAATCATTATGATAGTCAGTACTGGTATAGGCCACTTTTTGGAGCAGTTTTATCATCACAAACTAGAAATGTTCCAATTGGAAGAGTAAAAAAATGCCATTCATTTCATGAAATTTTAAGGAAAATGCTATATTGGAATAGGTTGGCTATTCATGAAAATGATGTGTCAGGTTCTTTTAGGGAGGACGACATTTTGTGTATCAAAGTACTCGTGATTTCTCGACGAAGTATCAGTCATGTTTTTAAGTTGAGTACTCATACTGGTATCGTTCTGAAAAAATGACAAAACCTCATGTCCTCTTTGCTCACATGCTGGGTTTCGGAAACGTTGTCACAGGCTGTGCATTTATGTTGCTTAATGACTTGTGAAACATGGTGTACTAGTGCAGTGGTTCTCAAATGGGAGTACTAGTACAAGAAGTACTTGAAGGAACTTCAGTGGGTACTCAAGATTTTAAATAAAGCAAAACAAACATGCAAGAAAAAATTATTAATTAAAAATTTAAATGATTGAATTAATTGTTTGAGGAAAGTATAAGTTCATAAAACACATTTTACAGATCTGAAACTTTATGTTGATTATTTTTGGGGGGACAAATATTTATTATTAATTAATGATTTATTCTTGTGAGGAGATATTGTCACATCCCCTGTTGATTGGGCATTCTGTTCTAGGCAGAGTTTTCCTGCCGCAACAAGGGGGCGGGGTCACCGGCCGCACACCTGATGGCTATCGTCATCAATACCTTTTCAAGGCAGCCGGTGCAGGAGGACAATTTCTGGGTTATTCAATGAGCCACTCTCCAGAGAAGTCAGTGTAATTCCCAGCGTTCTGTTTCCTTAGTATCTGCCTATGTGCATTTTTTGCTTTGTGCTTTGTCTTTTGCACCCCTGTGGGCTCATTTCTTGTTGTACTTCGTTTTTTGATAGTCCTCCTGCTGACTCCGTTCCCTTGTGTCTTGCCTTTTTCCATTGACTCCATTTAGACTCTTTTGGTCTCTTTTTGTTGTACTTTAAAGTGATTGTTTGTACTTTGTGTTTTTGGACTTTTCCACACTTGTGCTTTTTTTTTGGTTTGTTTTGTTTTGTTTTTCCTTAATGGACACTTTTTGACTCTTATCATCTTGTGTGTCAGGGTCCTCAACCCGAGGTTATTCCTAACAGATATCTACTATAACTCCAAAACAGGACACTCTGTTTCATATTTTTCTGTGGATGAATATTCATGTTTTTCCAACAGGTCTGACATTTTACAATAATCATTTTGTTGTGGAAAAATATTAAGGTATTACTTTTTGACGACAGATTTCTTTAATGATCCAAAACGGGACAGTTTAGGTTGATTAATTTTTTTGTTGACCAATACAAAAGACGTTTGAAAGCTGAAAATTTCATAAATCAGACAATGATGGCATGTTTTTAGTTAGGGTTAAAAATGCTTTGCACTGGTTAAGGGGTACTTGGCTGAAAACGTGAACGTGATTGTGCTGTATTCTACAATGTGTATTTATTGTCCCAAAGCTTACTTGTTGAGCTTCATTTGTAAATGTTTCAATATTAAACATATGCTTTGGCTGTTTTGTTATGGCAACACTGTGCTGCTTGTACACAGTGAGCGAGACCGCAACATCAGGGATTTCTTCAGCTTACGCATCCTGATCCAGACACGCTGCATCTATGACAAAATGGAGTTTCGCACAACCCAGCTGCCTGGATGTCCTGGAGCGACTCGCGCCACTTTCACCTACCCGGTAGCCCCCAGCTGCCACCGCGGGGCCAGACTACTACTTACGAATGTGCCCTCAGGGTGGACGTGAGCCAAACCGGTTTTACATCTATAATCAGAACCTGATGACAACATACTCGCTTTCTAACTCCATGGGGTGTTTTTTTTTAACCATCGCGCATGCCTGCTTTGTTATACCTATGTCAGTGAAGGCATGTGAGCCTAGTGTGTGTGTTTACTGAGTTCATTCCCTCTGTACACAAATGTGCTTGTTTGACTCTCAGGCTGATCATGTGCTCTTGATTAAAGACTCTAAATAGCCTTCCAAGTTCCAACTAATCCGCGCTTGACTTAATCACATCCGGATTTGCATTTTGTTGAGTACTCACACACAGCTGGTCTGCTGAACTTTCCACAATGTCACCAAGGACTATATTTGGACTACATTTGCGAGGTATGTGCACAAGTGACAAAACGTTATGGGTTGAAGATTGAACGATTGTCAAAATATTTAATTCCTTGATGTAGAATCAACTTAACCAAGCGAGATCCAGTAGTTTGTACTGTGCTCCAGTGAATTGAAATTAACGTGACTGAATGATAGATTTTAAGATTTAGAAACAAAATTTGCCACACCAAAAGAAACCGTGGTTAAATGCTGTCAAAGTTGAAGGAATAAAGATTAAAAAGTACAAAAAATAAAAATCTTCATCTTCATAAATCATGAAAAATCATGTGGTTGTCCCAGCTCTCAAATGTTTTGGGGCATTGTCCTCAGAATCAACAATCAACTGTTGAATATCACTGTTATGTACAACCTCGAAAATGAATGCTTTTGTGCGGTATACTTTTTCATGCCTACATGTTACTACATGTCTGAGCTGCAAAATGTAATCTGCTCAATGCATGTGGTGGCTGGATTAAATCCAATGCCCCTGTCTGTCATGTTGGAGTAATAAAAACAATCCCACTCCTCAGTCTCCTACCATACCCATCTGAATGATGGCGCTCGAGTTCTTTTATTGTGGGGAGGAAAACAGGAAAAATGAAAGAGTAAAAACAAATCAACGCAATCGCTCTGAAATTGAGTCCTACATATAGTTCTTAATTTTTACTCATTTTCAACAATTATCTACAGACATCCATCCATTTTCTAGCTGCTTATCCTCACTAGGGTCGCAGGCTTGCTGGTGCCTATCCCAGCTGACTTGGGGCTGTAGGCGGGGGACACCCTGAACCGGTTGCTCGCCATTTGCAGGGCTCACCGAGATAAACAACCGTTCACGCTCCCAATCACACCGCATGATTTTGGAGTGTGGGAGGAAGCCGGTGTGCCAGGAGAGAACCCACGCAGGCTTGGGAGAAACATGCAAACTCCACACAAGAAGGCCAGAGTGAGGTGGATTTGAACTCTGGTCCCTGAATTGTGAGGCGGATGTCACTGTTCCACCAGCCTATCTATAAACGTGTGTATCATAAACAGAAACAAACCTCTGGATTAACTTTTCAGTGTCTTTAAATGGTTTCATTAAAATATCCTCGCTTTATGGATTTCATTATTTGAACAATTGACATAATATGTTAAAAGATTTATCTGATCTTTTTGTAGCTCTGGTAGATGTCACTAAAGTTTGCAACAACCAAAAATAAAGACGATTTCCCCCTTTGGTAGAATTTAGCAAAAAAATCAAACCATACACACAATGTACATCATTTAGTGGGCCACAAAATATGTGTACAATGCTGGAATTGGCCTCCGGAATTTACGTGACACCTGTGCTCGCGCTCAACCACGTCACTGATGATTTACCCAATGTAGGACAAAAAGGGTCATTGTTTTCTGTTCTGATGGCATTGTTGTAGACTAAATCTCTATACAGAATTGTTGAATGACAAAGTAATGACAATAATTATTTTAAAAATAGATTCTAGTTCATTAATAAAAGGGGTAACTAAGCAAATATTCTTACACCACAGCGTGACCATACATAATGTGGGCATTCTGTCAAAATTTTTGGCATGCAATAGTTTTCAAAATGACTAATGTCACTTTGTTCTCCCTAATCGGCAAGTCTACATTCAAGCAGAACTGCTGGCTGGTTTTAAATCTACTGAGGTGGTGTACAGGTCAGATTGTCAACACCCTAACACACATTTAAGTAGTAAGATACCAACCAAAAAATAAAAAATCCAAGTTATTTGATTTGACGGTAACTGGTTGGGTATAGCAGCTCTCATTTTCTGTGGGGCTTTTGGGAAGACAGCTGGAGTGTATTAATAGCAGGGCCACTCAGGATTGGGAGAATGCATGATGCACGTTGTCATGTGAATCCATGACATCGCTCTCATCATCATGTGATGTCCACTCTGTTGTCTTTGTGATCCCTCCTATTCCTGGCACACCTTTGATAAAGGGCTCATGTTCGTGCTTTAAAACTGATGACACAGAGGAGAAATATATCTTACAATAGGTTAAAAAAAAATTGCTTTTGCAAGATACATTATACAGTCACTGGAGCTCTTGGGAGCCATGCGTGAATCTGATTGCTTTGGAAAGGAATTTAATATAAAATCCGCAGTCAAAGTCTGATCTGTGATGCACTTATGAATCATCTATTAAAAAACAAACCCCAAAAATTAAATGTAGTGTCGTCAGTATTTTCCTTTACAACAGAAAGCATCAATTCAATTATTACTACTGTACAATGGACATGTGGGCCACAAACACCTTATTTTTCAAGTGAGGCAATCATTTTAGATTCTACATTCACTTTGAGATACCATGTAACGTTCAGTATATTCTGTGCTGATAGGGTCTGTCAAATCAAATTAGAAGACACATTTAGAAGACTACACACGTTGTTGCTACATGCAGTATATGTGAAAACAAAACGTTTCCTGCAACAGAATACAACTAAGTCAGAATAGACAGATCAGGGGTTCACAAGAGTTAGCAGCAGTGAAACGCATTTTTTTTAAGCGATACAATTTATAGTTTGTGCCTGTGCCTCGGATAAATTCACACTTCACAGTTTCTAAATTCCGGGCCGTTTTATTGAATGCCTTTTCATTTCAGACCCCCCTCAGGCTATTTGACGACAGTTTAAAAGATCGCTCTGGGGTCCAATGGCAGCGGCTTAAAAGTAGCCAATTGACATGGAGTAGGCATACAAGGGAGGGGTTGATTGGTTATGAAACGGTAAAAGGGCGGACCCTTTTCGCGTCTTAGACAATCGCAAAGACCCAATGGAAATTTCCAGGCTTCTGTGGAATTTCGACAACTGATAGTATCTGGCCGGATATCTTTCTGCAACCTAACGGCGCCAATAATCAGAAAAAAATACAATACAAAAGCGAATTTTGGTGAGTTTATCAGTTAACGTACTGTAACCGCTGTAACGTACTTTTAGTTTCCTATGACGTGCTTTGTGAGGGTACTTTTGCTTTGTTTAAAGATGCAAACCAATGTTAACCTAGAGGAAAATGGAATGCTACCGCTTGTTAGGATTTTTTTGCAGGTTTAATTCATAGCGTGGTGCTAGTTTACCGATCGAAGTTAGAATATATATATATATATATATATATATATATATATATATATATATATATATATATATATATATATATATATATATATATATATATATATATATAATTTCTGTCTAAGGTAAACACATGGGTATAAGTGAGTTTATAGAAGCGTTTTGTGTTTGCGTCTCGCCAGGCTGGAAAATATTTTTTCTTTTCTCTTACTTTGCGATGATGACTCATGTCCTTTTTTGATGTTCCGGAAAGAGAACACTGGGCGTAAACTCTGTGACGTCACAGAAGCTAGCTAAATGTATATTAAGCCCTCATCCGCTGTGACTTACCTTAACCACACCAGTGCTGTCAGTAGCGTGTGTTTACCCGTTAGGTAACTCATTTGTTTTACATCTATAAGTAACTCTTGATTTTGGTGTTATCTATTTAGAACTTTCCCATTCTTTTTTTGACCGGATCTTCCAACTGTACATCTTTAAGTCACTCATCATGTCTCAGCAGCAGATCAGGTATGTATTTTATTCCCCTTCTTTATATACTTTTACGTTTAAAATGAGCAATGTGAACAGTGGAGGACGTTTGCGAAGGTAGCAAATGTGTGTTCAAGGGTTTGTTCAAGGGTTTGTTCAAGGTCACTAACGTTCTCAGATTTTTGTAGTTTTAATGGTGGTTTAAATCTGTTAATGGTTATATTGGAACAAATTTCAAAATTTCTTTTGCCAACCCTTGACACAAACGTGTACTCGATCACTTTTACCTTCACCTTGCAAACTTTCCCCCCTAATTAGGATATGGGCTGAAAGGTCATTGTAATCCCTCGGTATGACGTTGTACATTTTCAATGAATGAAATTTTCTTCTTACAGCCTCCCTGCTAAGCTCATCAACGGCGGCATTGCCGGCATTGTGGGTGTAACGTGTGTCTTCCCCATTGACTTGGCAAAGACGAGGTTACAAAACCAAAGACAAGGGCAGCAGGTTTACAAGAGCATGTGAGTAGTCAAGCTTGGTCTTGCACAATTTACATTCCCTGGCCATTGTATACTCTGCTATGCCTTGTTTTCAAAAGGTTTAAGCATTTTAAGCCCTTTCTGGTACAATTAACTGTGTGAAAGGGAGAAATTCTTGAAATTCCACATTTTGTGGCCCCTGCTAGGGTAGCGCTCATGTTACACAGCATGGTATATTTGAGACAGATTAGGCTAGACTAGCACAACCAGGTCTCATTTAATGCAAATATACATTTTATTTGTTTGTTTTACTGTCATATATATTTCAAGTGACTCGTGTAATATGTAGTGGTTCTCGAACTTTTTTCCTTCTGAAATCACACTTTAAGTACCACTTAAATGACTAATGTTTCAATAATTTACCATACTACGCCCAAGTATTCGTCAGAAACAATGGCACAGTGTTATTCATAAAAAAACAGTGGCACAGTTTTGAGAAAATAATTGAAAATGTTACACTCAAATAAAAGTAGTATCGAAGTAAATGAAGAAAAAGGGTGTGCATCTCATACACTTTTGATTGCAGACAATTAAATAAGAGTTTGAGAAATAATTATAAGTACATTGACAAATCTAAACAATACTCATCCACTGCACCAGTTTAAGAAGAAAAAGTTTAAACCACTGTAACAGGGCCACTTTGGACATTCACTTAAATTGATGCTATAAGGCATATAGTTGCAATCTGAAGATAACGATACCATGTTTTTTTCTCCCCTCTGCACTGCCGTATTTCAACAGTCCCACTTTAGAGCAAAACAACAGTTAATTCTCGACTCAAAGTTAATTCTAGAGAAGTTTAAAATAACAGCAATAATTTTCACTCCAACCATGCAGTGCAAATTCACCATTTTGTAACAATAAAGAATGTAAGATTTAATTTGTTGAATTTTATTCATTTCTTTATTTATTAGGATGGACTGCCTTGTCAAAACAGTTCGAGCTGAGGGCTACTTTGGCATGTACAGAGGTAAGATTCTAAACTTTAATGATTTTAATCACTCAATGCTCAACGAGGATACATTATAAGTTGAGGGTAGGATCAGGATGTGTTGTTTAATTTCACTGGCTGCAGAAAAATATTTTCAATACAGTGGAACTTCCAAAGTTGAATACCCTGGAAAAGATGGGCAATTTGATGTATAGAACATCATGCATGACATGCAAATCTCTTTGAGACTTCAGATCAAAAATTCCCTAAAATTTTGCCATTGGCCGGCAAACCGAGTGTTCGTGATGCTTTAGGAGCTTTACAGCTTCACTAACACAAAGTTTGCTAGCCAATGGTTATAAAGCAAAAAGAGCATAACGTCAATTCTCTCTATATAAAAACATCAACGTGATCATTTTTGCATATTCCCATTTTGGATTTAAAAAAAAAAAAGGTTGCCACTAGATGCCGCCAAATCTTACACACTGTCCCTTTAGGACTGGTTCTTAAACTTTTTAGTGGTACTGAACGCCACTAGTTTCTTCTGTGTATTCACTGAACCCTTATTGAGTGAAAAATAAAATATATGTGAATCTATAATGTGCATATTCATCCAACCATTTTTGTTCTTGCTCTACAAAATTAATATGGATCAAAATATTAAAAAAAAAATCACATGCCATTCTATATTGTCAGACACGTTGTCCTCACTAAGGCTGGAACTGGAAGCAAACCCACAACTTCCGTATGTGAGACAGATATGCTAACCAGTTTTCCACCGTGCCACTATATACTGTATATTATAATGTATAATATGCTATAACAAACACATGGTTTGACCTTGGATGTTCCACTGCATTCAGTAATGTAAGGCTACTCTTTGTTGGTACTGAAGATGTAGAAGTATCTTTTAAGTACATGGTTTACAACATTTAACTAGTAAAGTGCCTGTTTTAAGACAAGGCTTAACCATTCCCATGTTAAGTGTGATAATACTTCCATCATCAAGTAAAATAAATGGAAATTCCTTTAAAGGGATTGTTAGATGTCATTCAAATCAAAGTGGACTTTTGCTTAGCCAGAAAAAAATCGAGGCCCTAATGTTGGGTCTCTGCCTGTGTGAGGAATGTTTGTTTGCATCTGTGTTTTTCATATTACAGACATGGGTCCCCCTGGGATATTGAAGGCTAGCCGATAAGGCGCAGCCACGCTGGAGGCAAACCGTTTATGGTTCATACTATATTGCTCTATTCCAAACTACAGGCACATGTTGTTTTTTTGCCATCTTTACTTGCCCTTTTGTGTCAACACTTCTTTGTCTGTAACTTCTATGTTGCCCCTTCACTTTCCAGACCTATGCAGCTTGCTTTCATTAGCTTTGCTTGATCTTTTAAATGACTTGTGAAACTCACAAGGGTTTATTTTCAAGTTCGATCAAAGTCTGATCACTAGTGTTGTAACGATATGTATCGATAAAAGCCTTAACAATTTGACACAAAGCGCTATGTCACTTGGCAATTTCAATACAATGTTTCCACACAGTAACAATGGCTTTGCTGGAAATTAACAAATAAAAGGAACCCCAAATTACACATTAGCATGAACTAATTCTAAAAAGTAAAGAAAAAATGATATCGGAACATGCTACTCCTCCTCATCCTAGCACAAAGAGAACAATAAATGATCTCTTTGTATACAGTCCACTAACTTAAATGATCACAATAACCTGGTTCATCATTACAATATAAATGCAGGCAAACCTTTTCGAATTTTTTAAAATATATTTAAACAATATTCATCATTCTCTTTTGATCTGCTATTATCATTGTTTTGTATAAAAAAAAGTTTGCAAAAGTCCTACTGTTTTTTTTTCCTAAACTGGTCTTCATGTCAGATGGCAAGACAGGTCCCTTTAAATGGACCTCATTGATGCACATTTTCTCGACCTTGCTTGCCTGTCGCTGCTGTTATTTGTAACCTCTGTGTCAGGCAGGTCAAAAAGCATCAACAAATCGTCACTTTGCCATTGGCTACTACTCGCCGTTTGAAAAGGCTATACACGTCGACTTTCTTGTCAAGATGTTCTCCTTGTAAAATGCAAAGGGGTTTCATATGAGCAAATAGATTGTGCCGGTTTAAAGATTTACTTTTGCCTCGCCCTAATCCAACTGGAGATGACATGGCCATAGGGCAGGACTAAATTTCAAAAAATCAAATCCCAATTTTTTATTTACTTTTTTTTTTTTTATTATTATTATTTCTTCACAAAAAGTTTAGTTTAATTTTTTTTTCTCCCAAATTTCCCCCTCCTTTTTAAAAGAAAATGATTAGGAATTTTATTAGGTATTAGGGATTTTGACTATAAAATTGTTTATTATGATTGTAAAATAACTTTTAAAACTATGGCCAGCATTGAGGTAATCAAGTCCGACTGGATCTTGGGCAAACACATTGATAAATCACTTAATAGCTATATCGTTACACCCCAACTGATCATGCACCATGTCTGTCTTTTCTTTTTACTAACATATTTTATGTTGTCAGCTGATTCTTTGCTTCTTTGTGCCAATGTAATGTCTGCCATTTATCTCTGTCTACTCTTATGTCTCTGTCTTCATTTTCTCTCTGTAACATCCTCTACTCTGCCTTTGTATTTTATTAGCTTCATATAGGACTTTAAATTTTAGTGTCGTAATGATAATGGCGGGGAATGTTTGTGTTATGCATGTGCAAAGATCAATGTGACCACTTGACATCTAACTGTTAGCTTGTTTGTCCCTTAGGCGCTGCTGTGAATTTGACTCTGGTGACGCCCGAGAAGGCCATTAAGCTGGCCGCCAATGACTTTTTCCGCCAGCACTTTGCGAAAAATGGGTGAGGCATCGCTTCCTTTTTGGACACCATTACCATGGAAGCGATTTGATTAATTATGAAGTCTTGACAGTTGAGATGTTTGTCTTTGCAGTCAGGGCCTAACAGTGTTCAAAGAGATGCTGGCTGGCTGCGGCGCGGGCATGTGTCAAGTCATTGTCACTACGCCCATGGAAATGCTCAAGATACAATTGCAGGACGCCGGCAGACTCGGTAAGAACATGTTAACAGACTAGACGAAGTTACACGGGACTGGGTAAACCTTTAGCTAATTCACTGTCAGCCCAGTAAAATATATTCTACAACTTTAGCTGTCAGTGAGTTAACTCATTCACTGCCTGCCTAGTAAATACCCCTTTGACGTCTAGGATCGTCAGTGGCAGTGAATGACTTTAGTGTGTCGTCATGGCACCGCATCAATGTTGATTGATGTAAACATTTCCGTTCTGTTACTCAACGCTTGTTAATCTTGTCTCTGTAGTTGCCCAGCAGCAAAAGCCAGTCATGTCGTCTCCCGCTAAGCTGGTGGCCACCAACACACTGCTTAGCCGCTCCTACAACTCAGGAACTGTGAACGTGACGGCGACACCGCGAGCCGACTCGGCGACACAGATCGCCAGGGAACTCCTCCGCACACAGGGCATCCAGGGGCTCTACAAAGGACTTGGGGCCACGCTCATGAGGTAAGAATACTGAAAAATCCTCCCCCAAAATATACGGGTTTTACAAGCGTCTTCCCATCTAACGTCATCTTCCGTTACGCCTCAGGGATGTCCCCTTCTCGGTAGTCTATTTCCCATTGTTCGCCAACCTGAACCGACTCGGACAGCCGAGCGCCGACCAGTCATCTCCCTTCTATTGGTCCTTTCTCTCGGGCTGCGCGGCGGGCTCCACTGCCGCGGTGGCCGTCAACCCCTTGGACGGTGAGGCCTCCGAATCATCTGCAAAATTTCCAACCCTGCATAATTAGAAGTATTGCCTCTAATGTCTTTTGTTACTTTCCAGTTGTGAAGACCAGACTGCAGTCACTGAAGAAAAGCTCAGCTGAGGAGACATATAGTGGAGTAATGGACTGTGTCAGGTTAGACTGCAAGCTCTATTTTCATAGAAGGCACATGTTTGCTTGGTGTAAAAACTGCCGCATCTTGATTTTTCTTTTGCTTACAAGCTGGCAGGACTAAAGGTGTTTTCCTTTACATGGACAATTTCATAAACGTGTTCTTGTTTTGTGTTCCACAGCAAAATCCTGCGTAAGGAGGGACCATCCGCCTTCCTAAAAGGCGCCGGATGTCGGGCCCTTGTCATTGCTCCACTGTTTGGCATCGCCCAGGTCATGTACTTTGTAGGAGTGGGCGAGTACATCATGGACAACTCGCCTCTACGTGTTTTGTCGCCGTGAGAGGTTCTTGCCGTGCTTGCAGCGGGAACACATGGAGCCAAAAGGATGGTCGCAACTGGCAGCTATGTTCTATCGGTTTACTACATCCATGTGAGGAGGAAGAAGAAATGTGTTGCACTTGAAACACTTTTGGTGGCTTTATGCTCGTTCGTTCGGCCTCAGACTTCGTTTGCACTTGATCAATGGCCTTACTGAGCGTAGAGTAGTGATGTTACTCCTCGATGCGGCTCTTTTCTTCCACCTCAATGAGGGCATAAGGAGCAGAAAGAGACACACCTCTTACGTTCAATGATTTTCCGTTACAGTAGTAGTTACAGTGGGTGACACTATCGAAGGCGTCATTTTTAAGTGTAAAAAGCTTTGTTACCACCATGTCACTGTGAATCACTTCCCTGCACATTTTGTGTGTTAGTTTTTTTTTTTCTTTGGTCGTCCATTCATTTGCATATAATTCCATTTCATCCTGCAGCAAAGCCTTTGAATGGAGGGAAAAAAAAAGTTACTTCCAATGTTTTGGTACTCTGTATGGCTGTACACATGCATTAAATAATGCAATCTACTTTGTTGGTTCATTTATTTCAATGATGGCACACTATTACAATGCAATGCATTTTGACCTAAATACACTTATTGGCACACCCAAATAATGTACATTACATTCACAATTATAGGACTTACTAAACTTTTAAAAAGACCAGTCAAACCTCTGCTGTGCCTTAAAAGTACAAAGATTGGTGATTGGTTGCAGTAATATAAATTCATTGTAATCTCTTGCTATCACTTCTCATTATGGTTGCAGTGAGGTGGAGCCAATCCAAGATAAATTTGAGCAGAGGTTGCTTGCGACCTGGACCAGTTGAAGCAAACTTAGTTGTGGAGAATTTCAAAATACAACATGCATGTTTTTATAAGTTTGTAGGGAGGCAAGTAGTCGAAAAAAGCCCACAAAAATTCAGGAGGACATGCAAGTCTGCGATTTGAACACAGTACTTCAGAAGACGGGCCAACCTCTAGTCTGCCCTGCATTTAATGTAGTCAATAAGACTTAGCTGCAAAAGGCTTGTCCAGTAGGCACGTAGA
The DNA here is from genome assembly GCF_059441005.1 of Hippichthys cyanospilos. Lineage (NCBI taxonomy): Eukaryota > Metazoa > Chordata > Actinopteri > Syngnathiformes > Syngnathidae > Hippichthys > Hippichthys cyanospilos. Next base: position 5,139,496 of record NC_142377.1, read on the forward strand.
GTGCATGTTACATTCTAGAAGAAGTCAGGCTTACAAAAAGGCTAGTCCTCCAAAACAACGAGGCACACACTATGTTGGACATGCGAAGACTCGTCCATATTTACAGCAGGAATGTCACAGAAGCGTGCCACAGGCAGAGAGCATGTGTTAAATGCAGATGTGAGGTGAGGAGAGGAGAGATCAGTCCAATGATGGACGGCTATATGACCTCCCTGCTGTTCCGGATGGCACAACACAGCACCATGCTGAAGATCATCCCGAGGATCTGAAATTAATTACACACACAAGACACTGAAGACCTCCAGCGGTGCCTTCACTGACACTATTTACACATACCATTACTCCTCCAATGCCAATCCCGATGTAGCCAATGATGTGCAGCTTGTTGTTGAAGAAATCTGTGATAGCGCTCAGACAGTCCTGGAATGATAATGGACACTTCATTAAATACATTTGCAGTAAAAAAAAAAAAAAATGCCCTCAGAAATAACAAAAACGAGTGTGAAGTCCAGACAGTACCAGACAAAAGATCGAAATCTGAAAATCTGAATTGTAGCTCAATACTTCAGTCATCAATATTTTGATGGAATTATGTGGTTAAAACATATGTTCTGAGTCTGATTTATGACACGATTGACTGCTTTATCACCTGGAATGACTTTCAGCATAGATCTGCCCATTTTTAGTTGTGTTCATTTTCAGAGCTAAAAGCTTTAGTTTCTTGATAGCTTTATCCCAATTGGCCCCAGCTCACAAGCCTGCGGATGGGTGTTTTTCTATTGTTTCCCCACGTGATTTAGCAAAATAATCTTCTACTTTTCAAACTCAGCGCGCCATCTTGTGGACATAATTAGAATTAATCCGTTCGATTTTACCGTGGTCTCCTCTGGGACGTCAGCACATAGGTCAGATGCCGCCGACGTCGAACCCCCACAGCAGTTGAGCTATAAATAAGGAAAAAAAAAAAATATATATTATTAATTCCATAAATAAAATTTGGAAAAGAACCAGATGACTCACAGTTTTGTGGTAAATAAATGCAATGGCAGTTGCATTGGGATTGGATGCATCACCGATGGAGCTGCTGTAGAATTTTTGAACCTCTTCGACAATCTGGTAGAATAACATATAGGTTAAAATATGTTTGAAAAAAAACAAACATTTAATTCAATGAGAAGTTCGATTCAAAAAGTGAAACTCATGAGATACATCGTTTAATTCCTGCTCCTCCTCTAATTCCTGCCTAAATATCTATGTTAAATTTTGATGGGATCTGTGAATTTTTTTTAACTCGCTGATCTGCTCCAACATCCTGACCGTGTAAAGCTTATTCATTATCATCTTGTTTGTTGCACTCCCATTTTTCCCAGTAAAAGAACTGACAGCATTGTCTTTTTTCCAGCTATCATCAAGAATATAGTACAGTGATACCACAATTTACAAGGAACTGACCTTCATCCCGTGTAGTGTAGGTTTTTTTTAAAATTTTAAACATACACTTATTTTCACTGTTAACAATGAGAGAATATTACAGTATATTAAACCCCATTTGCCCATTTCCTGGTTTTTGTACCTGCTCTTTGTTGATGAATCCAAACACACCAGCTGCAATTTCTGCAGCGAAAATGATCAGCAGGCAGGCAAAGAACTGCAAAGGACAGCAATTTAAAACACACATGTATTATTTATTGTCTCTTTAATACTAATGCTGTGACAACAAACAATTAAATAAACGTTCAAAAGAACTAACCTGTACTTAATTAAAAATACGATAAAAATAAAGTGAGAACATCCTATGTAACATACACGTTTGATTAAACTTACCGAGGCGAGAAGACACTGAGATTCTCGGACAGCCCCGAAACAACCAAAGAAGCCCACAAGCATCATTAAACTGCCCGCACCAAGGAGAATATACACAGCTGCAGATACAAACACACGTGATAGTTCAATATCAGACGAGGAAAACAACAGATTTTTCAAAGCAAACCTTCTCAAACAGTTAAACTCCTTTCAAAAGCACAGGGTCTGATTCAGTTTAAAGGGGACTCGTTTAAGTGTGCCAGTTTTTTGTGGTTTTGTGGTAAAGTACAAAGGTTAGGGATTTATTCACAAACGGACCATTAACATGGAAGAGTGACTACATCGTTTCAATTGGGGGTCAATGCGTTGATAGCAGGTGATCGGTCGATCGCGAAGCTATTATTTGTGGATTACATGACATCACGCGATATTAAAAAAAAAAGAGGGCCAAGGGCGCAAAGAAATGGGCTGAAAAGTAAATGCAGATACACAAATGTGGCCAATGTAATGTGTTTACGCCAACCTTTTGGGGTCAGTGACACCTTTTTGAAAACAAAGGACCGTCATTGCAAATGTTTGCAGAAAAGAGGCAAAAAAAACATTTATGCCTTTTTTATTCACCATTCAATTTGACAACAATTATATTTGTTACTTTTCATCTATAGTGAAGTTTAGAAAATAAACATTGCAAATTGCATGCCTCCTTATAAGAAAGCGGGTCTATTCCCAATTGCTCAGTCAAAAACAGCATTATCAAATAAAAGGCTGCTTTACCTCTGCTGGTTTCATCGCAAGCAATTGCAGACACAAAACACATTTTGACAAATTTCAAAATGATTACATTTTAAATATATCAAACTGGTTGAATTGATTGCTTTATTGACGAGTCGTGAATCCTTTCACAATTTAAAGGAAAATGAAATTACATTAACACAAATATACATATATTTTCCATTAATAAACCGAATTATTTTACGGACCCTCTGCAGTCAGGCCACAGCCACCCGGGGGTCCGCGGACCCCACTTTGAGAACCACTGGTTGACGCTATGGAGAATATAAGGTTGATGATTAATGCTATAAAACTGAGTTGCAATAGTCGGGCTCTCTTAGGTTGATTCAGCTATTGTAAAGACATCTTGCGTGGGTTCGATCTCGTGTTGTTGTCATTACGTGAAGTTTGTGAGCCGCTGTCTGTCTAACGACTAATATTGCTAATGCCAGTTAGCGTACATTCTTCTTACTTTTGGTGCTGAGGTGTATCTCTGGCCCATAATTTCACCCCAATCCATTTTTCTTGATATTGTAAATCAGGTTTTATAGATAAATGATAAATTAGTTTGATATTTGCAATTATCAATGTTTAATGAGTTGATGGACATTTTTGTCTGATTTTGGAATGTCTGACTGCATTTGAAAGCAGGGTTTGCACCACCTAGTTAGCAGCTAGCGTTGGAAACTTGTGACCTATTAATCAATGACTGTTTCTTAGTATCCTTAACCACTTAACCACATATTACCTTAAATGTTAAAATGTTAAACGTATAATGTTGAATGTCTTTTCCTATACAAGACCTTTGCTTAGATTTCTGATAAAAATGGCATATGTACACATATTTTTTAGTACATTTTTCTTAGCTAAGGCAAACATGGGACAAAATATAACTCAAAACAACTAGTGATTACTGGGCAAAAAATAGTTGCAGACACTTTGAAAATCCCTTAAACGTAGCAGAAGGCTTAATCCGCAATTGAATATGATTTTTGTTTAATGTTGGTGTGATGGTGTTATATAATGTGATGTGATGGCAATAAAAATGCAGGCGCTAGGTCGAGTCAAAATAGCCGTGCCACCAAAACAGCTACAAAGGTCAACTTAAAAATAAGTCTACAATGGCGATTGCCTAATGCAGTGGTTCCCCACTGCAAGGGGTCTGTGAAATAATATGGGCTATTAATAAAATATATATTTGTGTTAATTTCATTTTATTCTACACTAAATTATGAAAGTATTCATGACTCTTCAATCAATTCAAACAGTTGAACTCATTCAATGCCAGGGATGTGTTTTCGGGTTTGTTTTTTTAAGAGTCCAGACATTCAATCCCAGACACATAAGTATCAATTTAATACTTAAGTATCTGGAAATTAATCTTCTTAATGTACTTAAGTATTGATTGTCCGGACTCTTAAAAAAACATGAAAATACTTCCCCGGTATTGAATGAGTTAATATATTTTTAAAAATGTGATAATTTTGAAATTTGTCAAAATGCGTTTTGTGCTTTAGCAAGCAATCACTTGCTAATGAGGCAATGAAGCCAGCAAAGCTAAAGCGACATTTCATTTTATAATGCTGTTTTTGACTAAATAATTGAAAACTGACCCAGTTTGTAATAAGGAGCCATGCATTCTGCAACTTTTATTTTCTACACTTCATTAAAGCTGAAAAGTAACAAATATAATTGTTGTCAAATTGAATCTGTTAGTGGATAAAAAGGACACTCGTTAAATGTTTAAATTGAATAAAGCTAATAAATTTCAAATTTTAAGGATTTTTATTTGTTGTGTTTACGCAAATATTTGCAATGGGGGTCTTTGGAAAATTTGCTGTCTAAAAGGGTCCCTGACTCCAAAAAGTTTGAGAACCCCTAGCTTATTGCACTGACATCCACCCCATTATTTGGAGTGCTTATTCTGAAATTGGTCTTTGCAGCATGCCGTTGTCATGTCACGTGCTGTTGTGTCTTCCTTGGAGTGCCTTTTTTTTGGGCTGCATCACATAAACAAATATCGAAATGTTGTCACAACTATACATGTATTAATTAAAACATGTAGTCGCGCCTTGCAATCGAATTACATTTTAAACAGCGCACACTTATAAAGTTGGCCGCATTTGCAAGTGAATCGGTCACAGTGGAACCCAGTTAGCTTGGCATCTTTGCCTTCCTGCTGGGATGTCGTCACCTCCTCAGAGGGGCCACCCTATATTGATGCCCTCTCCAGAGAGTGAGTGCTGCACAAATTTAATGAAGCCACGCGGGAGACCAGCAAGCTGTTTTTCCTAAACAAAAGAACTGACTGAGAATTAATGAAGCAGTTGATGGTTGGTAAATGCATAATCACAGTCATAACCAGAGTTTAATATGGCATGTGTACAGAATATTATAGTTAGATTTGAAGTCTGCTTTTTAAAGATTTTCTACATGAAAATGATTATTTATCAATGCCAACTGGGCTCTCCTCCCATCTGCCACTCTCCCTCGATATCTGCCCCTCCCAAAGAGCCTCGAGGAGGGGCCTTGGGGGAGGCCATGTCGTCATGTGACACACACGTTCACACTCGCACATTTGCACACGCAAGTGCGCAAACACCCACACACAAACAGAAAATGCCTCATTCTCAGCGTCTGTGCCCACACCAAAAGCCAATTGAAGGCCTTTTTCTTTTTTTGGTCCCACATTGAAGGTGGTGCAATTACAGCTAGCTGTATATTTCACCCTCATATTTGTGGTGCTTTCCAGAGGAATGGGGAATCAATTCAGTAACTGTTTTCACTATTGTGCCAAAAAGCAAAAGCAATATTGGGCATTATGATGCACCATACTGTAATGTTGTTTTTACGTGACTTTTCACTATTCTGCTTATCTATTTGTCCATCTTATCTACATACCTATCTGGCACAGTATGCTAGCAATTGATGATATTCATCTGAAGGTGATTCGTTTGTGTTAAATATTTTCATGGCGTGCATTTTTTGGGCCATGATTGTGTATGTGCTAAGTGTGCCAGTGAGGTTTTACGATCCTCTCCATTTTACGTGCTATGCTGCCGTCTTGAAGGATCTCAACCCGCTTTTGCGATGGGTGCGTGTGTTAATTATTCACAGATTTTTAGTAGTGGAAAAGTGGGAATGTGGAAAAACATGGAATTTGCTGGACTATATGCTCTGCACTCTATTTGCACCCTATTTTTCACCATAATGAATTGTGTAGTGTAGAACAATGGAGCGCTGTTTGGCACCACCAACCTTATTAATGATTACTGTTATACACTCTTCTGTTATGGTGCAATGTACAATGTAGATTGTATTATTACTGCAATAATGGAGAGGCGTTCAAGTACATACCGATAAAGAAAGTGTCCGGAGCATTGTTGCCTGTAAGAAGCCCCACGGTTTCAGGATCAAACCGGAGCCAAAGTCCCACGGCCAGAACCAACAAGCCAGATAACTGAGGGAACACAAATTCACAAGTATGGGATGTTGAAATGATGTCAGGCTAAGAGTACTATTGATTCTGAAATGTACTGGATTCAAGATCAAAATGTGTTCATTTTTTACTTTTCTATAACCCTCAAAAAGTGTTCTTTTGTGTTGCAGTGGTGGAGGTGAAACCTGTTCTTTGTGGCCTCTCGAATAATCGCCTTTCTTATGACAGTGCAAGAACCCTAGTGATTTTGAAGATGGTACACAATAGTTCCTTGAGATATGTCAAACGCAACTTATTTAATTTTTTAAAATTTCTTTACGCATTCATAAAATATACTATGCAGTACGACGTTTCTTAATAAAAACAGTAAGGCTGGAACGGATTCAAGATATTTCCATACATTTCAATGGAAAAAGATGAGTTGAGAGACAAAGTATTTTGAGTTCCAAGCATGGTTACAAAAGGAATTCAAGTCATATTTCAAAGCAGCAATGCATTTAATATTCCCCATGGTGTACTTGGTCCACAGGCCGTGTCAGCCTCACAGCTGTGAGGGGCTGGCACTCTAATTTCTAGGGGGTGACGTAACGCACCATACTGGCGCCCCCCACTGTTGAAAAAAACACCACCACGACCACATGAGCGCATGTACCGCCTCTTTTGGCTGCCGCCACAAGAGCCGCCGGTCCCACGGGCTCCCTGCAACAAAGAGCCGCTGTCTCCTTTTATGACACACAAGTGGTCATTCGACACAGCAGCCTTGGGTGATTGGGAGTGCCTCAATCGGACTATAACTTTCTCCAGTCCATCACTGACGCCAATACAAGCACTGTGCGCCATTAGAAAGATAATGGGGCTCAGTTTGGATTGGTACTTATTTTTTATATGCTGGTTGCTACCAATTTAGACAATGCTGGTGGTCTCAGCATTGCATCTCTACGTTTGGTGGAAGATATGGCGCTGTTGGCTTCTTCAAGCTAGGATGTACAACTCATTGGAGTGGTTCACAGCCGGGTGTGAAGCAGTTGAAGTGTTGTGTGAAGTGAAGATTAGGACTGCCAAATCTGAGACCCTGACTTTTAACAGTTGTCTAATAGGGCCAGCGACAGTGCAAGTGTGCATTCATTGGACTTGTGCACAACACAATTGATGATTGCAACCCCACTGATTAATCAAAACAAAAAAAAATCCACTAATTAACCCTGATAATGCACACCGGTGAAGTGAATACCATTTCATTGACTACCTCTTAAAGCTCATCGAGAGGATGCCAAGAGTAGTGTTGGGTATTCGATATATTGCAATGTGGCAAAGGTGTATTTCAATACGTATTGCAATACAATGGGCAATGTTTGAAAAAAAAAAATCTATGGCATGTATATTAACCATGACTGAAAAAGACAGAAAGAAATAATTAGAATAGACATTCTATTTATTTCTTTTCAACCGCCACACATCATTGACATCTGCATGCAGCAAAGCAGCCCCAAAACATTACTGAGCCTCCTCCATGTTTCACCGTAGGGACAGTGTTCTTTTCTTCATATGCTTGGTTTTTGAGTCTATGAACATAGAGTTGATGTGCCTTATTAAAAAGCTCCAGTTTGCTCTCATCTGTCCAAAGGACATTCTCCTAGAAGCTTTGTGGCTTGTCAACATGCATTTTTGCAAATTCCAGTCTCGCTTTTTTATGATTTTTTTTTCAGCAGTGGTGTCCTCCTTGGTCGTCTCCCCGAAGAAAAGAACACTGTCCCTACGGTGAAACATGGAGGAGGCTCAGTAATGTTTTGGGGCTGCTTTGCTGCATCTGGCACAGGGTGTCTTGAATGTGTGCAAGGTAAAATTAAATCTGTAGACTATCAAGGCATTCTGGAGAGAAATGTGCTGCCTGGTGTCAGAAAACTTGGGCTCAGTCGCAGGTCACGGGTCTTCCAACAGGACAACGATCCAAAACACACAGCCAAAAACACCCAAGAATGGCTGAGAGAAAAGCGTTGGACTATTCTAAAGTGGCCTTCCATGAGCCCGGATCTGAATCCCATTGAACATCTGTGGAAGGAGCTGAAACATGCCATTTGGAGAAGACACCCATCAAACCTGAGACAACTGGAGCAGTTTGCTCATGAGGAGTGGGCCAAAATACCTGTTGACAGCTGCAGAACGCTCATTGACAAATACAGAAATCGCTTAATTGCAGTGATTGCCTCAAAAGGTTGTGCAACAAAATATTAAGTTATGGGTACCATCATTTTTGTCCAGGCCTCTTTCATTAGTTTGTTTTTTTTAAATAATTATGTTAATCAGCCATTCAAAAGTGATGGCTGATTTTGATTATTTAAATTTCAATACATTTTTATTTATTGTTACTTTTGTAAGTTTCAAGTGATTTCAGTGAGAATTGTGGGTTTTTCCTTCTTTAACTGAGGGGTACCAACAATTGTGTCCACGTGTGTAGATGTATGACGTCACTCACGTCGGTGTAAAACATAAAACAAAAAACAAGGGCTAAATAAAAAACTAAATAAAACAAAATCAAACTTGAAATCTCAAAATTCCCATTTGAATTCAACGTAACATGAGATTTTCTGCTGTTTGCCCTCCTCCTCTGCTACCACTTTTGCTTTTAAACCTCGCCTCACTTGAACGCTAATGTATTTTAACATTTAATGTGGTGTTTTGGAAGCGCTTGGATTGATTTAAAGAACCAAATATGACAAAAATTAGGCGTTTCAAAACTGATATGTCTGAATGTCGTATAGCAATTTGCGTATTGCTACTTCGTATCGTAATTTATCAATGTTATCGCCCAGCACTTGCCAAGAGTGTGCAAAGCAGTAATCAGGTCGACATGCAAAGGCCGTTAGCCCAAACCCCGTATCAGCCTCAGGATTTGAAACCTTCTCTGCTACAGGAAATACTTTTGTCTTGAAAGCTACTGTAATGTTCCTGTGTGTGAACAATGCTGCACTCGGTCGGTGGTTCAATCTGCTCGCTTCTTTTATTGAGAATAATGCCTTTACAACCTCAGCTAAAACAAGCTGCTTTTTGGTGGAACAGGCACTGGTTGCCAACAGCAAACAGCTTCCGCCCTCCAGCTCGTCCCATTACAATAATTATTGTAACTAAGAATATGGCCAAATTATTCAATTAAACTATATTACATGGGGGGTGGCACTTCCCCGAGGCTGCCATGTTTGTTATAGCTAAGGACAATGGTAAATGTAGGACCTCCTCCTGTCCGTAATGAAAAACGGTCCAAATCTTACACAGTGTCCTTTTAAATGCGTAACTTCATGTGTAGTCATTCATAGTTTTGATGTTTTCATTGAGAATCTACTGTGTAAATAGCCATGAAAATAAAGAAAGCACATTGAATAAGAAAGTGTGAGAAAACCTTTGGTCTGTACTGTACTCTTACGTTACAAGATTGCGCCTAAGACAAGTCTTCTTATCTGAGCATATCTCAAAGAAGCAAGACAGACCGAAACAAACGTGCGGAAAAGCAGCTTAACGGCATCTACTTCAACAAAGTCACAGCGCAAGGTCATGTTGTGTGTGATATGAAAATAATGCATAATGAATGTGTAACATAAGCTTTTGTAAAGATGCATTTCTGGAGTTTTTTTCTCTATCAAAAGGGTGAAAAAGTGTCCTGTAACAAGTTAATTTATCCCACTTGTCAGTGGCTTCAAAGTTACATTTGCTTTTCAAATTGCGTGTCAGGCCAGATGACACAATCCATTGGGCCACGCATTGGCCCACTAGCCCAGGTTGACAACTCTTGTTTGATTCCATATGTTGGTTTCTCAGCAGCCATGTTTGTCAGGGAACTGTTCTAAATTCCATCCTCAAAAATTGTAAACTCATGATGCAATTATATGAAAACAATCTAAAAATAATTATCCATCCATCTTCTATAGCTCCTTGTCCCCACAAGGGACGCAGGCTTGCTGATGCCCGTCCCATCTGTCTTCGGGCAGAAGGCGAGGGACACTCTGAACTGGTTGCTGGCCAATTGCAGGCCACACCAGGACAAACAACCATTCAAGCAACCAATCACACCTAAGGAAAATTTAGTGCTCATTATAATAATAAGAATAATGTGTATGGTTTTATGGCAAAAGATATAAAATAGACCAGCAAAATTTAACGTTCAGTGCAATGGGTTTTCAATAGACCACCAAGCAAAGGTTAAAAAAACATCCACCCGAAATAAAAAAACAAAAAACAAACAAAAAAACGCCTTAAATATAATAATTTTACAAACATTATTATTCTCTCTTTTCAAATGAATATTTATTTGACCCGCAACTCTATAAGTTTTAAAGGAGTAAAATCACCGGATAAGTTAAATTAATGGTACGATCATGGAAATTGATGGTTTTCCTTGAGGTGGGCTGAGCTGGGTCTATGCAGCATCAACATGCACATTGTGGACTGTAAACAACATAAAACTGCACCGCTATCTCTTTTGGGTTTAACAATAAAGCGTTGCCATTTCAAGCGACAATATGGATACAATGATTGCAGCATGACACTCATACCCAAGGGACAACTTTTAAAAAATAAAAGAGAAAAAAATGATGTCATTTCAATCAGTGCCCCCCTCCCGCCCACACGGTAGACTCACCCAAAAGATGAAGTTGAACACGAAAAGCAGATATTTCACGCATTTCATCCCCCCGTGCACTTTGCTCATGATTGCCACCTGATCCGAGCCGAGTCGTGATGAACCTCTTTGAAGAAAACGGATGAGACGCTACTGTCTTGTTCTTCGTCGTGCACGTTCACGTTCAGACCACGACTGACCAGGGAGCGAGCGAACGTGCGCGCGACATCAACATCCGAAAACATGCGCGTGAGCGAGATGTATTCTGGCCCCGCCCATCTCCCTGCTCCGCTGTGTGTGTGGAAAAAAAGGGAAGCGAATTAAAACAAACAAAATAACACGGACTATATTGTACTTTACAAAAAAAGATACAGTAATAATGTAATTGAATACAATACAAAAACAATTGCGCATATAGAATGATAGCTCTATTGGCGTCCTGGCCACCACGAGAAATTAGTATCATACATCATATCGTACAGTGTAAACACACAAAAAATAATTTCACAACAAAATAATTAGTAAAGCAGCATGTGTAACCCCCCCCCCCCCTCCCGAAAAAAAAACATGTTATTACTGGCCTGTCAATCATTGTGCGCGTGTCACTTGCATGTTAAGTTAAAAAAAAAGATATTTTTTTTCCCTCTGGTCTTTGCTTTTCACAATACCTCCTAAATTCCCTCAATTTTCATGTTTACCTTCAAATTCATGAGCGAGATGGGATGCGAAGTAGACGTGCAATGGAAGAAAACAGCCAGCACAATCAGTCACAAAAAGGAGAGAAATAGCGCCGCTTCACAGCACCATCTATTGGTAAAATTGTAGTAAACATAATCGAGTACAGTAATTGGTAAATGTTCTATTATTATTATTATTATTGTTATTATTATCACTGTTATTATTATTGATGTTGTTGTTAGCTCAAAAACTGATCATAGTGTTTTCTGAAATTATTCAGTTAATCCAACAAAATATCAAAATCTGAATTGTATACATAAAAAATATCTCTTATCAACCCGATGATTTCGACCTAACGTATGAATGAAAAGCAAAGTCAATTACAATTATAATCTTTTTTTTTTTAGAAAGTCCAAACATATTGTCTTATTCTTTCAACCACGGGCTTTGATTAGAACATTGCGCATGCGCAACACCAATTCAGACGACAGTGCAGCCAGCAGGTTCTCGTGGCTGAAGGCAAAGACCAGACATCTTGCGTTGCCTCTGTTATGGCCCTGCTTTTTTTCTGATGAAAACACTGTTGGCACGTTTCACGTCAGGATACCCGTATGGAGTAACGAGAGTCTCGCAGAGGGCGAACGACTCTGATTGCATCGACTTGTTTGAGCATGAGAATTACAGAGGTTGACATTTCACATCGATGTTTTGTTTTTGGACTGTGTTTTCACTTTTATCATTCATAATTTTGACATCGTGATGCAGACAATTCTTTGAATAGCACTCGGAGGTATACCTTATAAGAGAAAACGTATAATTCCATTCTAGATGGAATTTGCGTTTAGGGCTCTCGTACAACCGTTTATCGTACATTACGGAATCTTTGCCACACACACAAAAATATATATTGTTTGCGAAACCACCACGGAGGTGTCAATGAATTACAGTTAAGCAACTCCATAGGCGGTAACTCAAGTTGTCCGCCGGTAGCTTCACTCCTGTTACCGTATATCTTCACTTGTGATGGATCTATCACAGCTCGACTTGAAAAAAAAAGTTCACAATTGAGAGGGTTATCTTTTTTCGAGTCAAATGTTGCCGGTGGAACACACAATGCCGCGCCATTTTCCCAATAAGGATAAAAGACAAAAAAAAATGCAAAAAAAAACAAAACAAAAAACAGCATGTCCTGTTTCAATGATACATGTTACGTGCCGTATCTTTAAATATGTCCTAACCAACTGGTTGTTAATTTTTTTATGGGGCTTTGCAAAGTCAAATTAGCACGCGCAGACGGAACTTGAGAGGAGCACTTGCTTGTCCGGATGCGTCATTACTTAATTATTCCTCTAGAGGTCAGTGTTTTGTTTGAAAAACAAAACCGGAAATCTCTGCTGTTTTAACAACAACTACTTTAACGACAAGATCGCTACAAATAAAATATCCAAAGGCCACGGATACATGAATTTAGACACTCACACAATCACACAATCACTTCAAATGATAATAATAATAATAATAATAATAATAATAATAATAATAATAATAATAATAATAATAATAATAATAATAAAACTGATCATAGCCAAAACTGTAATTTCAAGAAACACTTATTGTGATGGTTAGGGTCATGGAAGAAATGTCAAAATTTCATCTAATTATAGACATTTGTTTTTGTCTTATATTTTACCCCAATCCAGTCAAAACTAGCTTAAATGCCAATGTGATTGAATTCCAACACACAATGTACAGTATAATGTACATGTTTAATAAATAATAAACAATAGTTTCAAAACGTTTTCCTCATATCAGACCTGGGCCATGTAAAAAAGAACATTTGCAGTATGATTGTGTTGCTGTCTTGAGGGCTGTCTGCTTAGCTGCCTCTGTGACAAGTTTAAACCTGCTGTTTCGCAGAAAGTCGTGTTGTCTTTAGCTGCATTTTATTCACTACTCAACATCATTGTACTATTCTGAAACATTTTAAGATCAATCTACCATTTGACAGCAGATTGAATAACATTTGAAATACAATTGCATCATCACAGTCTTTTCACATAGCGACAGTATGTGGATTTCTTTGTGGAGTTGTTTCCCACTTGTTTTTGCTGTAAAAATCAAATTGTCACTCATCAGTGTGAATTGGTGTAAAATTTTTATATGTCAGGTAGGAACTAAGTTTAGCCACGGTCGTTAGTGGAAGTTCCAGAGAGTCTTCGCCATATGTGCAGTCCCTTCCAAAAGTCCTGAGATGGCAATCAATATCCTTGTTTTTGTTGTTTATTAATATCGTTTGGGTTACAGGATCAAATGATGAATGTGAGAAATTTTTCAGAATTTCAGCTTTTATTTCATGGTATTTACATCTAAATGTGTTAAACAACTCAGAACAGAACACCTTTTGTTTGAACTCACCCAGTTTTGAATTGAGCAAAAGTATTGCCTCTTCTTGTGACTGATGAGTGTTTTTAAGTTCTACAGGTGTTGCCTTAGCTTTGGGGTTCAACATGTGAAAACTTTATTTGTTGTTGAGCAGTCATGAAGAAAAGAGTACTACTGTCTATGGGAGAAAATGAAACAATTTGAAGATGAAAGGAAGGAAAAAATGATCGGACATAATGCAGAAATATTTGGCCAAACTAATACAAAATGAAAAAAAAAAGAACTACTGATGCACTGAGCAAAAGACACCAAACAGGTCAGCCAAGGGTAATAACAGCAGTTGGTGACTGACACATCATGACAGCTCTGAAGCACCTAAAGACAACAGTCAGTCAGAGCGGGGTGAAGGTATCACAATTTACTGTTCGAAGAAGACTTCAAGAGAAGAAATATATGAGCCCCACCACAAGATGCAACCTACACATTGGTAAAATCAATTGGTGGTCCAGATTAGATTTTGCCAAGAGGCACAGAGATGAGGCGCACAATTTTGGCACAAAGTTACCACGACTAATGAGATGAAGATTAAACTCTACCAAAGTCATGTAAAAGTCCAAATATTGAGAAAGATAGGATCTGCTTATGATCCAAAACACTCGAGCACATCTGTAAAAAATGCTGAAGGTAAGGTCATGACTCATCTTTGTGGAGGATGAAGCTAACGAGAGTTGCAGCAGAAATAATTCTGAAGTCCACAAACCATTTTATTTCACAAGTTACTGAAAAATGTACCCACACTAAATGGGAGAAGCCTCATCATACAATGAGACAATGACGCAAAACGGCCATCACAACAGAAAACCTGGGAGAACACAGACTGGCCAAGTCAATCACCAAACTTTAATTCATTAGAGCATGCACTTTACCTCCTAAAGAATAGAATGAAAGGTCCCACGCCAAAAGGCTCCAGTAAAGGCCTGGAATAGCATTTCAAATGAATGATGAACCTGTCTGGTGTCAACGCATCGCCAGTTTAATGCAGTTATTGCAAGTATGCCACCAAATATCAAAACTAATTCACTTTTGGTTATTTAATAATGTCTGTTCGAAAACTTGTTCTCACTTGATAAGTGGGTAGCAACAAACAAAAGATGCTCTGTTGTGAGTTGTTAAACACATTTAGATGTCAATATAATGAAATAACAGCTTGAATTTTTAACTTTTGTCACATTCATCTTTTGACCTGAAACCCAAACATCTAAAAGGCAACAGAAACAAAGGAAATGGCTTTGCCATTCCAAAACTTCTGAAATGGACGAGATGTGTGGGATTTTTCTGATGTAATTAGACCATCTGGGATTTTTTTATTTTTTACTGTTGTAAAATGAGTTTAAAATGACGCTGAAGGGATTTGGGCTTTGTAGTATCCAATACATTTATGCCAAGAAATGGATGTAGAGAGTTGAGACATACCCTACACGCTTACATTTCAACCAAATTTGTGCTTTGCCGCCATGTTAAGGCATCTGCTGGCAGTTTTTCAGATTTATTTTATTTATTTTTTCTTCATAAATTATATTGTGCTTGGTCCAGGCCTGCCAATATATGCTGTTAATGCAGTCCCCATACTTTGGCATAATACTAATAATTTACTCTGTGCAGAAGTCTTTGTTTTTTCCTTGTCATTGCCGCCACGACTTGCGGCTAAGCACGCACACGCAGGCCACGTTGATGCGTATGAGCCTCCACGCCACCAAGTTCTTAAAAGACGTCAACGCCCGCACAAACGTGTGCGAATTGGTACAATGGGAGTTCCAATGTCGGGCGTCGATGCCCAGGCAGCCCGAGTTTCCCGCATGCGAGCTGTGACACGTGGTCTCAAAGAAGTACTGCTTCTTGTTGACGTTGTTGATTTTGACGTCCGGCAGCACCGTCACCTCGTTACCCGAAATGTCCGTGGCCTTGGTCTTGTTGCCCACCCACACGCTGACGCTCTCGCACACAGAGTACACGCCTCGGTGCTGAGGCTGGCTCGCTCGCCGCCGGCTCCTCCGCCCATTATGGGACCCGGTTGGCTCGGCGTCGGGCGGCCGGGCGCTGAACAGCACCCTGGGGGAGAGCCTGCGGCGCCTGCTGAAGAGTTTGGGGTCCACTCGAGGTGCGGTGGCGGCATCGCCTGAGTCCCGCCGCGGTGAGTTGGAGGCGCTGGCGCTTGAGTCTTCTCCGACAGAGGCCACAGCCTGGGCACTGAAGAAAAGCAACAGGACCAGCATAGACGACCTCATGGGCAAACCGCCTGTTGGAGGCAAGTTATGCATTCTCAGTCAAATACACAATAAAACAGTGGTGAGCCGTGGCTACTTCTGTCAGTGCAGAGAGTTGCCATGGCATCAGACGAGTCTCTACCTCGGAAATTATCGGAAATTACACCGGTATTATTCAGGTCTAATATTCAATAGAATTTCATAAACATTGAAATATACCGCGGAACACAACAAAGACAGTCAAAAACTAGAAAAAGATATCAAACTATTGTGTTTGTGCCTGCAAAGAGATGACTGCAATATTGAAGGAGCTACAGAAATTACATGCATGTACTGGCTGTACACGTGAAGACAATTTCCGGCACTTCCGGCATCTTTCAAACGTGGGAGAATATGTTATGGAAACTAACCCTAACCCCTAATCTTTGTTCATCACCATATAAGCACCATACACTCAGTGAAGTAAAGTGGCTCATGGTTTGGGGTGATATCTCTAACTGGGTTGTCACGCAAAGTGGAGGTAAATTATGATCATTTCCAAATCAGTCAGTATTAGCACAAATTAACCTCGCTTCTGCTCGAAAAAAAAGAGGCTACGGACGTTACAATAGCTGAATTTTATATTTGTGATTGATCATGTGATTGGCTCCCAGCGCCACCATAGGAGTAGATTACAACTCTTGCCCTGCCCTCCTGCCCAGTTGTTATCTGGCCGCAACTCTCGTGGTCGCGCTGGGAGCTGTGCTTCCGCAAAATCACACAAAAGAGAGAATGAATGGAGCAGTTACAGAGCATTATACATCTCTTTCCGAGCTTTCTTTTGTAATAAATTTGAATTTCAAGGGTAAACTCTGACTGTTATCATCTTTGGTCAGCTACAGGCTTCAATTTAATAAGGGATGGGGGGGGTCCAATCCCCATTAACCGTGAAAAACGTGGGATACCTGTACTGCTATTACCCTCCCATGCTCAGTCCTAACGTGGACTCTAACAGCCTGTTAATACTCGATCTCGTTCAGCCGAAAATAAAGGCACTTTTGTTTAAAACTAAACCACTGCTTATGTTTTTCTACATCTGGAGAGTCGTTGCATTACACACGTTACATACGTTTTGGCAACAATTCTTCACAACTTTTAAAAGCAGTATGCTTGTGGCTGTGAGTGACAGAGCTATGCGGAGACATATGGGGGAGGGGAGTGGGGTGTGAGCGTATGCATGAGGGAATGAGCGTGTGACAGCACAGGCTGAGCCTGGCTCTATAAAGCCCCTTCCCCACCGACGTTATCTGCCGTACTATACTCTAATTTATTTGACAAAAATCACAGTTACTGCGGGAGTGGCGTGGGGGTGGGGACACTATATCCTTTGGTGTAGAGTGGAGTAGAGTAGCACAGGGTAGAGCAGTGCAGGGTATAAAGTGTCAATGGAGACAGGGCTTGAGAAAAATTAAAATGAATTGTGGGGAATAGGTGGGGGGAATGAGCAAGGGTGTAATGCAAGGGTAATGCTGTAGGTACAAGATGCCCTGTGTGTTGTAAAATACAGTAAAAATACATTTGCGTCAAAAGAGAGAGACATGCCTGTTTGGCCTCTGCATTACAGTTAAGAGATACTGGGCTTATGAAAGGTAGTCAAGGTTTAATTGAACATGTACGTACAATGTCCGCTGGGGGATGGAAGGGCAAATTTTACCATGCGGTTATCGCGGGAATTTTCTGGTCATCATTAATCGCAAAAAACGAAGGAACACTGTGCAGTCATCTCGAGTACGCCACACACTAGGTTAGTGTGAACCAGTACCTCATTTTAACATATTTCCTTCATTTTCACACACAACTATTTTCAATGTGGAAAAACAACGCCACTGAGTTATTTTTCTACACTTTTTGATTTGTTGTCAAATGTCTTCACGCTCCAGCGGGACAGTAGCCTCTCACTCTCATAACAAGTCGGGGTTTGTGGAAGTTTGAGTGGTTCTCAGTTAAATATCCTCATTTTTACAACAAAGACAAACAATCTGAGGCACCGCGACCAATTGGGCCAAACAGAACAATCCTCCACAAGTCAAGTTCCCATAAAAGAAATGGCAGAAATGGCCAACTCACCACAGATACATATTGAAAAGATACTTTTTCCAACCATTTTGTGACACTAGACTAATTGAATGTGACTGGGGTATGCTTCATAAGTTGGACTAATCATCTGCGAAACCAACACTGCATAAATTTCATTCACATTAACATATTGTATTCAAAACCCTCCATGAAAGTGTCATTTATCATAAGTGTAATCTTTTCTGTGGTAACGGACTGCGGCTAGGAAGCAAGCAGGCGTGTCGACACCCGTGATGGTGCCGTCGGCGGCCTCCTCTGTCAGGTAGGTATATTTTGGCATGATTTGCCCCTGTGTGGAAGGGGTGGGCCTCGGGTTTCTCTGTTGTACGCATTCAAATGGTTGACACTTCTAATTAAACTTAACGTGACACGTGATGGCCCTCTCTATGAGCTCCAGGGTCATGCATGAGTGAGTGAAACCAAAGGAATGCAACATGTCAGTTTTGTACTTTTCCTTTCATACACAAGCAGAGCTTGTGTGCCATGTTGGTATTTATTTTGTCTGATGCAGAATGCAATTAAAACTCTGGCTTACAAAAGCACATTGTGCAACTCTTTCCCGCCATCACAGGTATAAACAGATAAACAGAAACATGTGGCTTTGCAGCTAAAAATGCCCGATTGCAGGGATGGTGAAAAGAAGTTGATCATGTTTGTATCTCTTTGCTAAATAGTTAAAAGGCAACGTGATATAAATTTGACTTTTTAAGGGATTGTGTGAAAACAGTTGGATCCAGGCCTAACAAACAACCAAGTAAAATTTTTGTTAGCTGCCTTTTTCTGAAATTGTTTCTGTAGAGTAGAGTTACTTAAAGCCAGGGGCGTCACTAAGTTTTATGACACTGAGGAGGGGGTTTAGCCTTCAGGATAATGTACATGATGCGAACGAACCCAGCGCATGAGCAAAACATTTTGCAGTTTTACTGTGAAAAAGCTGAAAATCGCCATAGTGTAATTTCAGCATGTTTTTTCACGTTACAAAAACAAAGTAAATATATATTCGTAGCTTTAAAGAAAAAAAAAAAGAATACATCCATCAATCCATTTTCTGAAGCCGCTTAGTCTATGCAAAACTGTATGAAAACAAGGGTCACTGTGTTGTCACAAAGTAAGCCAAGCCCAACATTTTTAGTTGACAAAATATAATGCAGAGTAAACTTTCCCATCTCGGACTTAATTTAATCAAAATCAAAAAGCTGCGATCGCCAGCTACTCTTAAGTAGAAGCATCAAAATGCCATATGTTTTTAATGGTGGCATCTCTGTTTATTATGCTGTCGTGACTTCGTGCATAGACCATAAGGACCTAAAATGGCATTTTGGCTCACAGCACAAAAACTGTTTGCTCCCAAATGTATTTGATATTGCAGGGATTAGATTTTCATACACATGTGCCAAAATGAGTACCACATGCCTTACATGAAGGATGAACCTTGATTCCTAGACACCCTGCATATGACTTTATTCTGTGAAAATCCTTTAGACTTTTATTAAGACATCCTGCTGTTAGGCAAGAGCTAATTAATTGTTAATCCCCATTTTAGCAAGAATGAAGAGTTACTTTCTCGGAAAAATGTCCATCCTTGAGGAGCTTTTTCTCTCTTTTTATGCTTCCAAGCAAATTAGCTTTAGTGTTGAGACCAACAATGCCTTTTAGCGCTTACTTGGGTTAATGAAAATGAAGCCACAGACGGCCATTTTACATTGCCATATGAAGTTGAGTCACAGAAGAATCATGGATAGATTTCCAGGAAATAAGAACGCCCTCTATTTGTTGTTGTAACCCTGACTGAAATGGATTGGAAAAAGGTGCATGGTAAGGGGTGTCCTGAAGAAAAGGGTAATGATACAACTGTGTGTTCATATTTAACTCTTTCAGTGTCACAGACGTGAATTCTCATCTTTTAAAATAGTAATAAAAATAACAAATAATACAATTCTTGTCAATTCGTGTCAGAGTAGCTGATATCCTTGACTCGTAATTATCCAATATAAAGCCAATTGAGCTCTGCAGTGTTGACTGTGACCACTGGATCACGGTGTTTTCATCCATACAAAACATATATTACATACTTGTAATTCGTGTGATACCACTTTTGTTCACATAGTCATAGCACACAATATTTTGTAGCCCTTGAAAGATGAGTGAAAATGCTAAATATACTAGGAACTCGAGAGGTTGAAATAGGTGTATATTACAAACTTCGATGTATATGTAAAATTACGAATTAGGTGTATATTTACATAAAATGATTTTATGATCAGATTACGTTGAACATTTGGTCGTTTATTTTGTTGTTTTTGTTTCGTTTTTAAATAAATAACACTGTAAAAATGCAACCAAATCACTTAGGAGGCCTGAGAGCTATTTAAGGGATATTTCAGCCCCGCTAAAATAGCACTAACACCACTGATTAAATCTCTTATCTTAATGAGGAACGTGTGGGAGAAGGTAGCGGTGTCGCTCTCATCAGGGTTCATTCGAGGTCATAACATCAATAATAGCATTTGTCAAAGGTTATTAAGACATCATCAAACAGTTTTGATGTTTTTTCTTTGGGAAGCAAAATTTGGACATGAAACTGAAGGATGACTTGGCAAATGTTTGAGACCTTGAACAAACCCCTGATGTGAACGTTCATTCCATACACTTGCAAAGAGGGACAGGGGCTTAAATACATTTTTATGTTTAGTGTGTGGCACATATACACAGCGCACTTTCTGAAGTGCAGCCACCACAGGTGAAAATGACAGTTGTTTTGGCTTCTTGATGTGCTTCGTTCATACCTTTAAAGAGTCCGCTTGGGAACGGAAGCGCCTCACCGTGGTACCTAGAGTACACAAATCAAGCTGCGTGCTGCACTCGGGGCTCCTGCCATGTGGCCCCCCTTTCAGCACACCTCACCTCCTCAGCTTGTCTGCTGAGACATAAGACAGAGCTTGTATTTAGTGTCCTCATAAACATACTATAAACACATTGCTAGCATCATCACTGGATGCTCACATAGCGAACATACCCAAGCCTCAAA
This sequence comes from Hippichthys cyanospilos, assembly GCF_059441005.1. Classification (NCBI taxonomy): domain Eukaryota; kingdom Metazoa; phylum Chordata; class Actinopteri; order Syngnathiformes; family Syngnathidae; genus Hippichthys; species Hippichthys cyanospilos. Next base: position 5,160,585 of record NC_142377.1, read on the forward strand.
AGCAGGTTAGGGCGAGCAAGGTTATTTGCTGGAGAAATTCTAATATTTGTCCCTGTGAAGATGTCTTAGTTTGTTCCCAGTGCTCAAACTAGTCTACTATAATGTTTTTGGCGCTCAGCGCCACTGCCTGAAGATCCATCACAATAAAGCAGACATATTTGCTATTGTTGTGTCATCATGTCAGGGGATCAGACAGAATGTTTTCATTCGCCTGTGACACGATACCCGCTGACAGACCACGACGGTTGTTTGTTACTATCATATGGTGTCTTGCCTTCAGTGAGTGCACAGCGAGACAAGCCGACGGGGGAATGTAAGCCAATGTGCTACCCCGAGTAAACGGGCCACAAATCTTTGTGACAGTGAAATATTCGCCAATGCGCAGTAAATATTCTGTGCCTTGTTGCAGTGCTGGGGTTAGGGTTAATCTTTGCCATCACTGTTGTATCAAGTTAATTGTTAGCAAAATAAAGAACATATACTGTACACTCACTGGCCATTTTCACTATCTAGCCACCCATCTAATTTCTAAGTACATGTCCTCATTAGACTCATGGGTGCTGGAAGCTTTCCCAGTAACTTTCGGCAAAGAGATGAAAAAAATCCTGGACTGTTTACCAGTCAATCACAGGGCCTAAGTTAGATTCTAAAATGAAAATGTATATTTTTGGAATGCAGGATTTTTCTAAAGAGTAGTTGCTTGTGACTCCCTGTTTGTCCAGCCAGGAATAGGAAGTTGAATAGCACCCATAAGCTTTGGAAGTCAACCCAATCTCATGTTGGAAATTCATTAACATCATTAATTGTAAATTAAGTTGGTTGGTTGGTCAAACTTGGTTCTTTTAACGATGCATAATGCATAACAGCTTTTATTTCATGCTAAACTATCTTTTAAGCTAAGGAGATATAGCCCTTTGTGAGTATTCACTCCAAAACACAGTCCTGTTTAAAGTGTGCAGTTTTAAAATTGACACTCCGTTGAAAAAAAGAACCAAAATGTGCCCTTGCAAATTAAAAAAAAAAAAGAAAAGCCAAAGGAAGTCTTTATCGTAAGTTATTCAAGCTGAATTATAGTTTGTGGGGAATTTTGCGATATGTAAATCTTGTGTCATTTACTTGTGTTGGCCTCCTTTATGATGGCAAAAGGTTGCTCATAGAAAACAGACGTCTGATGCGAAACGTCTCCGTGGTTTCGTAAAAAGAAACAAAAATGTCCAGTCAGCAGTTACTTCTCAACTTGGTGGGTTACAAGAATTCATGAGACTGGGCCATGCACCAGCGTTAAGCTCGGTGGCCAATATCCTACTGAGAATTCAAATAAAAAAAATTGAATGTTTGAATATTCTGTATATAGTCTTACATGCCAATAATTTACCATTTATATGTTCAACTGGAAAAACAAATTACTGGTATTGACACACAGGTGATTAGGAAATAATAAATGCATTATATCATGTATTTCTCTGACAGCTGTATTTACTAGGTATTAGGTATTCATTCATATATATAATATATATATATATATATATATATATATATATATATATATATATATATATATATATATATATATATATATATATATATATATATATACACACACTCACACACACACGCACATGCACTCACACACTGTGGGCCCCCAGTTTACGAAATTAATACGTTCCACGGTTGGGATTGGAACGTGAATTCGCCATATGGCGGCAATCCAAACCAATGTTAATGAGCTGATGCATATAAAACCCCAGGTAAAAACATAAAAATTGTATATACATATTAAAAATTGGTATCAAAATAGTATAGTAAGTGCTACTTATATATAATATACATGCATACAATTAAATAACTTTATAAATAAAAAAAAATATATAAGATTTATTTACCGTTGAGTGACACTTGTTATGCCCATATTCCCGAGTAAGGCTAGCTTAGCTTTCTTTGTTCTTATTGATTATCTCCACCCTAACTTCTTTCTTTAACATCACTGGCAATCTTGGGACTCATGGATAACCGATTCAAGTTTGAATGAAGCACTAAAATGCATAATGAATACGATATTGAAAGCACATACGATATCAAGTCTTTAGGTAGCCATCTTTGTGACCCCGTTTGCTGACAAATAACAGACGAGCATCTTCACGACCTCGTCACGCTGACCAATAGTAGACCAGTATCTCAGGGAGTACAGAATCTGACCAATAACAGACCAGCATTATAATGGCAACGCCAACAGAAAATAAGAGCAATTAACTAAAAACACCTCAAGAGAGAGGCAAAAGAACACAACCAACCCCACAAATCATGACAGTTGTTGATTTACGTAAAGCGGGATAAATGCCTTAAAGAGGGGACTAAAAAATTCAGTATTCCACATCGTAACGTGAAGAAAAACATACGCCAGGGACGCCATAACCTTATATATATATATATATATATATATATATATATATATATATATATACAGTGGGCCCCCGGGTTACGAACTTAATCCGTTCAGCGGCTACGCTCGTATCTCGAATTGCTCGTATAGCGGGCAATCCAAACCCATGTTAATTCGTGAGTGCGTGCAACGCGCGCAGAAGCCTTAGGTAAAATCATCACGCTGTATACATAAATTAATATTAAGTGACATAATCTACTGTACAGTTGCATTAAATAACAAATACAAAGGATAAATGACTTTTACCTTTGGAAAGACGTGACTTGTGCTGAGATAAGCAGAGATGAGCAGAGATGAATGCTCTAAGTCAATACGGTAAATCAGATATGCTATTGGTCTTACAGTGTCAAAGTAACTTTTTCAGTCAGGGTTTTCTCTACTTCCTTCCATCCCAACCAGCTGTGCCATCAAGCTAGATAAAGGCGTTCGGCCAATAGCATATCGGCACTTCTGTGATTGACGTGTGACACCGGCCAATAGCATCTCCGTGAGTGAGACCGGGTGACCTTAATCGACCAATAGCATATTGGCGTCTCCTTGACTGACTGATAATTATTTGCACTTTTTTTTTAAACGGTTGGAATGTATTGACATCTTATTGATTAAAACACATTTAAATCTGTGACGATTTTTTGTCCTGCAATCGGCACACTTAATTTCATGTCAACTGTTTTTCCCGACGTGAATTGAGCACGGTGGAAGCGGAGAGGTGGTTGTGTGTGTTGCATTTACTAGGCAGCACACTTATGGCTTGTTCGAGCGTCAGTTCACCTTTGGTTACAACTCACAAAATTGCAACAATGACGCTGTCCCAATGCATATCGGGAGATCGCCGACTAACCTGACATGCAATCTTGTCTAGCAACCATTATATGGCGCTGTATCATCACCCGTAATAGGGTGCAGAGATTAACCTCTTGAGTTAATACGGCAACGCATATAGGCTATTGGTCTTACAGTGTTACAGTAACTCTTTCAGTCATGGTGCAAATCACGGAGATACTAAAACATCATCCTCTTATTTCTTCCTTTACCGCTGCTAGTAATTTTAGAAGCTATGTCTAACAGAGAAAGTTTGCAAAGTCTTCAAAACATTCCGTTTTTCACTCATTTTGTCTACTTCCTTCCATCCTGTCCCATCAAGCTAGATAAAGGCGTTCGGCCAATAGCATATCGGCATTTCTGTGATTGACGTGTGACGCCGGCCAATAGCATCTCCGTGAGTGAGACCGGGTGACCTTAATCGACCAATAGCATATTGGCGTCTCCTTGACTGACTGATAATTATTCGCACTTTTTTTTAAACGGTTGGAATGTATTGACAATTAATTAAAAAAAAAACACACATTTAAACCAATGACAATTCTTTGTCCTGCAATCGGCACATTTAATTTCATGTCAGCTGTTTTTCCCTTTAGCTGTACAAACACTACACTTAAATGGTAATATATTTAGACACCGTGAGTGAGACAGTCAGTGTGAGATTGTAAGAGCAATAGCGTTCACGTTACCGCCATAAGTATCTATTAATGATTGTAGATGACGCAACTGCTGAATATATTGACGCAGTTAGGCGAGAACAATTCTACATACTCAATGGCTGGTTTGACGGAATGCTCGCAAGACGAGAGGTTTGCTCGTAAGCGGAGGACAAAATTCTCCCTGATCCACGCTCGTAAGGCGGAATGTTCGCAAATCAGGATGCTCGTAAGCAGGGGGCTGACTGTATATATATATATATATATATATATATATATATATATATATATATATATATATATATATATATATATATACACACACACACACACATTCGTCTACAAGCCATCAGCCATCATCTATTCATGGCTTTCCCTCAGCCATCATTCTTAAATACATCAATTTCTGCCCATCAATCCATCCTATCATTCCAACCCCCAAGCTATCTGGAATATATTTATTTATGAAAGACAAGCCTGTCTTGTTAAATGCTTTCAGTAGGTATTCACTATTTGCAATGCACAGAAAGAGTGAGATGTATGAAAACATCTCTTTATGCATTCATGCCAGTGCCATAGTCATGCAGCAGTAGTACAAGGGCTGTAAATATCAAGTGGAAAACACGTCGGCATATTTTCAGTAGCTCCCATCTTCTGTAGTGGATGCAAATCCCTTAGTTAATGTCAAACCGTCTGTGGTGATGTCATCTCAAGAGACAACTTGAATAACAGTGTGAAGACAGTCGTGAGTAAGTCAGGCTCATTTTGTTGCTATGACAACTGTGTTGTCTTTTCCTTCCCCAGGCAATTGTTTTTTTCATGAGCCAACGTAGGGACTTTAAACCTCCACCTAGGAGTTATTTGTTTTTTCTTCACAAAGGCTTGCGTCCTTGTTCAAAACTTAATGTCTCCAGTTTTTGTTAAGTCAGTATATGTGTTGTTCCAATAATTTATGATGGTAATCTATGAACTTGGATGTCTGACAAATCTTATATTCTAGCATAATATTCAAGGAAAATCTACTGTATCTTGGCACGGAGGAGAAATTGAAAAAGAAAAAGGGAAAATCATCTGCCAAAGCCACCAGTACGCTCACATTCAGAGATCAGAACAAAACCCTTAAATTGCACCGCAAACTGCAGCTTTGGTCAAAGTTGAGGTTCATACATATTTTGGGAAAATTTGTTTTCGAACATTAAGAATTTGATTATGTGGGAATCACATTTTTTGCACCAGCACAGCGGAGTATGAGTCATGTGAGGTTAGGTGTTTTTATTTCAAAATAATAAAAAAAATTAAATAAAGAAAGGTGATTGGCTCTGATTTTAACTGGGCATGTACTGTACAATCATTCTTTTCACACGTATGTGTGTGTCTGTGAAAACATTTCTGCATACATTCATGCTAGTCCTGTTGTAGCACCATTAAAAGGAGCCAATCACAGGGAAGAATAAAAATAATAAAAGAATACTACCAGTACTTTTTTTTTTTTTCATAAATCTTTGCCACCATGCTGGACCTACACGAGAAGGTCTAGATAAAAAGCATTACAAATTAGCCTTCCTAATTTTCCTCATACTTATTTTCTTTATTTATTCATTACTTATGTGTTGTCATGTGAGAAGAAATATTTGGATCTGGGAGTTGACAGGACATGGAAGTGGAGAATCACAAAGTCTCATAACACAAAAATCCAACGTAAGCACTACAAACATCAAAACTTGAAAACGACTACAAAACTGGACTCTGAAAACTACAAGATTTGGAAGAAACTCAGGACACAGATTGCCATAAAAAGCCTGAGCGCTTGACTTGACTGCATAAGAAAATGATAAAAAGTGACAATTACAAATACTTAACACAGTTTAAAACAAAAGCCAGAAAAGTGACTCTAATGTTTATGTTTACATTTGCATGCTAGATCATTTCTTGCAATCTGCTCAATAAAAAGAAAACATTTTGGAGATAAAAATAAGACTGCTGATCTGACAGTTATGCAGGAAAACTGTCATTAAACTTCCACAAGGTTGGAAAACACAAAAAGAGGCAACAAAAGAAGCTAGGCGCTCTCTTAAAGCACATTAACAGACAGTCAAGTGGAAAGAAGTGGGGAAGAAAATGGTTTACAAGTCTGGTGAATGATTGAAAGCTAGAGGGGGTGATCAGGGAAAGGGCCACTCAAATGTATAGGGGAACTTCATCAGGAGTGGACTGATACTGGAATTGTTGCTTCCATCCAGAGAAACAACACACTGGCAGATGCTGAACACGGGCGCTCAAGAGTAAGCAGCGCCAGAGAGAAAAGAAGGACTGGTCACATTCTGAAGTCGTCAAAAGTCCTCTATTCTTATAATGGCAATGTTCACATCTCATTTGGCAACAAAGGTCCCAGACGAAAAAGAAAGACTAGAGAAGAGCACAGTAGATGCATGGAGTACAGTGTTACATTTTCCCAGTCTGTGATGACTTGAGGCTCTATGTTAGCTGCTGGTGTTGGTCTCCTGTGCTTTACCAAGTCAAACATAACCATACTCATCTACCAGGACATTTTAGGGCACTTCATGCTCGCTTCGGTGGAAAAAGCCTGATGAAGATGTAGATGTCATCTTCCAGCAGGATTTAGCACCTGCTCACAGTTAAGTACAACGTCCTGATTCAATCACTTTCGGATTAACATGCTCGATTGGCCCGCAAACTCACCTGACCTGAACCCCATAGAAAATCTGTGGGGCACTGTCCTGAGAAAACTGCACAGGAAGAGGTCAAAAGATAAAGAAGACCTAAAGGCCACAATTGAAGCATGTCCATCTTCCGTAATCTCTGTGATATGCCTCAACCTGGTAGAATCCATGCCACATTCGATGAAGGTAGTTACAGTATTTGGTTAAAGCTGTCCCAATCAAGTACTAAATAAAGATGCAAGGGTTTGGGTTTTGATGCCTCACATTTTTGTATTCAATATCCTTTTTTTTGTCCGAACCCTAACCCCTAACCCTAACCATAACCCTAAACCTAACCCATTTCTAGTCGGCTATAAAGCCACCCCAAGCCCCCTTCCCATGTTTGGTGGGAGTCAGCAGAGGAACGATGATCAATCAGCACTATCATTTATCTTCACACATTTTTACTTATGCCCACTTCCACCTCTGAAAATATCACGATGAGCCTCTCCATGGCTCACCTTTTTGGACCATAAGGAAATAAGCAGTTTACATGCGATTTCTTTTGTGTCAGATTTTCTTTCTTTGAGAAGTCCCAAAGTTATGGACACAATACAGAGAAGCTTTACATAGGCTGAGCATGATTTGTTATCCCGTATACCAACACATACTGTACCTTTGGTATTTGAGGTAATCATAGTGAAACAGAGCAACATTATTTTGTATAATTTTATAAATATCTGGCGTTGCCATTTTTGTGTTTTTTCTTATATTTGTCAAAACAATCCATTCATTTTCTTAATTTTCTTCTTCCTTATCCTAATGAGGCTCACTGGCTTGCTTTAGCCTATAGCGGTCGTCTACTGGCAGTAGGCAAGGGACACCAATTGCAGGACATAGAGGGACAAACAACCATTCACACATCCAATCACACTCTACGGTATATTGTGTAAGATTTAGACCGTTTTTCACCACAGACAGCATGGAGGTGCTGCATTTACCATTGTCAGTTGCTAGAACAAACATGGCCGCCTCCGGAGAAGTGTCACCCCCTATGTAAGATCATTTCATGATAACTAGACCTACGATTATATTTAAAAAAAACTGTTGGCCATGAAGAACACATTAATTTGCAATGTTTTCAAATGTACAATCATTTAATTTCTTCCTGAAAAAGCTCTAAATCTTACACACTGTACCTTTAGGGTAAATAAAAAAAAAAAAAAAATGGACAGAACCCAGGCGGGCTCAAGGAGACCATGCAAACTCCACACAGGAAAGCCTGAGCGAACTGGAGTTGAACTCGAGACTCTTTACTGTGAGGCGGATGTGCTAAAAACTCTGCCACTGAGCCGCCTGTCAAAACAATCTCCCTGGTTAATTTCAATGCATTGCACCATGTTATTATATCGTAGACTGGGCAGTCTCTTGCACCCGCCACTTGCAAGTGAGTCATTTGCAGAGGCTAATTGCAGCTTACCAATGGAGTTAAAAAATATCTTTAAATTGATAAATGCCTGAAAACAATAGCCGCCACTATTCATATGCACATTCATGTTCAACCACTTCAACCTATAAAAATCCAAAAATGATCGATAAAATAACAGAATAACAAAGCAACCTGGGAACAATGGTACAATGCTTGCCTCGTTTCCTTCATGGAATTGACAGGATTGGATATAAAATAAATAAATAAATGCAGACCATGTTTTGCCCATAAAAATGGCCGACATTCAGATGTGCTGAATGAACGTATTAAAACACTACTGAGTTTTTCAGTCCTATGTTGTTGATTTCGGCCCCCATTAACCGTGAAAAAAAATAAAATAAAATATCCGATCTAAACTTCAAAATAATTTTCCCCATGTCCCTTCCTTCTAAATGTTGGTCTGGTCCTCTGCAGCATGGACAACTAGATCCCAACTTTCTATTCAAATATTCAAACTTAGTGGCAGCTGTGATGGCGAGAAGATCTGTAGGTAACATTTGGACAAGCGTGGCAAACATTTGTTTTTATCCTCCGCCGTGTAACACAATACACTCACTGCACAACTGTGAGCGTGATTTACAATCTGCAACGTTTTCGTAAGAAGACTCGGCACTTCCTGTTCAACGCACACACGCACACATCGGAGTAAGAAAATCTATGAAAATACATGCTGTCAGGGATAAGTAAAACCAGCTCTAGAAGGAATGTTCCATTATCCCACAACAGCTTTTTTGTTGTTGTTTTTAAATACCGGTTGACATGAAATATAATGAATTTCAATGACAAACATGTGAGGCAAATTCTGACTCTGTTACTAAAGGCAACACATCAGATTCCCCAAATAGAGGAATGGCGATTTCGTCTTTCAACGTTTTCATCATTAATGGAATGCTAGTCAGGCTGTCACCTGAGCTGAACTTCACATCAACATGCTTGGGAATCCAAACCTATCCCTTCCAATGCTTCCTTGATTGCGGTGGACGGCTACTTCTTCTGCCAGAAAAAATAGCAACGCTTGGACCATGAAGTTATAATTTCAGCCGCCTCAAAAGGAATTAATTCGCCTTTTACGTCATTCTTTCCACACTTGGCCATCTTTGCAGAGAGTCCGTCACCTTGTCTACCACGCTAACCACTCTGAGTGTCATCGTGCTGCAAACACAATAAATCAGAACATGTTTAAGTTGAAGCCAGTGTGGGGTAGAACAAGTGTAGAGCAGATCTTTGTTTTATAGCTCTGCATGTCCCTCAGTGGGATTTGTGAGGATTGCCAGGGCAAATAGTTTGTGCTTGCATGTTGCGTTTTAGTGCTTTTGATGGACTCTAAACAATAGCAGGCGGTAGCTATTCTTGGAAAGAGAATGCCGCACAAGTTGTTTGTAAATCTGTCAAGGTAGATGCACTTTATCATTGCATTAAATGTTTTGGTGGTTTCTCCCAGTGGAGGTCTGTGTTAAGTATTTTTTTTCCTCAAAATTATTATTACAATTGCTTTTCTAGTAGTAAAACGGAACCCTTCAAAAACACAGAGGGGCACGACAAGGCATATGTTTCTTCTGGACAGGGACCCGTTGATGGACTCGGAAAAAATAATAAAGGATTACAGATGCAACATTGATAACGGATATCAATGTCATATAGTCCCCCCCCCCCCGACCCCCCCCAAAAAAACAACCAAAAAAAAAAACATAAAAACAAAACCATATTATGTAGGTTGCTCAATATCCCAAATCTTCTAAATTAGCTCAAAACTGATTCCCAATGACAACTCAGACAACTCTCTGTTTTATATGTATATATATATATATATATATATATATATATATATATATATATATATATATATATATATATATATATATATATATATATATATATATATATATATACTATAAACCACACCGGTATATAGGCTGCAACAGCAAAAATAAAAAAATAAAAACAAACAAAAAAACATGTTTTGCGGATAAACCGCACTGGACTATAAGCCGCAGGTCATAACATCAGATATTTATACAAAATGTATTTTTTTTTTAATTGTCTAGCAACTGCAACATCCCTTCTTTAACTTGAAGATTTAGATTGAACATGCCTGTATGTTTAGTCCCAACATTATTTTTATAGAAAATGGGTGGATCGATATTACATACATATCACCAAAAGAATTTTGCAGAGTTAAATAGCAGTTCAAACGTTAAATCACACTTCGATAGCATCTTGTCACATAAAGGTAAATAAATCCTTTCTATAATTTTTATTTCCAATGTTTTTAATTGTATACAGTACATGTATATTATATATATATACATATATATATATATATATATATATATATATATATATATATATATATATATATATATATATAATTAATAATTGGCACAAAAATCAATATATATATATATATATATATATATATATAATTAATAATTGGCACAAAAATCAATATATATATATATATATATATATATATAATTATATATATATATATAATTAATAATTGGCACAAAAATCAATATATATATATATATATATATATATATATATATATATATATATATATATATATATATATATATATATATATATTTTTTTTTTCTTTTGCTTCCATTTCTTACATTGCAACATGGGAGTTACGTCCTTATCCTCCAATAAGGAATAAAAGAAACTTTAAACATTGCTAGTCAATCTGGTGACTGGTGGTTGTTTTATTACTTGGCTAATTCTTAACGTTCTCTTGGTTGACAACTGAACAGCCGTACCATTTTCTAACTATTTTTGCTCAGTCCCATCAACTATTAGAGACAGAGGTAGGTCTCGTTCTGCTATGCTGATATTATAGACGTCTGCTAGTGATTAGATGCAGATAAGAATAAGAATAAAAACATGTAAATGGTAGGAATTGAATTAAATAAGACAAACAGAAATGTCAGTACATAAGGTACATCACATCACAAGCCACACTTTCAGTTTTTGAGAACATTTAAGTGTCTGGTCCGATAAATGCGTTATTACTTTGTACAGGTGTGACGTTTTGACTCGGGTGATTAATCAGCCTCTTTTTTATATCTGGTGGAACACAACATTTATAAATGTATCTTTCTCTGTACTGTAAATTGAATATATTCTTAACTGACAAGGTGAGGAAACCCTGTTTTAAATGATCAAGTTTGACGTAAGAGTTGTTGTCAGTAATGAGTCACTCGGTATAGTGTGTTTGTGTGTGAGTTTTGAGTGTGTGTGGTCTTGTTGTATCTCGGCAGCTCCTCCTTATTGCAGTTGTACTCTGTCTTCACTTGTGTTTGATTTGGATTCATTAATTGTCAAAAAAAAAAAAAAAAGTACATCGGTATGTAAGTGGGTGGTGGAATCCAGATGAAAGATTCCCAAAGCGGAGCACGGAGTTTTCAAGTTGCAGCCCTGTAAGTTCGTCTCACGCCGTTGCATACGCAGGTATTGCCATCGCGAGAAGAATGCCCGAGGCCTCGAGAGATGATGGGACATGCCTGTGTGGAAGCTTCAATGCTTGCCGTCGTTAACACACACAAAGGCTGGCTAATTCAGGTTGGATTCCAGCAAGGGAGGAGCTGACACAAACTGCTGTCTTTCGGGGATAATGGTTCTTTGTGAGGTCAGGGAAGCACAACAATATCATTATCATTTACAAGCAACTTCTTAAGAATAGTTTTTTACCATCACAACGGCAGTTAATCCAAAAGGTTCAAACTGTCATCAAAGTGTATGAAAATAACACTTTAGTAGAAGATGCACGCTATTTTTGTGTTTTTTCAAATCTGACAAGCTAGCGAGCGGGTCTCTGTGAAATTGTCTAAGAATGTCCTGGGGTTCCTTGCACAAATGCTTCATGTAAATGGGCATATCAACTAATTCAAGTCAAAAACACCATGATGCCACACTTCAGCACAGGTATCAACTCCTGTCCTAGAGGGCATGTATCCTGCGTGTTTTTCGATGAAACCCTCCTCTGATGCACCTGATTCAATGAATTAGGATAATTATCAAGTTCTGGAGAGCTTCCTGATGAGCTGATCTTTCAAATCAGGTGCGTCAAAAGAGGGATGCATCGAAAACATGTCGGTAAAGTACCCTCGATGGATGGATGGATGGAGACTATATATCAGCGGTCACACACTCCGGTCCTAGGAGGGGACCTATCCAGCATTTTTTCAGTGTAACCCTCCTCTGCTGCACCTGATTCAAACTATCATGATCGTTATCGTGCTCTTGCAGAGCTTCCTGATGAGCTCATCAAATGAATGAATCAGGTAAATCAGGTGAAAATGCTGGATAGATGCCCTCTAGGACTGGAGTTGATGACTACTGATATATATATATATATATATATATATATATATATATATATATATATATATATATATATATATATATATATATATATATATATATATATATATATGTGTGTGTGTGTGTGTGTGTGTGTAAAAAAAAAAATCTGATTATTTTATTTTTAGGCAAAATCGCCTACATAGAATAACCCTCGTACACAACATGTTGTTAAATGGTCACCGCCAGGGTGCTTATGATGCCTGCCCTTTTCATTTGCCCGGCGGCGACACCCAGTCCACCCCGAACATACTAGTAGAATGCGCTAGTACCAAAATGTGGATGCACATGTTTTGTAGACCCAGCGCATGGACGGCAGGCTACCAACACAGGGCACCTCAGTCTTCAGGTTCCTCTGTACTTGGCTATTAAAACAAAACATCAGCAGTTCAGTGTGTTTTTCTCTAAGTTTTGAGTCTTGTAAAAATGTTTTCATTTGGTTGCTAAGCTCTGCATTTTCCACAGGACATGAAACGAGTAAAATCTCTTGATCTTACACTGCTTAAAGTGCTTGTGAGAGTTTTGTGAGATGTAAAGATGTGAGGTGTATGCGGTGCCATCGGGAACTAAATTAATGTGCACATTTGTTAGCAATTTGTGTATGTTTTTGAAAATATGATTCAACAAGCTACGTCATTCAGTTCCAATCCATGGTTCTGTTCACAACTGTTGAAGCATAGGAGGGTTGTGCCAAACAATATTCAATCACTGTATTAACAGCAGACTGAAACAATTTGGACCTAATCCAGGTCCGTTCACACAGGAGGTGTTTGTACTGGTCACCTAAATGTACACGTAATGTACACTAAATGTACACAGTAAAATCAATTCTCTAAAATGACTTTAAACCCACACATGCCTACCCTCCAAAAAATCAGACAAACCAACTGCAAATCAACTTTCTGGGTTTTTCCACCCTTAAACGTCTTTAACGCCATTCCGCCTCTAGCCAACTTCGTGCTTAAAAGCATTAGCAATAATCCCAGAATCTAAACAATGGACTCGCACATGTCCGATGAGTAAAGGCCCATGTCACTTTGTCTTTTTTTCTTGCCAAGTGTTTGGAGAGACATCAGAAGCATCCTCCGAAGCAGCAATTTTACCTGTAGGCATATTCCACAATGTGTGGGCCAGAAGAGGTCGAGTACACAAGCTCAACATCAAGAATAAAGAATTTGACTGTTGGACTGCCATTGGAATGCTGTTAGCCTGTCTGTCTCTGCAAGAAGATATTATCCATTGCTCCTCAGGGATCAGCGGTCATCTCAAACCGTGCTGCATTCAGTTGGACATTGCTTGGCTATGAACATTAGGGAAACCAAAGAAATGTCTTTGAAAAGATTGCCTTTTTTCTCTCAGACTGTTAAGGGGATTTCTCAAACACAGGCTCGTTAAGACCGAGGCATTCTAATACCGTAATCTAGCCTCGACAGTCAAGACTGTGCTCACGTGCTGCCACATTTCAGTGATGCTGTGGTACTGCTATGCTACTGAAGTCACACAATGAGCTTTCTAAACTTTCATTCGGACTCATCAGCACTCGTTTAAGAATACCACTTTGAATCTGGGTAATTTTAATACTGCCCAAAATGCTTCAACAAAAAACCTCGACATGATATTGGACTCAACGTTCTCTTTTCAAATGCATGTTAAGAACACTATGAGATCTGTGTTCTTTCGCCTTCGAAATATCGTCAAGACTCGCACTATTCTGTCTCCTAGTGATGCTGAAACACAGCGGGACTCTCTCATCATATTATCCCGATACTCGCCAACCTGCATTGGCTTCCAGAACACTTGAGATGCGATTTTAAGGTGTTAATTACTTCTACGTTTTTACACTGCTTAGCTTCTTCCCAGCTCATCGACTTAGTATCGCCGTATGTTCCGTCGGACAACTTGAGTCACAAAATGCTGGTTTGTTAATGACGGGCACAAAAGATGTCCGCTGGATCCAAGGCTTTTCCAATTTGTGCGCCAAAGCTCTGCAATACCAGACCTATGGAAGGTCACATAGCCATCTCAGTAGAAATCTTCAAATCCTGGCTAAAAACATATTTCTAAACTTCGATATTACACAATGTGTTATTTTTCACCTGTTGAGCCTGGAAGGGGGCACCTCCCACCTGCGGTCCTTTCTCAAGGTTTCTTATTTTCCCCAGATGGGGGTTTTGAGTATTTCTCCTTCTCCTCTGAGAGCTTTGTTCAAGAGAATGCAGTTGCGTATTTGTAATGTTCTGTGTAGTCTTATGTGTGATTTCTTTTTCACCTGCGAAGCCCTTTGAGACTGTGGTGATTTAAGGCTACACAAATAAACTTGACTTGACATGACTGTTGTGTTGTTTTACCGTTTAAACCGGGAAATTCTGGAAAGATGAAGAACTTCTGGCTTGGAGAAATACTTAAAATGTGATTAAAGGGATATTTGAATTCACACGCCAGAAAAACTGTGGTGATTTATGACATTTTTTATGACAACATTCAACACATTTTGATGACGCCCTTTTTTATGGACCTGTCCTGCTTCTTTTTTTTTCTTCACCACATCTCAGGCTGTCAACATCAAAAGAATGCAACTAAGATTGTAATATTATTTCCTGTGTCATGATTTGTTTTTGCCTAGATTACTGTGTATTTTGGTTTGTTTCTTGTTATGGATATTTTTCTCAAATCTTTCATCTCCACCTGTGCTTGTCAAAAGGATCCCCAAGTAGCTTCCAATCAGCTTCTTAGTCCACTCTTGTCTTGTTTAGGCATTCCTCATTTTTTTCAACAGATGGCTTGTGTTTAATTTCCCGGTATCTTTCTGTTATTGTCACTGTCACATTACTGTGTGTGTGTGTGTGTGTGTGTGTGTGTGTGTGTGTTTGTTTCCTGATGTTTTGTATTTACTTTGCATTAGAGTCTTTTCAGAACTTTTTTGATGTATATATTTTTATTAAGAAAATAATAATGTCACTGGTACAGTGGATGCTAAAGTCCTTTTTATGCGAAATTGTGTTTTTATTTCTCAAATGTATGGAACATTTTCAGTCAAATTTAGAACCACAGACTTCAGTATTAGTATTAATATTAGTGTCAAAAATGAAGTCTGTGGTAGAACAAATACAATCACAAATACAAACAAATAAAAAAATACAAGCAAATAAAAATAAAAAAAAATAACTAGACACTTGATTGTTAAGAACAAATACAACAATTACATCACATACATTACCCTCTGCAGTGGCAGTGTAAAATATGTCTTATTTCACATTCATGTCCTCTTGAACCTAATTGTACTAGGCTGTGATAGCTTTCTGGGAAATCCACATTTTCAGGCATTTTAAAAAATCTATTTGGTACTTAGCTTAAAAGTGACAGGAAGATTAAAGAAAATACCTGTATGTTCAGAGTGCTATTTTCATCATTTTTATAGCTGACCTTTATTATTATTATTATTTTTTAAAGCACTTTTTCAGATTAGAATGACTTTTTTTATGTTAGCTATATAGTGACTTGCCAGAAAATCAAATGTTCTTCTTTTGCAAAATGACTGTTATGGGATGGTTTGAAAGTTGTTAGTAAATTAATGATTGTTTTAAATTAAGTAATTAAACTGAAAATTCAAATGAATATCATTTTCCTGATTTAAAAATTACAGTACATGAATTGAGTTTGCAAGTAAAAAACATGTTTTGAATCTTTTGATGCACCACAGCAAAACAAATACAAATGTATGACTGTGGAGAAAAACAAATATGTGCTGATATTGCAGACCTCTTCCTCTTTTACTAAACCAAACTCAAAGAATAAAATAAATGTGTCATTCAGAATGTAAACTATTATTTTTCTCCCCTCAAACACTTTCTGAATATTAGAATTTGTTTGCAAGAGGAGCAATCATAAACAGACCACCGATGACATCATAACACTGCCTCACAGTCATCTTTCTAAATTAGTAACCTGATCTAACTCTTTAAAAACACATACCTGTCTATGAATTTTGGCCTACTCCAACATTCAACACATTCGAACTGCTGAAAATGAAAAACATCACTTATCTATTGTTGTGGCATCGAAATAACGAAACATCTTCATACTGTATTTCAATGCAGTGTTTCGAAGTGAATTAAGACCATGAATTTCAAATAGAACCTTCTTTCACATCCATCAATTTATCTCTAACCATATAATTATAATAATATAATATAATTATTAAATGATCAAAATGTTCTTATACTAGATGAAACCCTGTTAAATTCTCACGAATGCCTCCACGTACCCCCAGTGGTGCACATATCTCTATTTGACCACTGGCTTAAAGTTATGGGTTATGATTTGTGTTTGACTTCTATCGATACCACTTGACACCGTTACTTGACTAGTGAATCGATGCAAAAGCATTTTCAAGAATACTCGACAGCTCGGCAGCCAACAAACTAAATAGAAAGACGTTAAGGGCTACTTGACCCCTCAACCAAGGTTTCATGACTTAAGCCGCCCCTCCAACGAAGTTTTCATGACTATAGTAACCCCCTCCACAGAGAAACAAAGCGAGGGCAACATGGATTCACTATCAAGCCTGAAAGACTTCCTGACACTCTCCATCCCATGGATAACAGTTCATTGATAGACAAAACACAACGAATGGTGATGGTTTACTAGCCTGTAGCGTTTTCTTGTTGAAATATCTTTCAATTTATGTTCTGTGACCACCATTCTCATATCCCACCCTGATTTGTTTTTCCATCACTCCTCAGTATTATAAACTGGCTTTTGTCTGGAAAAAAAAAGGAAAATAGTCTTTGTGGAACAATAACCGCTCGAACCATCTGCAGGAGTTCATGCTTTACTGCGCCCAGAGGAAGATGATGTATGCATGCAAACTATGAAACACTATGTACAGGTTGTCATGGGGACCCAAAAAGCCCTAGAAATGGATTTTGAGGAAATTCATCAACCCTATGAGCAATTCTTCTCCTTAGGAGACATCCAAATGGTAGCAAGTCTTCTCCGGTATAATCACCTGCTATTATGACAAGAATGCAATCATTCATTTGCTGTGCTCTGTGGCATAATTTGAGGAAATTGCCCTGCAGCTACCTCCTTGTTTCCACGCCAACATACCACACAAACTCAGGTACTCTGCAAGAATTTTTTTTGTACCTCCTGAGAAGAGGCGTGCAGCTCTGCTAGTGGCCACGTTGTAACCTGATGAGCCCCGCGGCTATGCTTCAACAGTCTCGCAGGGGATGGAGGTTCCCCTCTGGTGCGGATCTACAACACGCTCAGGCCTCAGAAAGTGTCTCCATAGCACAATAGTCATTAAATTTCCCCAGCAGGTTGTGTTTATCATCAAACACAAATGTAGGAAACAAAAAAAGAGTGTGCAAATGAAGCCTGAGAAAGTTGCCTCAGATGAAGAGCCATGCACATAAAAAGCTGACTAAACCTCCAGTCTTTTACCTGTAAAAAGTTTGCAGAAACTACTTTTGTTGAATTGCACTTTTCTATAATTCCAATGAGTTTAAAGTCAAATGGTGGTATACCTCTGCAAAAGCTTGACTTGTTGCTCCTCCAAAGGATTATAGAAATATACTCCAGCAAGCGTCCACAGGATGCTCGGGAGGAGACGAGCACATTCTTTGTCATTTGTCCCAAACGTTGCTCTCGGAACACTGCACTTGTTGGAAACTTGTTCTGATAGTGAGCAAGTACAGCGAGACACTGTGCGCTCCTTTTGCGTGCGTTGTGAGGTCCTAGTGCCCGCCCCTCAGAGGCCTGGGCCTCTTGTCTGCCTCTTTGGGTCGACGAAAAACTGCAGTACAAAAAATATTTTAAGACGATACTTTGAAACCATTAGAGTCATGTGGAGTATTTCCGCAATATTAAAGTGCCTTGGTAAACAACCGCACTCCTTAATTGCTCTATAAATGCCTATTGGAGCCTTGGGTGCATTTTCCATGCAAGTGAGAGTAAATAAACACAGAGCAGGCCCACTGTTGTGCAAAATCAGCACCCCCCCCTCCCTCCGCACACCCCAAAAAAACCCAAACAAACAAAAAAAAACTCCGCCATGGCAAAGTATTTTACACTGGTTTACAGAGGGCATCTTGGATTATCTTAATATGAATCGTTAGTAGAGCTGTTATACACCATAACACCATAAATACCAACTTCATGTGGACAAAATCGTTGATTCTTCTCTTTTAAAAAAAGAAAAACCCACAGTGGTTCCAGAAATAGCATGAATCAATTACACGACTTTACTGATAACATACCAGTTTATAAATTTCATCACTTAACAGCACAGTGATTACTTGCCTGTCTTTGAACATGCTGACTGGCCGATCACAAGTTCGAAAAAAAACTTTTGATGCTAAAGGGCATACCTTGGTTGCAAATCAAATCACCTGTTTAAAAAAAGAAAAAAACCCAATTGATTTCTTTGAAATAAAGCAGTATTAGAGAGCATTCTCATCTCTGATCTGGCTAGTTCCTGATTAATATTGGTGGCGTCTGGCAGAATTTTCCTCAATTGTCTTGATCAGGGGATCCTGATCGTCAGGGTTTGTTCAAAGGTTGATAAATGTTTGGCCAACGTTTGCTAGGTTCAAGTTCACCTGTACTGTTCTTGTCACAGGCAAATTTTGAACATATTCAAAGTTTGCTTACAACAAGAAAATCATGAAAACAGAACATTTGACGAACATTTACGACCTTAAACAAACACTGATGAACCCCAAAAGTGAACCCACATTTCCAACCTAAGCCACTATTTGGAAATGTTTGCTTTTCAGTATGAAATGGGCTTGTGATTTTCAATGATTTGTAAAAATACTCACACATATGGACTAACCAAATGCATAGGTTTTGAAAAAATATAAGTCACCAAAATGTGGCTTATGACCTGACACAGCTAGTTTTAGTAATGCAACCAACCAGTCAAAATAGCTCACTCTGTTGAGCAAACTTCAAGGGATTAGTCACAGCTATTTTTAACTTAGCAGTGCTTGCATACGCAAAGCCCAAAATTCCATCTAAATAATTTCAAAGCCTTGGTTGTTTATTTTTTAAATTCAGCATTTGGATTTGCAATTGGTGTTTGGTTGATTTGTTAGAGAACGTTGCCCTTGTCTGGGCTACTGTGGTTGTGTAAGAAACAAAATTTTGTCAGAATGTGATATAATATAGATCAATTATTTTCCTAGTGTCCGCCATCCCAATGTCAACATCCATTCCTGGTCATTTTTTTTTTCCGTTTGATGAACATATTGACAAACTGAGTTCAAGAAAACAACCTTTGTTTCTACGTACGTAACATACAATCTAAATATACTGAATGCAAATATGCAAAGATATTTTCTTTGGATATTTTTCCCTCCAGAACTTTAAGCTTTAAAGAGCCAGTGAAGATAGCATAACATTTATGAAAACAAAACCATTGCATCATGCTGAAGTTTTTAACGCATTCTCCTTATTCATGCCGTCCGATTCAAACGTGCACTTTTTACGGTTGCATGTAAAGCAAGCGAAAGTACAGTACAGTATTTCCCAAAAGCATGACTCTCTCGAGCTGATCGTGAGCAGATGTGTCACTCTGGATCACCTTGTATGTGTGACCTTTTACCTGCAGACCAGGTTTTGCATTACAAGTTTACAAATTGGATTCATAATTGGAGGCAGCACTGGCAAACTTGCAGCAGATTTGCTTTTGAGTTCCTCTTGTCCCAGCGCCACACATTGGAAAAATTGTTCTTTAAAGTTTTCCTTAATTATCAACAGCGTTTATGTGATCCAGTTTCATGCTGCGTGGAATAATGCACGTGTACGCTGGGTGTCCTTTCCCCATCCGAGCCTCGGTCCAAGGTTGCTCCAAGGGCACCGGGGAGTCGGTGATTTATTCCTCATAAGTGTAGACGACGGCGGCGGAGAAATATATGCGTTGTTTGTGTTCGCACGGATGTCAGCGGCCTCGCACATCTGGAGCCAAATGGGAGCATATGGATGCCAAATCTGCTTACTGCGTTACGCACCAGGATTACCACTACTGCTGCTGCTTTGAATTAGGCAACGCCAGGGGGCGTGGGCTTTTTAAGACAGCTCCAGGCCACTGTTTTGCAATCTTTATTGAGCCAAAGCACATATTTTACACTCAAAATACAGTAAATCTGATGGTGCATCACGCAAAGTAAAAATGCTAACCAAAGGGTATTTATGCACTGTCATCAACTGAGGAAAGGGGCTTTCAAGTTAAGATCTAAGCAAGTCGAGGTAGATATGTATTTTCAGGACACAAATTAATAAGCTGTCAAAGATGCTGAAAACCAATATTTGGAACCAATTTTAATTTGTAAAAAATTGAAAATTGGTACAACTTTGTTTAAAGTGAAATTACAGTTTTTTGCAATAATATGGATGCAGTAATATGTATTTAATATGCAGCCCGATTCTCTAAATACAGCATTCATACATTCACATATATATATATATATATATATATATATATATATATATATATATCACAATCTTTTCTTTCCTTTTTTGTTTTTATACTTTCCTTCAGTTCTTTCTTTGATTTGCTTATATTCTTCATTCCACTTTGTGCCTCTTAATTGAGTCCCTCCATTATTCTTTAAACCCTTCATAATCTCTTTTGGAATACTTTCCTTTAATTTTTTTTCTTTATTTTTTCATCATGAATTTCCGTACTTTATTTTATGCCTTCTCTCTTCCAGTTATGTTCCTTCTTTTCATTCATGTACTTCCTTCTCGTTTTGTTTCATTCATTCTATTATTTTCTACTCATTGTTTTCTTCTATCATTCATTTTCTTTCTTCCTTTCTTTGTTCTAGCTTTTATCATTTTTCTGTCCTTCTTATGCCTGTTTTCATACCTCCCTTAAATGTTCTCTCCATATTTGCATTTTTAGTTGTGGATTATTTCCTTCTACCTTTTTAAACTTGATTTTCTCTTTCTTAATTTCTGTATTTCTTTTCTTGTTAATTTCCCCCTTACTCTTAAAAATCTTATACCTCCACTGCATTCTTCCATGTTTTTTTTTCTCTCATTCTTCAAATTCTACTACTTCCGTTACTGCAGTGATTTACCTCCTTTGTTTCAATTCTTCCTTTCTGTGTCCCCTCAGTCTTTTCTCCTCTTCTCCCTTTTTCATTGATTTTGTTTTTGCATTTTTTCTTTTTCTTCCCCTCGGTTGTTCACTATTTCACTCCCTATTAATTACTTTCTCGCTTTTTCTTTTGTCTTCCCTTTGATAATAACTATTTATATTTATTTATATAACCGGTCTTCATCTTCCACTTTTTAATCTTTTATTTTATTCTGTATTTCAATTCCCCTTGATCTCTCTTCCTTTTCATTACATTTTCCTACTTTCTGCGACTATTTCACTTGATGAAGACATCCATGAGAGGTTATGATTTCACAGTTAAGGATGTTTTCTAAATAAATCAGTAGCGAAAGAAGAAGTGTAAGGGTTTGCTGCTGCTGCTCATGCTCATGATAAAATATCACTACTAATATCTTTTACCTTCCTAAATAATGTACACACAGCCCCTCACTGAGAACATGATGTGTGATCTTTAAGTATTCTTCTGCTGAGTCTTTGTCAGTACTGCGAACATCCCGCCGAGTTCCTCTGTCAGCTCGTGGTTCAACTTGTAGATGAAGATGATCAGGGCCAGATGTGGATTTCCACTTTGTCCTTTTCCATAATTTCAGACTCTCGGTTTACAAAACAGACAGACTGATCGATGGTGCCAAAATGAAAAGGAAGAGCGGATGAATTATAGAACAGTGCAATGGATGTGCTGTAGCTTTCATAGTTCTCAGTATTGCGATTGAGCGATCTGATGGGCCTGTGTTTAGACGTCATCCAAAGCGTGTGACCTTTGAACCACTCGCCCCCCTCCTCCCCAGGCCAGAAAGAGCCCGAGGCAAGATAGCCTTTTTAGGGGGAAGCCTCCTCATTGCATCAGGACAATGATTGTGCTGTGTAGGACATCATTTCTGCATTGGATCGAATTTCCCGTTGAGTAATAAGACTCCAAAATGGCTAAATTTCATGCTGGAACCCCCTAAAGACTTCGTGTGTGTGTGTGAGTGAGTGTGGAGAGTACTGTCCTTTTCACTTAACCCTTCCACAAAATATTAAGGGCACCTTTGAAGGTAATTTCAATTGAGCTACACTCACGGTGTATTAAAAATATTTGAATGGGACATTAGCCCCACAACCTGGTGGTTTACTTCCTAGTGTAGACATCAATGGATCAATAATGTCCCATTTATTATGCAGTCAATAAACTGTGACATGTCCTTCCTGCAGAAATAATCCCTCTTCCTCTCCACCAACGATTATTAATACAACCCTTGTATTACTTTTTACACCATCCATTAATGTATTATTTGTAAAAATGAATAGTTATAATATAGGCCCCAGTACAGCAAACTTGACCATGTACCCTTTCTGAAAAATGGAAAATCTGCATTTTTAGCTTTTAAACGAAAATATTACTTATTTGAAGCACATGTAGTTGGCACACACACGCACACGCACACTCTCAGACACACACACACACACGCACATTCACACCGACACACATGCACACGCGTACGCACACATTCACACCGACACACATGCACACACATACACACACGATATCTTATGACAGGGGCTCTTTGCCATTGTGTTGAGGTAACAGATACTTGGATGCGATGAAATAAAAAACACTAAATGCTGCAAGTTTGGGGGCCAACAAAGTGTCTTTTTCTTATAGCATAAAGCCACTCCACCCCACCACCCCGCTCCCCCAAGTGCCTGGTGTATAGAGTTCACAGTTTTTTTCAGAGTAAAAGGGGCTCATGTTGGGATTACAGTGTTCCGGACCAAAAAAATGCTCTCATTGGCGTTATTTAGCCTAATGAGGATTAAAAATTAAGAACAGCAGTCAGTAGTACTATTACAGTTAAATTCAGAACAAACTACAGAGATAAGCGTCAAACAACCCCCCCCCCCTCCCAAACAAATATTACTATGATCTGAGATGTAGCTCTTGTGCCGAACCTTGTCAGAATTTAAAGCTGAACTTAAATTTTATGAAGTTTTAATGATAACATGGACTTTTGCAGGCCATATGTTACACCATAACAAAGCACTATGCTACAGTATAATGGTCCCTTGTAAATTGAGTGTGACCTCACTCATTTATTTCCTATGCCCTTGTTCCTCTGAGACTTCATCTGCTTTGGTGCGCATGTGATTGCCTCACTTCAAACATGTGTCTGACTTTTGTAAAAAAAAAAAATAAAACACACACACACACACACACACACGCACACACACACACACACACACACACACACACACACACACACACACACACACACACACACACACACACACACACACACACACAAAACACATCCCTGAACCTTTGCTGTCGTTTCCAATTAAGCATGCTGCGCACGTTTGGTTCCAGCAGTGCTGCTGTGCCGTCAATTGAAACAAGATGCTTCAATAAAAGAAAAAGTCAGACTCGGGGATGGGGGGGGGGGGGGGGGGGGGGGGGGGTGCTGAAAGTGTCTACTGCCCCTCGGTGGATGCATGCTGTAATTTCTCAATTTCTTTTTTTAAAAGGGACAGTCCTTTTTACATGCAAATATGTCAGATTTAACAAAGAAAAAAATAAAGAGAGAGTGAGAGTAACATCAACACTGAGGAACTTGATGGAACCTGTCAACTAATGAAACTAGTTATAGGACATATTGAAGCTTTTATTTAAAAGTAGAATATGCAATTTTTGAAGAAATCTGTTGAATTAGTGTTTGAGTTAGAGGGTGAAGAATGATTTGGAAAAATACTTGATAATGTGGGAGGACTTTGCATGGCATGGGATGATTTACAATTACCTGGAATGAGTTGAACGTGTTAAAGCTGTAGTGGTTTTAATTGGTAAAAGAAAATGTGGAAACCTGAGGTGAAAGTTGCAAATGTGTCAATTTGTGGCTTTGAAAAATATGTGAATTAAGTGAACGGGGGTAATAAATAGGATATGGCCTTAATGAGCTGAACGTGTTGAAAATGGAATTTTTGAATCATACAAGAAATTTGGGGAGGAGTGAAAAATGTAGACTGTGTCTACATTTTATGTAAAGTACATTTAATGTAGGGATTTGTGAGCAAAAAAAGAGGTAATTATTGATATGCACAGGTGACAGTGTCTATGAGTGTGTTTTAGTGCAATGTACTTTATGAACTCTCCAAAATGGCCGCCCCCTGAGGATGCTGTGGTGGTGAGAATCTGGATTGCATCTATCCAGGTTGTACCTAATTAATTCCATCCTAATTAATCCCATATGGAAGCCGTGCCTCACTAATTTGTCACTTTCTCTGAAAAGTGTCATATTTGTACATTATGTATATCCTAAACAAACATGCTGATATGACTGCTGGATGTAAAAGATTCTCCTATTCAAAACTGATTAACAGCTTTTCTGGTTGTTCATTACGCGACAGGGAATTTAAAGTAAAACTGGACAGCCAGTTTTCAGGTGAGTGGCCGAAAGGAAGGTAGAATTCACGATTCTTGTGGAGAATGTGGAGGAAAAAGCATTTCTTTAAGAAAGGCCAAGATGTACTTGAGGAAAGAGGACATTGGGCAAGCAAGTTGGAGTTTCTTCTGGCTGTTGCTGGAAACATTGTGGGTGTGGGCAATGTGTGGAGATTTCCTTACCTGTGCTACAAAAACGGCGGTGGTAAGCAAATATAACTATCAGCACTTCTTGCAAACGTTGTACATATCACAAAAGCGTGCAAAATACCCAGGTGCATTTCTGGTGCCATATCTGGTGCTTGTGGTGACGTGCGGTGTACCGATCTTCCTTTTGGAGACTACCATTGGCCAGTACACTCAAGAGGGGGGCGTCACTTCCTGGAGGAAAATCTGCCCACTGGCTGAAGGTGTGTGTTGTACAAGCCTAACATTCACAGCATAAAGGAACTAGTTATTTAAAAAAGGGTCCACTTATATCTTTTTCCATCAGTTAGCTCAGTTCAATATTTCATTGATTAAATAACATAAATATACAAGGGAAAAATGACATTTACCTAAATTTATTTATTTATTTTCTTAAAAATAACTTTTCTCAAAGGAGAACCTATCACCGGCGATTTCCTTCTCTTTAATCCATAATAGAAGAAGCCTCTCCATTTTGTTGTTGACCGAGGTCCATCCCCTGGCAAGGAAATTCTTGCCCTTAGAAGATTGCCGAGCGGTTACGTCCATACTCACGAGCAAGGTTAACTATGCGTGCGCCTCTTTCATGTTTTTTTATTATCTCCTGCTTTGTTTCTATTGCCATCATCCTCTTACTTCTTCCTTTACTGCTACTAGCAATTTTAGAAGCCATGTCTAACAGATAAACTTTGCAAAGTCTTCACAACACACCGACCAGCTGTGCCATCAAGCTAGATGAAGGCGTTTGGCCAATAGCATATCGGCATTTCTGTGCTTGATGTGACGCCGGCCAATAGCATATCCGCATCTCCGTGACCGAGACCGGGACTGTGACCTTAATCGACCAATAGCATATCGACATCTCCGTGACTGAGACTGTGACTGTGACCTTATAAGACCAATAGCATATCTGCGTTTCTGTGTCATGTGAAAATAGTTAATTTGTTGACGCAGCAAAGCGAAAAAAATCGTGCAGACACGCTGACCGGCATGTTAGATTAGTTGTAAGACGAAAGGTTTGTGCATAAGAGGGGGACAAAAATCGCCGCGGTCCACGTCCATAAGATGAAAAGTTCGTAAAACAGGGAGTTCGTAAACCGGGGGCTCACTGTATTTCAAAATGGGTCCACTTACTGTATATCTTTTTCCATCAGTTAGCTCAGTTCAATATTTCATTGAGATCACAACACTGTGAGGTCCGTCCGATGAAATGGAGGCATTAGCTAGAAAAGAATACCCAGTAAGGAAAACCTAAACACAAAGACAAATGCTTTGCCATGGTTTTCAGAGTAAGGCAAACACTCACAGCATGAACACTTGTTTGCTTCTGAGACGAGACATAAATGCAATTAACAGATATTATCTGAGTAAATGTAGATAAAAAAGAGAAAAACATCACTTTTAGGTGATGGGCTGAAGAGAGATTCGCATTTGCATTTAAACTTTTAAACCGGGAGTATCTACAAGTGTGTGTGTGTGTGTGGGGGGGGGGGGGGGGGGGGGTCCTCTTAATAGCTCCTCTTTTCCACAGTGCACTAACAAGGATGGGAGGAGATTGCGCTTCTTTTTTTTTTTTAGCTTGTTGGGCCAGAAGTGCAAAGTAATACACGTTCTTTTTTCAAATTATTCCTTTTTTTTTCATTTTACGTTATTTGAGGCATTTCGTAGCCCTGATTTAAATATTGTTGGCACTCTTAACTCTTTCACATTTTTAGCTTTCAGGTTCCGGCAATCTGAGCTGGCAGCTATGCTTGTAGTTATTGTTTGAATACACACCTCAAAATGTGTTTGTTTTTTCCAGGGCGTCAACCTTTTTTGTTTGTTTGTTTGCTGGTATTCAGGTTGGGTAAAGTCAACATTTGTATCATTTGAAACATTTACCTGCGCTTGAGCTGTTCATTACGCGACAGGGAATTTAAAGTAAAACTGGACAGCTAGTGTCAGGTGCGTGGCCGAAAAGAAGGTAGAATTCACGATTCTTGTGGGGAATGTGGAGGAAAAAGCATTTCTTAAAGAAAAACCAAGATGTACTTGAGGAAAGAGGACATTGGGCAAGTAAGTTGGAGTTTCTTCTGGCTGTTGCTGGAAACATTGTGGGTCTGGGCAATGTGTGCAGATTTCCGTACTTGTGCTACAAAAACGGCGGTGGTAAGCAAATATGAAGATCAGCACTTCTTGCAAACGTTGTACATATCACAAAAGCATGCAAAATACCCAGGTGCATTTCTGGTGCCATATCTGGTGCTTGCGGTGACGTGCGGTGTACCAATCTTCCTTTTGGAGACTACCATGGGCCAGTACACTCAAGAGGGGGGCATCACTTCCTGGAGGAAAATCTGCCCACTGGCTGAAGGTGTGTGTTGTACAAGCCTAACATTCACAGCATAAAGGAACTAGTTATTTCAAAAAGGGTCCACTTATATCTTTTTCCATCAGTTAGCTCAGTTCAATATTTAATTGAGATCACAACACTGTGAGGTCCGTGCGACGAAAGGGAGTCATTAGCCAGTATGGATAACCTTAACACCAAGACAAATGCTTTGCCATGGTTTTTAGAGTAAGGCAAACATTCACAGCATGAACACTTTTTTGATTGTGAGATGTGGCATAAATGCAATTAACAGATATTATCTGAGTAAATGTAGATAAAAAAGAGAAAAACATCACTTTTATGTGATGGGCTGAAAAGAGATTTACATTTGCATTTAAACCTTTAACCCGGGAGTATCTGTGAGTGTGTGTGCGTGCGTGTGTGTGTTGGGTGGGGGGTCCTCTTAATAGCTTCTCTTTTCCACAGTGCACTAACAAAGATGGGAGGAGATTGCGCTTCTTTTTTTTTTTTTGCTTAGCTTGTTGGGTCAGAAGTGCAAAGTTTTTCAAATTATTCCTTTTTTTTTTCATTTTACATTATTTGAGGCATTTCATAGCCCTGATTTAACCGATCCCCAATGAAGGAGGGCTTTGTAAAGGGGGGGGGGGGGGGTGGGCTTCATTTTTTTTATTGTGTTATCTTCCGTTTTAAAAAAAATGAAATAAATATTGTTGGCACGCTTCGCTCTTTCACATTTTTAGCTTTCAGGCTCCGGCAATGTGAGCTGGTAGCTATGCTTGTAGTTATTGTTTGATTACACGCCTCAAAAGCTGTTTGTTTTTTCCAGGGAGTCAACCTTTTTTTGTTTGTTTGTTTGCTGGTATTCAGGTTGGATAAAGTCAACATTTGTATCATTTGAAACATTTACCTGCGCTTCAGCTGTTACATGTGGGGGAGGGATAAAAACGTCCCAAGACAAAAAACTAAGAGCGCTGGTTTTACAATCCTGCAGTTTTTGGTTTCACTCACGTGATACAAGCCCAATGTGGAGATAAGGTGTTATCAGCTATACCGAGATCAACAATAATATATTGGAGAAGAAAAAAAACCTATGATTTCCATCTTTGTAGTTTGAAGGTCATTAAGTGGTATAGCATCTGTCTTGCTTCATAAAAAAATCAAACAAATAAAACAAAACTTGCTGCTTTTCATTCATGGGGGGTGAGAAACTCTTTGCATGAGAATGAAATGAAACAAATGTAAGATTTATGATGTGTAATGGGTCACATGTGCTCTCTCTCTCTCTCGCTCTCTCTCACACACTCTATCAGTTCAGAGTAAAGCAAAACACTAAACTAAACCACAAAAAACTAAACTATTCTTGTGGAACACTTTTATTTCAAAGTTCCTTCCAGAGGCATAGTTACATCAACTAACTTGATGAAAGTTGGTTCCAGTGTGAACAGGCTCCGATGTGAACAACACAATGGGCTTCTTAAATCAGTTTCACAACATGGTGTTGTTCTGAAATGAAGTTCAAATTGTTAATTCGGAGCACTAAACAAACAACAAAATGAAGCGACATTTTTTTTAAATTGACATTCTTTTTTTTTGTTCTTGTCCTTTCTTTGGGCTGAGTTTTTTTTTTTTGTGCAATATCAAATGACCAAAACAGCGTCGACCGGTCGACAGCAGGCAACGCATTGAGCATCCTTTATCTATTTAGTAGGAGGACGACAGCAATGTCACATGAGCAAATTGTGACAAGACTGCTTTCATTGAATATGGTCTGTTGAATTTGCTTCATTGTTTGTTTTAGTTTAGGGCTCGACTCTCCAGAACCGGCTGTGTGGTGACTTTGTGGCACAGAGAACTCCTTGTACAACTGTGCAATGCTCCAAGACAATTTCTTCTCATAGAGAGTAATAAAGAGATGCATTCCAGGTATCGGCTATGGGGGGCAGCTGATCCTGCTGTACAGCTGTATGACCTACATCATTATTCTGGCCTGGGCTCTCTTCTACTTACTGTTTTCTTTCAACTCCACACTCCCCTGGAGCACCTGTGACAACTACTGGAACAGCGGTGAGGTCTAGTACACAACTCATATGGTATTACTTTCTTATCTTTTTTCATGGGTGCAACAAAGACATTTTTCTACACGGTAGTCAGTGTTACAGTGTAACTATTCTGATGCCTCAGAATAACTCGACACACAACCATTAATGTCTTAACTGCTTACAACAAAAGTGCACACATAAGGGAAAATAGATTTCAATGTATGCTGTATTTCTAATCCACTCTTCCATCTTCTATACTGGTACCGGATTAACATGAACAGACTCACTGGGAGGGAGACTGGTTGCCAATTAAGTTACAGGGTTGACAGATTTCAACCGTTAATCTTCACATTCATTGTCACTGAGCAGGAATGGAACCCACGGTGCCTAAATTAAAGGCATGCAACGAACCACCATCAATAAGTATTATAATATATACTGTCCACTTACGTTTACGGGATTTGGTGTCACTACCTTTCTTTCGTTCTTGCAGCCAATTGTGTCATTGTTACAACAAGGAACCATAGCAACCACACCAATGGAAACTCAGCAGCAATGGAATTTTGGGAGTAAGGATGATACTTTAGTATAATGGCATCTTTTTCACATTTTTTCATATGTTGTTTCTTTTTTCACCCTGTCCAGACGTCGAGTGCTGAGTATTTCAGGAGGTATTGAGGAGATTGGTAACATCAAGTGGGACATGCTCCTGTGCCTCATAGCTATGTGGGTTGTTTGTTACTTCTGCATCTGGAAAGGGGTCAAATCAACTGGAAAGGTGGAGTTTACATATGAAAAGGCCCCAGCTACAGAGAGAAGAAATATCACTGTATAGTTCTGACAGTCTTTTGACTCTATCCTTAACCAGGCGGTGTATTTCACTGCCACGTTCCCTTATGTGATGCTCCTCATCCTTTTGATCCGAGGACTCTCTCTTCCGGGAGCCAGAGAAGGAGTGGAGTTCTACCTTCTGCCCGAGCTGTCGCGACTCTCAGACCCCCAAGTAGGACGTGCGTACATGTACGCTGATGGATTGGTGGGAAATTGCATTCAATGGCAGCGGACGTCTTTTTAAACAGGTCTGGATGGATGCTGGCTCACAGATCTTCTTTTCATATAGCATCGGTGTGGGCACCCTGATGGTCCTGGGCAGCTACAACACCTACAAGAACAACTGTTATAAGTAAGTGTCACAATGAAGAGGGGTAACACAATACCCCAGTTTACTACAACAACAACATCAGTTACACTGGGACTAGCTAATACAATCCAATGCAAGAGTTGATTGAAAAATTATGTCTTTTAATGACAATGGTGTGTTATGATGTTTTGAAAGGAATTTAGTCAGAAATTCATGTGTATTAGTATTGGTTTTACTACAGAGCTGGGCATTCCATTACTACTGATGGGAGGGACTAGCAAAGCCAGGGGTGGGGGCCTTCTCATTTAACCTGCTTGGACTAGCTCCCTCCCCATAAATTTTGGTCATTAAGACGAATGACATCAGAGGCACAGAACACACATTTGAGTCAGCCTGGTTTGTTCAAATGTGATCAGCAGGAACAGCAACTGTGTCAGGCTGTCAGCATCAACTTGCGCAGTCATTTGCGTGTGTTAAACAGACTGTAAAAAGTAATGGGACTAGCTGTGTCATGTCAGCATTGCTAGTCTAAACCTTTCAATTAACGCCGTGCATACTTTTGATTGCTTCTTCCCTGATGTTCATCCTTTCAAAAAATTCTCATTCAAATTTACCCTTGTACTATTGCTTCATTGTAAATTTTGAAGTACATTTTAATCTAAAACGTAACTATCTGGTCTCTCTTTAAACAGTAAAATTTACACTTGGATTACTCGTATTATTTTGATTTCTTCCTACAGGCACTGTCCAAATACCAGTGAAATTAGGAACTGTTTTAGCACCGTGAACTCGAAATTGAACGTTATATCAGAACAACTTTGTGCTGTTTATATTGGGAGTTAAGAGGAACAATGATTCATTTTTCAAATAATTATTTTAAATGAACTGATTGTAATGATTCAGTACACTTAAACTGTTTTGCCCAGCCCTAGGAGCAATTGTTTGTGCAGTAAATGCTTAACGGGCCGCATATGGCTCCGGAGCAGCAGTTTGCCCATGTCTGTTCTAATCTGACAACATCTCCTTAGAAGAGAGCTCCCATCCCCAATATTTACACAAAATTCTCCTTGAATGAACACTCAGAAGTCATTTATGGTTGTTTTTTTTTTTTGGCAGCTTTTGAGTTTTGGGATGCCGGAAAATTGGGACCAGACAGCTTGATTCCTGACAATATCAATGAAGGCAGAATACAAGCAATATAATATTCTTCTTCAAAATTTTTGTGCACATCTCTATTATTTTCCAGTACAACCTGCGACAAATATAGACAAAAATACAATATTTTGGATTTTATCAAAAGTAAATATGAGCTCTTATGATCAAATGTTTTAAGTGAAAATCCAATATATTGTGATTATTAAGATAACCATGTTTTGATTTCCAAAAATGAGAAAAAGAGAACCTTGTTAGTTTATTCAAAGATTATGGACTCCTGTTTTGCTGGTAACTGAAGGGAAATTAAAAATAAATAAATAATGATGGACTTGGCATAAATTTGGCATCTCAGCTACGATACTGAGATGTTATTCCAGAGATAAAGAAGAGTTAGGGCCGCTCAATCATTTGAACCCACAAATTTTAGATGTTAAGTGTCTTTATTTGTTGCAGGGACTGCTTTTGGCTGTGTTTGCTCAACAGTTGTACCAGCGTGATCTCTGGCTTTGCTGTCTTCTCTGTCCTGGGATTTATGGCTCACAAGCAACGTGTTCCTATCTCAGAGGTGGCCGAGTCAGGTGAACTTGATATCCTCAGTTCAATATTATATTACATTATTTTCAATACTCCCAAGATATTGTGTTCAATAATTATATGTATACCAAATCCATCAAATTAATGTATAAACTCACTCCTTTCTGCCTTTCTATATTCTTTTACAATGAGCAGTAGAATAAAGATAGCAAGATATTTCAGCCATTTGTATTAGTACCCTTTCAACCTGTGTCGATCTCATATCTAAGGGGGGGCGCTGTGGTCATCTTGTGGCTGTGCGTCAATAAAAATGTTTCCACGTTCGACATTTACAGTGGAGCAGAATCAGATCCTAGCCACACATCACAGATTAAAAAAAATGGGTAGTTGAAGAAGTTGATAGGATAATCATGACGAGTAGCCATTGGTTTTTGTGAAAAAAAACAAAACAAACAAACAAAAAAAACCTATGGTCGAAATGGTAACAAAGTACATAATCTGCATTTGCTCGACACAGCACCCAATACAACAACAATATATATTATATATATATATATATATATATATATATATATATATATATATATATATATATATATATATATATATATATATATATCACAAAATGGTATGCCCTTATTAGTCACCAAGTTTTAATGTAGCCAATAAAGACAAATGCCACACTCATGTCTTCTAAAAACAAACAAACAATCATCTGAATATTGCATACAATTACATACGTTCATCAACTCTATAATTCATAGACAAGTAGATACTTGTTCAATTAATTTGAACTCTGGTTGTTAAATCATGAGCTGAACAGCTCTTTCTGAAATTGTTATGTTTGAATAAAATTATAGTGTTTTTTTTTTCCTCATTGTAAAACATTTTTTGTTTGTTTTTGAAGGGGGAGGGTGCAACCAATTAATGGCATTTCTAGTGATTTAATGGGCGCAGATGATCTCAGATACAAGTATTTTGAATTGTCACAAAATGAATTGAATTTGGATGTGAAGGCACCACTGTAATTTGACTGTTTAATTTTGGAGATGAATATGGATGTTGTGTCCAGGTCCAGGCTTGGCATTCATCGCTTATCCCCAGGCAGTGGCCATGATGCCATTGCCCCAAGTCTGGTCCATCTGCTTTTTTGTCATGATCATCATCTTGGGCCTGGACACGCAGGTTAGACCAGTGAAAAACTATCCAATGTCAATTTTGAATGACTATTTATTTACTATACTTAATGAATGTTTATGAATCTATTATTTGCAATGATCTTAAGTGAAAAGAATAAAATTTAAATGCCCTTCCACCAAATGGCAGAAGACACAATTAAAATGTGACTCTTTTGCAGTTTGTCTGCATGGAGGTGGTGATGACGTCCGTATCAGACATATTTCCCACGGTGATGCGTCGGGCGGGCAGGCGGGAAGGTTTCCTCTTGCTCTTCTGCCTTACGTGTTTCGTGTCGCAGCTTGTTATGATGACAGAGGTTAGAATATTGACTCACAAAGACCATTAGTTGTCAAAATAACCGAATCACAACATGTAAACGCAATCACGGAAATGG
Source organism: Hippichthys cyanospilos (assembly GCF_059441005.1). Classification (NCBI taxonomy): domain Eukaryota; kingdom Metazoa; phylum Chordata; class Actinopteri; order Syngnathiformes; family Syngnathidae; genus Hippichthys; species Hippichthys cyanospilos. The sequence continues at coordinate 5,194,528 of NC_142377.1, forward strand.
ACCCAAGAGCACACAGAGATGGGTAAGAGGGATGAACAACAGGTTTATTTGATGCATGGAAAAGAAGGCAGCAAAAAACGGACAGGGAACAGACAGCTTGATCGGGGGCAGGCAGAAGCGTGGTCTGGCAGGCAGAACAAGTCTTCTTACCAAGGTAGCTTATGTTTGGGTAGCCAAAGACAGGCAGGGTAAAAATCCAAGTGGCTAGAACTGGACGGCAGGCATATGTGTAGAAAGGGTCAAGCAGGGTCAATTTCCAGGCTGGTACAACAGGAATGAGCATGAGAAAGTTTAGCATGAGACAAGATGATCTGGTGGTGACTGGCAGGAAAAGACAGGTTTATATACTGGGGAAGTAATTGGTTTACTTGGTGTTGATGTGCTGATTGACATGTTGGTGAGGTAGAATGAGCTGTCTGGACAGGCAGGCTGTGATACATCATCAAACAGTAACCATTACATTAGTTCAGTGAATTCACATCCCACATTTTGGCAAATAATTTCTTATAGCTTTTCATGGGATGATGCTGACTTACTGAAATGGGAAAAATTCAGTAGCTGTGCTAGTCATCGAATGTGGTCATATCAGCCCCACAGGAGTTGGGAAGACCAAGCATCTCAGGAAAGTCACAAACTCCTGATTGACTCTCTTCATTTGCCCATTCGGTTATTGATAAAATCCAGATGAAAGGCTGGCTGTGGCCCCCATGCCCCCAGTGTGATTGCACAATTCTTTCCAGAAGGTCGTGAGAAAACATTAAGGGTTTGTTCCAGAATGGCAATTCAGTTCAGATGTGTGTGCACACTGTAGGAGTGAAGAGGATCTGATACAAACAGGCAATTTGGGGGGCTTGGCATTGCATTAGGTGGGAACCAGGGTGGTAGGAGAGTACAAAGGGGAATCAGGTGAAGAACAATAGCCAGCAGGCTTGGTGGAAGATAAGTCTTTTTATGGATTGGATGTATATATTCCAGATTCCAGTGGTCAGTTCACACCAGGAACAGAACCCTGGGACTCAAACCAATGAGGCCCCTCCTCTTGGGCCATTTTGACCAACAGCTGTTCATGGTTCTCAATGTAGTAATTCTTCCGTGAAGGAGACAGCTGGCGGGAAAAGAAAGCGCATGGATGGAGGTTACCGTCTTTCGGGGACCGCTGAGACAGCGTGATATCTCAAGAATCCACCTCCACAATAAACTGTTCATCAGGGTTCGGCATCTGGAGGATGGAAGTTCAATTTTCCCCGTTCAGTGTCATGTGGCTCATTAGCTTTTCTGAATCTCGGCTACAATCGGGTAATAAGTGCGGTGCTATCACGTTCCCACTCTCCTTGGACATTTTCACTTGATTTGATTACTTTTGTTGTCAGGGGTATTGCTAGCTGTGTGTTGAAATAATTTGAGTGGACAATATTTTTTTTTCCTTTGAATGATACAAGTTCAACATTGCCTTCTTCACAATGTTAAGAAAACATCATTTCCTCTGTGTTGTCCCATGAAAAGACAACACTCAAAAACTCGGTGTGTTGAAGTGTATAGTCACTGTATGATGGTGTGCATTGAGTGAATTAAAGAAAGTACTCATGAGTACTACATGATACATTGTTTAGGTGTACCCAAAACTGTAACAAGCGACTTAAAATAATTACAGGAGAACTCCTCTACAATGAAATCATATTTGCAGCAACAAACCTTTCACAACAGGGGACTATTATATACTTGGAAGAAATTAGATTGTTTAAATCTACAAAGATTCTCAATCTCTTTTATAGAGTATTGTTGTTTGTATGTAGTAGAGTCCAATTACTGCCATAGAGTATAATAGTACATGAGTATAAACCAAGCTAGACTTATACTGCAGGCTTGTTTTCGCTGAAGTGAATTTTAGCAATGTGAATGCAGAAAAAAACATTTTGTATTACGCAACCATTTTTTTTTTTATGAGGAAGTAAGAAAGAGGGAAAGGCTTCAATGCCTGGATTTTCTTTCACATTGGGGGATTTTTTTGCACATGCAGGGTTCGTTGTAGAGGACCTTTACTGTATCCTTCATAATTATTGATAATTTCGTCCTCAGGGAGGGATGTACATCTTCCAGATTTTTGACTACTATGCTTGCAATGGAGCATGCCTACTCTTTCTGTGTGTGTTTCAAAGTCTGGCAGTGGGCTGGATATTTGGTAAGTTGATAGGTCATGTCTTTGTGTGTATGATTGTGTGTGGTTAGTGTTGATGCTTAATACTTACCTGCAAAAAAAAAAAGTTATATGTTAAGATATCTAGTAAGAGCTACAGACATAATTGATAGTAACTTCCCCTGAGGGTGAAAGTGAATCATTCCCAAAAACTTTTCTAGTTCTGTGCTAGTCTTTAGTAATGGCTTCACAGTCATCATAATAGTGCCAATATAGGCTTATTATTACATTATGTGCTGTAATACATATTTTTTTCCTGAAGGAGCAGATCGCCTGAATGACATCATTGCAGACATGACAGGCATGCGTCCCAGCCCTTTCTTCAAGATCTGTTGGCGCTACCTGACCCCGTTGGTCGCATTGGTGAGCGGGACCTTCAGGTTTTAGCTGTAATACTCTCATCAGACATTGCACTAAAAATGCAATCAGAAGTAATTTTAAACTACATACTTGTAGGTATTCTTGTTTTGGTTTGGGAATATACTGTAGTACAGTGGTGTCCAAACTCGTTCCCCAAGGGTTGCTATCATTCACGTTTGAGGTTTCTTTCGCTGTTGTCACGACGGGGCATGGCGGTTTGAGGAGGTGCGGGATGTGGGAAAGGCGGAACCAATAAAAATGCAGGGCTGACTGGGGAAGGCTCGAGTGAAGGTGATTTAATAACAAAGACAGGGTTGAAAGAATCGAAAAATACAAAGTACAAACCAAAAACGTTGAACTGAAGCTGACTGGGGCGACAAGGAACGGGGGGCGACAAGGAACGGGAGGCAGCACGGGAAGGAGGGCAACGCCAGGCAAGACGGCGAGGGGAAGACGTACAAAGACCCGACAAGGGATGAGGCAAAACGCTGGGGATTAAATACTAACAGAACTAATGAAAAACGCGAGACACCTGGGAACAACAAGGGGCGGGGTAGCTGACTGGAGGACACACACGGGCGACAGGCGAGGTTGATTAAACTAAACAACTCAAAACCCACAACAAAACACAGACAGATCATGACAGCTGTCACACTCGATTCAAATTATCAACTCACCAGCAGGCTCAGCAAAAGCTTGCCAATGATCCTGATCTTTTGAATAAGGTAAGTAGAAGCGCTTTTTACATGTAAATACCCTAATACGTTCCAAATCACCCCCATCCACCAAAAAACCATGCACCTAAACCCTTTATAAATTATAAACATCCATCAAAACCTGTAAGAAATACCACTTAGAATTAGATCAGGGTATCAAGTACCGATCCATGTATGTTTGCCTTTAACGGCTTTTAATAAGCTTTCATAAATGTACAAGGGAAACGTCATCGAAGTGAGCGATCGCGCCACTAGGGCACACTTTTTCACTTTTTTTTTGTCAAGAATTCTTTTATTCGGGTTGAATGAATAATGGCTGCCTCCCCACTGAATTCCTCCTGCACTTCCTTTCATATCCTGAATTTTGCTTCATGATGAGACAAACATTTTCTAAAGAGGCATTTTGTAACCTGAATTTTTACTAAATTCTTTCAAAAGTTTTTTGTAAGTAGAGGTACCACTGTAGTGTTTTTCTGTTGTTTTTTTTCAGGGTTCTTTTATATATTCTTTTATTGAGTACGAGCCACTGAAATTCAACCGCTCATATGTGTATCCCAATTGGGCCTATGCACTGGGATGGATGTTGGCGCTTTCCTCCATCCTGCTGGTACCAGGCTGTGCTCTTTACAAGCTTTGCACAGCCACTGGAACCTTCCGTCAGGTAAACTGAATCTACCACTGAAGTCCGCTGTGAACCAAGGAAAATGTTTTCCTTTAAACAAAACGCCAGTGATTTTGCAATGGTTGGAACTAAGATTTTGGCATGTTTCAGTCCATTGATGTTGTTTGTATCCGTTGATTAGCGTCTCCGACATCTATGCTGGCCTGAGTTGCCTGAGTGCTCGCCAACAGTAAAGAGAGACACGGCACTGCAACACATCACCGAGGATTTGAATGATTCATGAAGATTTAATGTATGACATACTATCTATATAACATACCAGAAAAAAAACATATACATGTTTAATCACCTCTTTATAATAAAAAGAAGCTTGCAGTACCCTTATTTTATTATTTTTTACATTGACTACATTTATTGCATTATTTATTGCACATGGCAATTTGTAATTTTGACACACGTTATTTTGTTTTGTGGACCACATAAGCCACATTATTATATTTGACACAATTATTTTGTGCAGATAAAGACAATTACAGCAATGCCCACTGAACATGATCATCCTCTCAAAGCATCAGTAGGAGTTGAAATAACCCTTAAAGTTGTTTAAAGGTCAGGGAATGAAAATTGAAATATTTTTCTTGAGACCTCCAGAACGTCTTTACAAAGGATAATTATATCATTACAAAGTAAATAAATGGTATTTAATTATTTATACTGCACTAAATTCAATTCAAAATCTGTCCTCTGCAATTTGAATCAGTCACGTTGCTCTTGGTTGTCGGTGCTGTGACACAGGGCTCGCTTGCGCCGATGTGGTGCCCGAGGTAAGATTCTTCTATGGCGCCCTCCTCTGCCGGTGATTATGCATGTTACATGCATGTACATCATACATGCACTTGCTAAAACAAATGCAAAACACACAAACGCATGAGTAATAATCAATACATAAAGTGCATCTCTAAAATATTCACAGTGCTTTTTTTTTCTACACTTTGTCATTTATGGCTCTCTTATCTCAAAACTGTACAGACAGTATTCCAATGTGTGTGTGTGTGTGTGTGTTTTGTTATGCTTTTTTTATTTTATTTTTTTATTTTTTACATAATTTTTTGGAAGATGTAAGATGTCACATTTGTATGTATTTACAGCTTTTGCAGCGAAGCTCAAAATTCAGCTGAGGTGCATCTTTTTTCCACTGATCATCCTTGAGCTGATTCTACAGCTTAATTGGTTTCTATCTGCAGTAAATTCAGTTGTTGGAAGATGAGTTGGAAAGGGACACAGCTATAAAACGTCCCACAGTTGATTGCGGATGTCATAGCACAAACACCAGGCACGAGGTCAATGCAATTGTCTGTAAACCTGCGAGATTGGATTGTCGAGGCACAACTCCATGGAAGGATACAAAAACATGTCTCTTGCTTAGAAGGTATGGAGTAAAAATCAATGTCGAAAGAGGCATGCAGGTTCAAAGGGAGTATGTGTCATTTTTCGCATGCGCCTGTGGGAGCTTTAGGGGCATTATGGTAAATGCAGCAATAAACACCCCTCCTGCTGTCCAAAGCTATAACAGACATGGCGAAGTACGGAGGAGTGCCACACCCAATGTAATATAATTTAATGGTAACTAGACAGATGATTATATTCAAAACATACCGTTGGCCGTTTATTATAATTTTTAAAAAAACTTGCAAATAAATGTGTACACGTGTAATTTATTCATTTTTAATGAAAAACAGTCTAAATCTTACAGTGTCACTTCAACCAATTGTATCCATAGTTTACCTATTCATATCAGGTATATAGGTATAATAGGTATATCCTGTGGGTATGAGTCTAAAATGTGTTGAATATGAACAATTTTCTTGCGAGCACGACAAAATTGTGCGGCTTTGAATATTTTCCTTGTGACTATGAACCGAAATTGTTGAGCGAAAATATGCAGTGTATCTTATGATATGTCCAAGATGGCTCTCCCTGTGGGGTGGAACACAGGCGCGGGAATCCGGGTGCACCTAATCAAAGATGGCCTTTGCCCCCGGGACAGTGAGAATCCGGGTTGTACTTTTCCAATTGTCCAAGATGAACGCTGTGCCTCACTTATTTGGCGCTTTGTGTGACAGGTAACATATCTGTCCATTCCAACTGTACTTTACAATGAAATACAGATATGACTGACAAACGCTGGAAGTAAATTATTCTCCTATTCAAAACTGATTAACTGCCGGTCCGGTTAATCCGTGACAGGGAATTTAAAAACTGGACAGCCAGTATTAAGGTGAGTGGCTGAAAGGAAGGTAGGATTCACGATTCTTTTGGGGAATGAGGAGTGAGAAGCATTTCTTAAAGCCAGGTCAAGATGTACTCGAGGAAAGAGGACATTGGGCAAGCAAGTTGGAGTTTCTTCTGGCTGTTGCTGGAAACATTGTGGGTCTGGGCAATGTGTGGAGGTTTCCATACTTGTGCTACAAAAACGGTGGCGGTAAGTAAATGTGGCGATCAGGACTTCTTGCAAAAGTTGTACATAGCATGCAGAATAGATATACATAGTTGTACAAGCATGCAAAATACCTAGGTGCATTCCTGGTGCCATATCTGGTGTTTGTGGTGACGTGCGGTGTACCGCTTTTCCTTTTGGAGACCACTGTGGGCCAACACACCCAAGAGGGGGGTGTCACTTCTTGGAGGAAAATCTGCCCACTGGCTGAAGGTGTGTCTCGTGCAAGCCTCATATTCATAGCACAATCGAGCTAATTCTTTCAAAAAAGGTCTACTTTTATCTTTTTCCATCAATTAGTGTGTGCATTGTAAGTGAACCATTAGTCACCAACGGAAACAGAAACATGAAGACATATGCTTCGCAATGGTTATTAGATTAAGGCAAACAGTCACAGCATGTGCACTTGTTTGTTTATTGAACATGTACAGCATACACAAGTAACAAAGAAAATCTTTGTTAGCCAAACAAGACCAACAATTAAAAATAGATTTTGTCCAGGGAGAAGAAATCTTGTGTCGCTCTTATGTCATGAGATCATGTTGTACTAGATCCATCCCCATCCCCATCTCATAGCAGTCTTTATCCGTCGTATAGGGCTGATGCATGAATGATTATTCTATTATTATATATTTGGATGCAGTACATCACACCTTCAAACACTGAAGGGCGACATGGTTTAGTGGAAAAGTGGTTGGTAGGTTCAATCCCCAACCACGGTGACCATGTTGAAGTGTCCTTGAGCAAGACACTGAACCGTCAGTTACTCCTGATGCTACGTCATCAGTTGGTAAATTATTCATTCGTGTAAAGTGCTTTGAGTACCAAAGATAGTAAAGCGCTGTTTACCGTAAGTGAAAGTCCATTTTACAGCGGTATGATAATATGCATAAGACAGTTGTCTGTCTTATACTCTCTGGCTGTTCTACTGTCATTTACAGTGTCGATACCTTAGCTTCACATATGGATATTGTATAGCACCAATATCAATCAATGTATGCAGCTGTGCCTTGTTCCATGACAAGATTCTCCTTATGTCATACATACATATATATATACATACATATATATATATACATACATATATACATACATATATATATATATATATATATATATATATATATATATATATATATATATATATATATATATATATATATATATATATATATATATATGTCAGATTATCCTTATGTCGTATATTTCAGGCATTGGCTATGGGGGACAGCTGATCCAGCTTTACAGCTGCATGACATATATCGTTATTCTGGCCTGGGCTCTTTTCTACCTGCTGTTTTCCTTCAACTCCACGCTGCCCTGGAGCACTTGTGACAACTATTGGAACACTGGTAAGGTCTAGCACACAAGATGGCAGATGCCATTACTCTATTACAGCTTTCCAAGGAGACAACACTGAAGAAATGACATTTTGCTACACAGTCAGTGTAGGTTATAGGTTTAGTGTGACCACTAGTTATTCTTTCAGATGACTGTGTCATTGTTACAACTAGGAACCACACCAATCACACAAAAGGAACCTCAGCAGCAACGGAATTCTGGGAGTAAGGAGTACAGTAATAAACTAAAATAGCATGTAATGCATGTGAGCATAGAATACATGATGTTTTGTACCCCATCCAGACGCCGGGTGCTGCAACTCTCAGAAGGTATCGAGGAGATTGGCAGCATCAATTGGGAAGTACTTCTATGCCTCCTAGCTCTGTGGGTCATTTGTTACTTCTGCATCTGGAAAGGGGTCAAATCAACTGGAAAGGTGAAGAATATGTATCAAAAGGCCCCAGCTACTGAGAAAAGTAATATCACTGTATAGCTCTGACAGTATTTTGACACTGTCCTTTTCCAGGCGGTATATTTTACTGCCACATTCCCTTACGTGATGCTCTTCATCCTTTTGATCCGAGGGCTCTCTCTTCCGGGAGCCCGACAAGGAGTGGAGTTCTACCTTCTGCCGGACCCGTCGCGACTCACAGACCCTCAAGTAGGACCGTGGTACATTTACTCTGACTGACTTAGAGGGCAAATACATTCACTGGCCATGGACCTTTTTTTTTTTAAACAGGTCTGGATGGATGCCGGCTCTCAGATCTTCTTTTCATACAGCATTGGTGGGGGCACCCTGATAGTACTGGGCAGTTACAACATCCGCAAAAACAACTGCTATAAGTAAGTGTCACAGTATGAAATTGCACTTCCAACGCGGACAGGTTGCTTGGTATACCTGGGCACTCTTACACACACACATACACAGACATTACACCGACCGTCTCAACTCAACACCTCTGTCTTTCCTGAATTTTGACCATGTGATGTGACCTACTGCAGATGCACCTAGATCTGGCTGCTAGTTAGCATAGTTTGTGACATGCCCCCCTGCATATGCAAGGATTTTTTTCTATTTGTGGCATGCCCAAAGACTCGATTTTTTTTCTCCTGTATCATCCCCCCCATGTAACCTTATCTTTCCTGAGATCTCGGAGATCTCAGCGTAGCACATCCCGACGGGCCTTTCTGTCTGTCTCCTCCTGTCAGTCAACTGTATTGTATGTTTCCTGGATGGTTCAAGTTCGTAAGGAAAACATTCATTGCCTTGTACTTGTGCAGGTGTAATGCTGATAAAGGCTATCTATCTATCTATCTATCTATCTATCTATCTATCTATCTATCTATCTATCTATCTATCTATCTATCTATCTATCTATCTATCTATCTATCTATCTATCTATCTATCTATCTATCTATCTATCTATCTATCTGATTACTGACAAGACTCCCATTTTCCTGGCAAATAACTAAAAAACTGAGAGCTTGAATGTAAATGTATTGCTTTTTCTCTGTTATTCCAACTGTAGACCTATAGCGACTCAATCGTTTGAACCCAATATGTTTAGATGACAAATGTTTTGATGTGGTGCAGGGACTGCTTTTGGCTGTGTTTGCTGAATAGTTGTACCAGCGTGATCGCTGGCTTTGCTGTCTTCTCGGTCCTGGGATTTATGGCTCACAAGCAAGGTGTTCCTATCTCAGAGGTGGCTGAGTCAGGTAAACTTGAAATGCTACTCATTCACTGCCTGCCAGCCAGCTTCAATAATTCTGACAGTTTCAATAAACATATGTTATTTTGTTCAACGTTTATATTATATACACAGAATCATTCCTTTCTTTTTCTTTTCATTTACAATGAGCGGTGGAAAAAAAGGGTAGGTTTAAGAAATTTTGGCCAACTCTCCTAGTGGCCTCTCAAACAGTTTTGATCTCATTTTACATAAAATGGGTCATTGTGGTCATCTACTGGTAGTTGTGCATCAATCAAGTTTTCACATTAGACATTTATAATGGAGCAGAATGAGCTACTCCTCCACCCATCCCAATTGAAAAAAAAAGTAATTGAGATTCATAAGTGAACTTATCATTGGTAGTAAAAACAATATCCATACTTCGCATTTGCATAAGACAGCACTTAATACAATGACAACAAAAACATTGTATTTACTTAAATACTGGCCCATTAAAAGGCATGTTGAAATTGGTCACCATTTATGTCAGCCACTAAACACAAACTCCTCACACCACAGGTGTCCTCAAAAGACAGAGAGAAAAAAAAAACAGATATCAAGTACAATCACCTCAGTTAAGCAAAGACATTGTTCATAGATATCAAGTATGTAGTTACTTGGTGCACTCATTTGAACTCTTTGTTTGAACAAAAGCTGCTGTTAAATCACGATACACAAATCTCTGGTGGTTAACTTGTATACTATGCTTTAATGAAATTCATAGTGCCAATTTATGGTTAATTACTATTACAAGTTATTGGGAAGAATTTTTTTGTTTTGTTTTTTTCGAGTGGGAGGGTGGAACACATTAATGGCATCTCCTTTTATTTCAATAGGAACGGATGATTTCAGATACAAATGTTATGAATTATAAGCATTGTCATGCAAATAATTCAATTTGTTGCTCAAGGCAACACTGTAATTTATTTGTTACCTGTTGGAAGTGCATTTGGATATTGTCTCCAGGTCCAGGCTTGGCATTTATTGCATACCCTCAAGCGGTCGCCATGATGCCGCTGCCTCAAGTGTGGTCCATCTGCTTTTTTGTCATGATCATCATCTTGGGCCTGGACACACAGGTTAGACCAGAGAGAAACTATCCTATGTCTATTTGGCTGAAATGTCTTAGGTATGTATTTACAATAGAAAATGTATGTTAAGGATTGGGTTCTCAAACTTTTTGGAGTCAGGGACCCATTTCATTCCATTTAGACCAAACAAGAGTGCCCTTTTTATTCAGCAACAGGCTAAAATTGACAACAAGTATTTTTGTTACTTTCCAGCTATACTGAAGTTTAGAAAATAACAATTGCAAATTGCACACCTCCTTATAACAAGCCGGGTCAATTTCCCCAAAAAAGCTTGCTGCCAATTATTTCGTCAAAAACAGAGTTAGCTTTGCTGGCTTCATCGCATCGTTAGCAAGCAATTGTAGACACAAAATGTGTTTTGACAAATTTAAAATGTATTAAATATAAAAAATATATATTAACCTGGTTGAATTGGTTGCTTTATTGAAGTCATGACACAATTTAACATGAAATAAAATGAAATTAACACAAATATACATCTCTCTCTCTCTCTCTCTCTCTCTCTCTATATATATATATATATATATATATATATATATATATATATATATATATATATATATATATATATATATATATATATATATATATACAGTATATGGATTAAGTGATCTGTTCTTTCGAGATGAGACAGCACACTATCAACAGTGGCCAGAGGCAGCGCCAAAACACAAAGACTAAGCCAAATAAAGCACACATCTGTAACTGTTTAAAGATAAACAAAATCAGTTCCAAAACACTCAAATGATTTCACGGATCCCTGCAGTCAGACCCTATTTGAGAACCACTGTGTTGAGGAATCCATTCATGGCAGTGATCTTTTGTAAAATGCAGAAACTTTGCACGTCCACCAGAGGGTAGAATTCACAATTAAATTGTGTCCTTTGCAGTTTGTTGGCATGGAGGTGGTGATGACGTCATTCACAGACATATTTCCTACGGTGATGCGTCGGCCGGGCAGGCGGGAAGGATTCCTCTTGCTCTTCTGCCTTACGTGTTTCTTGTCACAGCTTGTCATGACGACAGAGGTTAGAATATTGACTCAAAAAGCCCATAAGCATTTTGATAACCTATCACAAATGGTTACCTCCCATGTACATCATACTGGGGCTCTAAATGCATTTGCTATTTAACATAGGTTTGCATTGCCCGCCATACGGTGAATTCGCCTTACGAGCCCAACCGCGAAACGGATTAATCTCGTCACACGGGGGCCTTCTGTATATATATTTAGTGAAAATGAATATAAAATGAAATTGACTTTCATTATAGTTATTCTAATTATTATAATTTATTATAGTTATGATAATGATGTCAGGTTATATTAGGCCAGCAGAGAAGGCCTTGCTGTTCCTGACAGTCCACCACTGATGAAAAGACATTTGTCTTAGATTTAGAGGTGTATAGCTACAGAAGATGTCTACAGAAGTCTACAGAAGATGAATTCCATTGTCTCCACCACTAGCAACAAATGAAATGAATATACCTTAGAGCACATGTGTCGTACTCCAGTCCTTGAGGGCCGGTATCCTGCAGGTTTTTCGGTTTTATCTCCTAAACACACCTGATTAGGATCATTTTCAAGCTCCCCCAGAGCTTACTAATGAGCTAATCATTTGAATCAGGTGTGTTGAGAAGAGAAAACCGGAAAATTTACAGGATACCTGCCTTCGAGGACTGGAGTTTGACATCCATGCCTTAGAGTGAAAACGTCCAAATAGGTATCATTTCACCAATTCCCCTGTTCAGTGTCATATGGCTCATTAGTTCTTATGAATCTCCTCTTTGAATAAGAACAAGTTTGAGTAAGTTGATGTTATAGCTTTCTGCAAAAAATTCCTGTGAACAATACAAATTCAACACTGCGTATTTTACAACTTTTAACAAGACACATTTTTGAGTGTTAATGAAAAGAACAACACCCATACATAGGTGTGGTGGAGTGTATATTCGATTGTATGATAATGATGGAATTAAATCAAGTACTTACAGATGTAGCGACAATCGTATAGTGTTTGTTTGAACCCAAACCTGCAACCAGCAAGTTCAAATAATTATCCTTAATTTCATCCTCAGGGAGGGATGTACATCTTCCAGATTTTTGACTACTATGCTTGCAATGGAGCATGCCTACTCTTTCTCTGTGTGTTTCAAAGCTTGACAGTGGGCTGGATATTTGGTAGGTAGATAGATCACGACTTTGTGTATGTATTTTTCTTCAGTGTGTGGAAACTACATGACTTACTGGCAAAAAATAAAGGATCGCTTTGATAAATCATTTTGGGCCTTGTTAGGCACATTAGTGAACACTGACATGTATGATAGCAGATTCCCCTGATGATCAAAGTGAATGACTACCAAAAATCATGTTACTAATTATCATGCACTTTTTCCTAGGTCTTGCTGTGCTTGTCTTTAATAATGGCTTGATATGTATCTTAATAGTGCCAATATGTTGTGCTTTTGTACTTTTTTTTCATGAAGGTGCAGAGCGGCTGAATGGCATCATAGCAAACATGACAGGCAACCGTCCCAACCCTTTCTTCAAAATCTGCTGGCGCTACCTGACCCCTTTGGTCTCATTGGTGAGTGGGATTTTCAGGTTTTAGCTGTCATATTCTCATCAAACATTTCATTTGATATACCCTTACCATCAACGCAGGGCTGAGTAAAATTTTATTGTCAAAGATTATTTCATTTTTAAAAGAACAACAAAGATTGGTCATTTGTAAATGAAGGCAAATAGAGTCTATTAATGTGTATATAAAATAGTTCACCTTGTATGGCATTTTCACAAAAGCATAATGTAAAAAACACTGCTACATTTCCAGCAATGTGACACCAAGTCTATAGCTTGTGTACACATCAATAATCTACTGTGTACAAGTCGCAAAAACAATCGTCCTCCAAATCAAATTGTTTTTTAAGCTCCATGACCATGACACAAACAAAACATAATAAATCAAAAGTATTTCTCTTTTTTTTCAGGGCTCTTTTATATATTCTCTTGTTGAATATGAGCCACTGAAATTCAACCGCTTGTATGTGTATCCCAACTGGGCCTATGTACTGGGCTGGGTATTGGCAGTCTCCTCCATCTTGCTGGTACCAGGCTGCGCTCTTTACAAGCTTTGCATGGCCACCGGAACCCTCAGTCAGGTGAGCTGGGTCCACCACTGAAGTGAACCAAGAAAAATGTTTCCCATGAAACAAAAAAGCCAGTGATTTTGGCATGTTCTAGTCCAATGATATCGTTTGTATCTGTTCCTTAGCGTTTCCAACGTCTTTGTTGGCCCGAGCTGCGTGACTGCTCACTGACCAGGAGGAGGGACATGGCACTGCAACAGATCACTATGGATATTGAATGATTCTGATTCATGAACATTTCACGTGTGACATTCTATCTATAACATACCTGTGAAACCATAGTCGTGTTTAATCACCTCTTTATGATATTATACATACAGTTAAATGATGGCTCACTATTTTAAAATCAGAAACACAAGAATAATGTTCAACCATTGTTTAAGATACTAGGAATTAGGTAACTATAAGCTTGCAGTCTCTTAATGTTATTATTTGTTATATATGACAGCTTAAAATGTTGATACTCACTTGATTTGCTTTTGTGTTGCCATGAGAAAAAGTGTTGAACCCGAGCAAGTCCCATGGCCTAGGCATGTATAATCACCTCTGTCTGTCATTATACACACTGTTTCCGTTCAATCCCCCAAGCCGCAGACACGGGGACACAGCGATAGTCCTCCTTACAGGGTCGGAATTGCTCCCGGGGTAAATGGCCCTTGCGCGTTGGTTTGAATTGGAGTTCACAGCCGACGAACTAGGCAAAAGGAGGGCCAGGATCGACATAAGCCTTCACTTTTATTATATCGGAAACAGAAAGCTACCAGTCACAACAACAACATCCTCACGCGCCTTCATGCGCACCCTCCCTCACACACTTTCAATCGCTCGCCAATTCCCTCGCTCTCCATTCACATCGTGCTTGCAATAACACCCCACTCCCCCAAAAAACACACACACACACGCACACAGAAAACACAATGTTTTACGAACAAAAAAAGAAAAAACACAACTCCACAGATAGTCTAATTGGCATGTGTAATATTCATTAATACATATATAAAAGTAATTTAGCTGCAAATAAGATTGGATACTTGAGTGTAGTGATGGGAAACTGAAGCCCCAAGATGCCTTTTGGGTGTTGGTGCACCCAATGACCCCTCCTGATGGCGACATTTGTTCAACATGGGATTGAAAACTCACTGCCTTGCAAATTCTTAAACACCTTTCTTTAAACCACACATGTCCAAAGTCCAGCCCGTGTTCAAATTTTCACCAGCCTGCAGCCTCTGTTATCAGATCAATAATATGCAACCCACCAGTACTAGATACCACAATAAAAATACATGTGTACTAAAAGCTATGATACTTTCACGGTCATAAGGGGCAAATACATGTCTTAAATTATCACCCAAATCGAAGAGGCATCTATGATGCGCTGCGTCATGTGTGCACCTAGTGCCAAAGTCTGTCAATGTTTCTGAGTGATATGGATCAGTGCTCTGCTTGACTGACTGAAAACCTTTCCTGCCCACATGCCGCTTATCTATTAAACAAAAGGAGAACGTAATAGAGGAAAGGATGCGGACGTTAAAGGGGGAAGGGTCGGCGTGAAAGAGGAGGAAGGATATGCACTAAAAACATAAAGAAAGGCTGAAAAAAATCAAGAAAACAAAGTGTCAATAGAAAGAAAGAACGTCAGCCTTCCCTTGATTCTTGTTTTTTTTAGCAGTCTGAATTGACAACACTATATGAATGTAATTTATTTTAGACCAGCATTGTTCTGTCACAATGGAGGCTGCTTTATTATTTGCTTGATTATGGAATGTAGTCTGCTCGGGGAAGTGGACAGAATAAGAATTTCTTTGTGTTGTATCAATATGCATATGACAATAAACGTCTTGAATCTTGAATCAAGTTGGTTGAGTGTTGTTGTGACTAAGCTTCTGAAAAATAACATCAAAATAAAAGTGTGGAAATGCTCTTTGTGTCATATGTTACATTTACCACTAGTATATAATACTGTTATTGTTACGGCGGGACGAGGGAGGACCCAAGAGCACGCACGCACTGGTAAGGGCAATGGCAGAGTGTTTATTGAACAGAAGGTGCGGGTAGTCGTGGGAGCTGACGGGAGCGTGGCACAGACGTCTGGGGGGTTCTGGAGTCGGGAGAGCTGGGGTTTGGCTGGGAGTCGGGCAAAGGGAGCGAGACGGGAGGGGGGCTCGGGCATACAGGTAAAGACGGCAGGCTAGCGGGTGGTCAGAGGCAGGCAAGGTCGAAATACCAAGGATCCAGTCAATTCGGCAGGCAATCGGGAGGTCAAGGGCGAACAGGGTCGGACAACAGGCAGGCTGGCAGGAGGAATTGCTGGAAAGCTCGGCGTAGCGCATAGAGACGATCTGGCGGGTTGTGGAGGGAAGTGACCGGGCTTTATACTGAGCGGGTAAATGGTTGCAGGTGTTGGTGTTCGAGGCTGATTAGAAGGAGGGCTGAGCGGGTGTGGTGAAGCTGGAAGTGAGGTGGCTGAAATGGTGGACTGTGACAGTTATATTGTATTATTTTGAAGGACTGGCTTGCCTTCCTCACATAATTTGGCTTTGACTGTAATACCTTGGCTGGATCATTAGTGACTATTGAGGGCTGAAAGTGCCAAAACTCAATAAAAAAAAAAAGTGCCATTCAATAATTAAATCCAAGTGTCATGAAATAATTCAATTATTAATTAATTAAAGAGTCATTAATTAAATGAATGTTTGATTCATTAATGACATCTTTTATTTTACTAATGAAACAGAAAATGAATTGTTGGACAGTTCAGTATGTAGCCCGCCTACTGTCCGAAGACAGCTGGGTTTGGCTCCAGCCCGTGACCGTGAGGACAAGTGGTTAAAGACATGGACGGATGGATGTATGGATGATTAACATTAATATTAATATTTATATTAACATTAATATTAATGAAGAAAAATAGGCTTCTCATCAATGTTTGATGCTTTTCAAAGCAATTAACATGCTTTAGAAAGAACAGAATATCCAATTTTGATATTGATATTGATATTAAAATTAATGAGTAAAAATAGGCTTCTCATCAATGTTTGATGCTATTTAAAGCAATTAACATGCTTTAGAAATAACAGAATATCCAATTTTGATAAACTGAAAATCTAAATAGCATTAAACTAGACTAACAGCAGGAAAAAAGGTTAGTTGGTCAGAGATAAGTGATAAGTATAGGTTAAGTCAATTGAAATCAAACTCACTTTGAGTCATTTTAATCAATTAATATTAATATGTAATTGATATTTAATCTCTACAAATGTGACCTCTTTGTGTCCCATCTTCAAAAAACACAAACCTGTCTGTTACAGACACTGATCAGCCAAAAGAGGGTGGCAGAGGGAACTGTTTGGGAGGGGGACCAGGTTCACCGTCTGTTGGGAATAACCCCGGGACACGAGTGGGTGGAGGACCCCGACACGACACACCAGGGAGTAGCACCAAGGGTTTATTAACAGAAAATCGCACGCAAGCATGGAAGAGTCCAAAGAACAAAGAAATGAGAGACCAAAAGGGTCTAAACACTCCAGTGACCTGTCACAAGGTCAGCAGGAGGACAATCAAAAAACTAAGAACAATAAAAAGAGCCCGGAGTGGTAGCAAAAGGCAAACGAGCAACAAAGCAAAAAAGCACAAGCTAAAGTACAACTCAAAAACGCACAACTGCTGAAACTCGGGATGAACAAGCACTGGGGAGTGGCTCGTGGAATAACCTGTCAACTGTCTTCCTGCGGCAGCCGCCTTAAATAAGGCCTTGATGAAGATGGTCATCAGGTGCATGGCCGGTGACCATGCCCCCTTGCCAAGGCAGGAGGACCTCGCCTACAACAAAAGCACAATTAGCCAGGGATGTGACACCGTCAAAGAGACTGATTCAGAATTATATTTTCATATTACAGCATTTGTGCATTGTTTTGCATTTGACTTTGTTTTACATTTGACTCAATGGGTCTACAATATATTTCATTTTAAGACGTAAAAGAAACTAGAGTAATCTATCGAGCCTCAATTCGGTCTTAAAAATGATCATTCACTAATCGTTTCTACATCAGCTAACAAGTCAAGTGTCTCTTTAGAAATGTATCCCGATAATATAATGTCCAAATTTGACCTAAATGGTGGATGGAGCGGGGGCTTTGGACAGTTTGAGAATACCATGAAGAATCTTGGAATTTAGGAGAAGGTCTAATTTGGTGAAGACAGACAGCGATTACAGTGAGATTATTGCAGATATACAAATTTGAGATACTTCTCTGTCAGATTTAGGTTTTTGTAAAAATTCCTGTATCGTCAGCATGTAGCAGTACATCAACATTGTGGCAGACGTTGGGTAAGTCATGAATCTATATAAATAGAATAAAATACCTAGGTCCAAGAATGGAACCTTGAGAATGTTGGATTTGACATTGCTAAAAGATAAACTATTTGTATTATATGAGAAGCAATATTTAATCCAAAGAATGGCTTGCAGCCTTGACATTAAAATTTGGTTGTCAACCATAACAAATTCCTTTTTGAATCAAGAAAAGAAACGTAAAAAGGGGACAGGAACCAAGAAAAATATATCAGTTTATCGCATTTGAACGAAATTTAAATAAATAATAGTAACTGGATGCTAATCTAAGAACAACAGCTACCATACAGTAAATTTGATCTTAAACTGCTTTCTTTCCACACACTTTGCAGTCTCTATTATGTCAGCCAGCATTTAAGCTCTTCTACATGGTGTTTGTCTATTGAGCAAGGTTACATTCCCATGCCTGGGCTGTCATCCTCATCCAAAATGATGCATAGAGCATCTGAATGTTTCACCAAAAATTTGTACATTATGAAAATTCAAGAGCAAATGTGAAATCATTTGCAGCCAATCCTATTAGGCTAACGTTATGAACAGTATCTTCTGACATCTCGTACAAACGCTTTTCATTTTCACTGGCATACGTAGCTGAATATAGATACTGTATATTTGTAGTCAATGATTTGAAAACAAATGATGTGAAATCGGTTTCACGTAAGGCACACCTGATGATCTCTGTCAGTCTACTAATGTACTATCACTGGTTGGGACACTCTTTTAGACAGTAACTGATGCTAATTTTTGAACCTTTTTGTTTGTTTGGTTTGTCTTTACGGCATCTGATGGTTACTTTATTTTTTTCTCAGGAAGTAAAGCTTTTTGGTGATTTCCAAATACAGTGGGCCCCCGGTTTACGAGATTAATCCATTTCGAGGTTGGGATCGTAACGCGAATTCGCCGTACGGTACGCAATGCTAACCTATGTTAATTAGCTAACGCGTGTAAAACCCCAGGTAAAAACATAAAAATTGAAAATACTTTTTAAAAATTGTTATCAAAATAGTATAATGAGTGCTACTTATTTTTAATATATACAATCAAATAACATCATATATAAAGGATATAGAAAGAATTTATTTACCTTTGAGTGCCATGAGACCTTGTCATGGCCAAATTCCCTAGTGAGGGTAGCCTAGCCTAGCTTAGCCTTCTTCGTATTTCTTGACTCTCTCCAGCTCTCCAGCTTCGTTTCCACATGATTCATATACTTACTTCTCTCTTTAACATCACTAACAATCTTGGGACCCATGGCTGACCAATTCAAGCTTGAATTAAGCACGAAAATACACTGTAAATACCTTTCCGTAAGCCCTCACAGGCGAAAAAAGCTTTGACCTGACACCATTTTGGAAATCCAGACACCGACCAATAGCAGACCAGCATCATAGTTCTTCCGTGACGCCGACCAATAGCAGACCAGCACTCTAGCGACGTAAGCGGTGATGCGTGTGTAGTACTATGAGCGTGAAGCGACTTGCAGTCATGAGGAAGAGTTTTTGTCGTAATGTGAAAAAAATGGTGTGAAAAGGGGACAAAAAAACGCCGCGGTCGACATTGTAAGGTGAAAAAAACACAAGCCAGGGATGTTGTAAACCCTGGGTCCACTGTATTTACAAAATGTAAATCCCCTATATAATGTTGACCCAAGAAATATTACCAAATATTGTTAGTTACAGGCTACAAAAACAGCGCAACACCATATAGTAAAACTCCTCTACAACAAAACCTGCATGTGCAAAAATACCCCCAGTGTGAAAAAAAAAATCCATGCATTGAAGACTTGCATAAAAAGAATAAAAAGTCCCCCTGTTGCATAATATTTTTTTTTCTGCATTTGCCTCGCACTGAAATTCACTATGGTGATAACACGCCTGTAGCAAAAGTCTAGCTTGGTTTATGCTTGATGCGCCGGCACGCGTTTTGCAGCAATATTTTCGTATACTATACTAGACTATTCTCAGTGTGGCTTTTTTCTGCAGTCAGCTGATATTCTCCTATTTAGGTCACGGTAGTCCCTTTCAGCCAAATCATAAAGGTATTTGTACCAGCAAACTTTGGCAAGTAATAGTTCATCCGCCATGTTTTCCGCTTGTAAAAAATTTCCAGAAGGTATGTATTGCAGAAAATCTGGCCTGCATGGACTCTGCGTAGAGGGGCGCTGTTGCCGGAATACAGTACAAGTGCTGTACAACAGAATCATATTTGCAGCTAGAAATTTTTCACAATAGGGGACATTTCACTATAGCAAATCTGTGTCTTGGACGTAAACATAAAAATGTGTTGTGCAATCTAGAATCTGACTGAAGTTAAAAACAAAACCATCGAACATTTCAAAAAAAGAAAGAAAGAAATTGCAGAATCTACAATAAGCATTCCTTTTCATAGTTGCATCAAGTTCTTGCATAATGTCTTTAACTTTGCTTCATCCATCTAATTTCAGCCTGTCCAGAGTTGGCTTGGTTTAAGCTCCGTGCGACTGCACGCGTCAAAATGATGTTATTTTGGCAACCATGCCGCGCAGAGTCCACGCGGAACAGAATTTTCGCAATGTGTGTCCTCTGGAATTTCTTTACGAGGGAACAACATGGTGAACAAACTATTGCTTAAGGAAGTTCAATGATTTGTTCAATGATTTGTCTGAAAAGGAATACAGTGATCTAAAAACAACAACTCCTGGCGAGCACAATGTTGGGGAGAAATGGGGAGAAGTCTGTTGGAAGAATTTAGATTGTTTGAATTTACTGGAATTCTCTACTTCTGTCATGAAGTAGTGTTGTTTGAATGCTGTAGAGTCCGTTTAATGCCACCTATAGTATGGGAGAATATCGTCTGAATGCGGGGGAGAGTATAAAGTGCAGCGAAACACGTGTCGGTGCGTCAAGTATAGACCAAGCTCCACTTTCGCTGCAGGCATGTTTTGGTCGTAGTGAATTTCAGTGGAATGAATATGCAGAAAAGAAAAAAAAAATATGATGCAACAGGGGAATTTTTTGTTGTATGATAAAGTAGAAATAGGGAAAGGGGTCAATGCATGGATTTTTTTTCACTCTGTTTTTTTTGTGCATGCAGTTTTCGTTTTGGAGGAGTTTTACTGTAAGTACAAAGAGACTATAAACTCGAGAAGTCAGAAAAAATGCTCACGAGTACAACGAGGAATTGACAGGTACATCGACAAAACTCTTTGACAGCGACAGTTCGGCAATGACCCAAAAAGAACTTTAAGCTTTAAGCTTTAAGCTTTTATTTCAGGGTTTTTACAAAATTATGTATTTGCCATGATAGCATTCAATTGTCATATCAAGGTATTTTATTCACGTATAGTATCAAATTCAAAATTTGGTATTGTGGCAACACTACCTGGATTTAATTTTTTACAACACCGACGTGTCTACCCTGCTCACGTTTGGCCACACCACATCTTGTTTTGATGCCTTAACAGTCTCAGAGGGACATGCGACAGGGCAAGCACAGCGGTCTAGGCACTCATTAGACGACGGAGCAAATGAAACCTCGTGAGGACTGAGTCGGCGTGCCAGGCCAACAACAACAACAGCAGATGTCGCCTGTCGGAAAGCTGGAAGTTGTCGCCTAATGAGGCTTTCTTTCCTAGGCGTCTGTAGCTTGCTGAGGAGGTGTTTCAAATCAAGTACTCTACGCTGTGACAAATAAAAGCGCAGCCCTCCAGGCAAAAAGTGACTTCATCTTTGTGACGCTCTCAGTCCGGAATGTGCTCTGATCTGAGATGCATTGGGATGCCATGATGCACTGCGCACAGTGAGCGATTGTTCAGCAGATAGGCACTTGGGCATGAAGGCTTTATGCATGCGCATCCATAAGGTATCCCAGCTTAGTAATGGCGTTATATTTAGATGCAGTTCAGGCACTAATGCAACTGTGGTGTTAACATCTCTTATAACATCAAAAGAGCAAAAAAAGAAGCCTGTTGAGGGTTGTTTTTTTTTTTTTTTTTAATACCATTCCGTTCCATTTCACAGCCAGTTTGGCCATGTGTGGCAATGTCAGTGCAACAGCGACATTTATTCGCAATGTAAAAAACATGAACTGTGAGCAGGTTTTTAACTTCACACTGACAGGCAAATTTACACACATAAAGTCAATCTTGCTGTTTTTAAGCACTATTTTGCTCCTTCCTGATCATGTATGTCAAATATCATCTTACATTCATGTGATTATCTTAAAAGATTAGCCTTTTGTCTAAGGCCATTATTCCTCACCATAGCGCTGCGTGCACCAGCTAGTGGGCTGCAACTTAATCTCAAGTTTCCACCTGTGTGCCCTGATGCCCTCCAGATGATGGAAAAAAAAAAGGTCGCTATGGTCACCGTATTATATGTTCCTTGTAATTACTGTGATCTAGTTTCACAGCAAAATAATGAGCCATTAGGCTTAAAATGTATGGCACTTTGCTTTGAAGCACTCGCCCTCCAGATTCATGTTACATTGCCAATCAGGTGCATGTATTCACAATAAAGGCACCTGCAAGTTTTTATGATTGTGGAAAGAAACCGGAGTACCTGGGGAGATGGAATTGAACACAGGACCTATGAACTGTGAGGCGAATGTGCTAACTACTCTTTGAGCCGCCCGTTTTTTTAATTTTGGTGCTAAATTTCGATTCCTAAGCTGGGGTGAAGAAGAGTGAACTGAGGGCTGCAAATGGCCCCGAGGCCATAGTTTGAACACCACTGGGTTAAACTATTACATATCCTTGTTAACCCTTTAAATGCTGCTCTGCCTTTGTAATGTATGATGTTTTTTCCCCCCAAAGGATAACTGCAGTTTAATCCATACATCGGTGAACAGTAGCATGATTAGATGAACTGCTACATTTTTGTATTTACCTATGGTTTAAAAAAAATAAAGCTTTCATGGTAATTATACTATGGATGCTCTTTAAAAATATTCCTTTGAGTAATTAAGAGTTCACAAACAGTAGAAAATTTATGAAATTAATGAACGAAGACGTTCACATGATTTGTCCAGAAATAAATATGGTTAGCGCCCTCTTTGTTTGCTCCTTTTTTTTAAATTAAAGAATCGAAATCGAGAATAGTTTGGGACCGGAATCAGCCAAAGTTAAGCAGTACCCAACCATACACATCAGAAGAACTACACTAATATTTGGCAGACTGGCACAGGAGACTACTGCCTCGCTATTTCAACAAAAGGCAGCTGTGCATGGACAAGTATTTCTGATTTAACTAGAATTTTTGGATGTAAGCAAAGGAAGCACAGTTAGTGAGCAGTGTCATATTTCTAATGTTATAATAGGAAATATATGAAAAATATTGTCAGATTAGTAAACAGACTATCAGCCGTGAACCATGCTGCAATTCAGTCTGGCTTATTGCAATACAGAGAACTTTCACATGATTTTGCAATAAATATCACACCATGACATCAATCTTAAAATTGTAAAGTTCGTATGTGTGCACCAAGCCTTAGATGACAGTCAGAAATGTTAAGCCTGTTCAGTCCCTGTAATCTACTTCACCGAGCGAAAAATTAAATACATGCCCGTGATGTGAAACAGGATGATAGTTAGGAAAAGGCCTGTAGCTTGGACTGTTGTCGCACACGACTTGCATGTTTTTTGCGAGTCACTCACGACAATTAGAAATGTATCCAACTGCACTGTAGTAACCACAAAAGCTTCCTAACAGCCTAGCTAATTTTGTTGCTTTTACTTCAAAACTCAAAATCTCAAGCGGTCTTGAGATTTCATCATATAGCCCGATAAGACAAAAGCATTCAGACTTCCTAAACGCAAAATGTCCTGTTTTTGTGCGCCTTTGGGGAAATCCCATATCCGGATAAACACTTCCTCTTTGGCATCATCGCCATTGAGAGCGGAAACCCTCATTATGCCAATTAAATCTCTACTGCAACAATGCGGCCTTGCAGCGTGGCATGCCTGCCTGCCTGTTCGGCGTCACTGGGGTCTTTTCCCGCTCTGTCGTCATCTCCACTGACCTGGATCGCCAGCCCACGCCTCCACATTTGTAAATATTTAAATTCAGACTAATGCAGGGCGTGGCGAGAAAAGACACAGTGTGACGAGTACGTATACCTTTTGTGACCACGGATTTTGGATGGAGCCTAAATATAATTTACAAGCGAGAAACAAGCAAGGCTTTATTTTGATGATACCCTCCTACACGCACAAACACGCACAAACATTCACACACACACACATCATTAGCCGCTATGTTGTTGTGTTTGTGTGTGCGCAAAACTGTTTATGTCTACATGAAAGCAAGTGGGTGAACACTCCGCCTGGATTTTCCTTTCCTTTGGAACCAAATGAAAGTCCAAAAAGTAGGATATAATCCTGCTTTGCATAAGTGTGTGTGTTTGTGGAGAGGCTCGTGCAGCTGCCGCGCATGGTGGGCTAAGCCAACTGTGAAATGTGTTCTTAAACTGTTAATTTCACAGCCTGGATGGAAATGCAGGACGGTGGCTTACATGGCATCAGACGAGGTCCTGCCATTCCTTGCTATTAGCACCGTTACCGTGGTTACTGCTTGCGTGCCACAAAATATTAGATTCCCACCATCTGTTTGCAGCCAATTTGAGCAGCTTTCAAGTTGTTTTACAAATATCTTTCCCCGAGACCTTCTCGTCTCAGGGATGCATTTTTGTTATTGTTGGCAAATGCAAGTTGGGAAGAAGGAAAAAAATGGAGACTGTTTCAAGAAGGGCAATTCACAGGGTATATTGACCAAGCCTTGTCACAAATAGTGGAAAAAACATCAGTAATTTACACTGACCAATATTTGGAATGTTTAGAACCCCTTAGTGATGAAAACCGTAAATATTCCGGTACGTATTCCCAGGCTAAAAGTTAGTTCCTTCCCAACATATTAAGCTTGTCACATAGTCAAGAATCATTGCTTCCACATCCATCCATTTTCTCGAGCCAGCAAGGGTGATAAGGGTCGCAGACTTGCTGGTGCCTATCCCAGCTGACCGGGCATTCGGAGGGTGACACCCTGAACTGGTTGCCAGTCAATTACAGGGCAAAAAGAGACAGACAACCTTTCACGCATTGTTGCCTTACTGTGTGTGTCTTTTTATATTTCATTTATTTATTTATTTTTTAAACATAATTATTTAGCATTTTTTTAAATTACTGCTCGCATGAAATAAAGTGAGTTTCTAGAGTGCTTCTGGAGTCTTGTGGAAATTGATACTGCAAATACATGGTGGATGCACAAAAGACAGAACTGGCTAATTCAAGTATATGCCCATCCAGTATATATATATATATATATATATATATATATATATATATATATATATATATATATATATATATATATATATATATATACGATGCTGCACGAGTCAAAATCAACCTGTGGTTTTTATCATTCAACAAGTGGCAAAATGGACCTCCCTGAGATGAATGAAAACCAGTGGATTTCCCTGCTTCATTCATATTCCACAAATGCAATATTAATCAGAATGCTGTGTTTAGACCTTTAAAATTCCAAAGGCTATTTTGACCCGGTTTCCACAGATAAGACAACACCGGGAGCCGCAATCACTATATATATAAAAATGTATTCTTAGAATCTTAGAGTTCTTCGAGGCGAGTGGGAGGGTGGAAGCGGAAGGAATCAGACGGGTGTGAGCAGACAGAGAAGTTACTAAGAGCAGCTTTTGTTAAACAAGTTGTACCATAATATTTTCATTAAAAGAAGCAAGCAGACCGAACCAATGTCTGAATCCTTGTGTTGAGTGTCCTTCAAGTGCTTTAGTTTTTAATGTTGAGTTATAACTTACTCTCTTACCACCCTATTACCTAATCATTGACTGCATGTCAAATGCATGGCTTGTTATGGCGTCCACGTATTCGATCTGAACCAAGCATTAATTAATTTTCCAAACCACGGAGAGCCGCAATATAAGGAAGAAAGAGCCGCAGGTTTCTGACCCCCAGTTTAGATTATCGGGGGCCCACACAAGATGTTATTGTAAAGAACATTTTTTATTTGACTTCCCCATTAACACTGCAACTCTGCTTGCCTTTTTGCATTGTTGTAATAGCGCAACGCTGTACGTACTGTTGCGGTTGTTTGTTTTACTGCCAAGTTATGGGTGGAGATTTTGTGTGAGTGGGTGATTTTATATAAATTAGCCAAATTATGTTTCAAAGTGGCTCACTCACAGGCACTTTTAATTTCGCATATGATGGGCATGCCTCAAACCAGCTGTTTTTATACAAATAAGTAAAACGTGAATTTTTCTGCCTTTAATATAGCTCTATTGTTATATTTCATTAGCTTGCACAGGTGTACAGAAATTATGACACACTCATGAATTTCCCCTATTTCCAGTAAAGTTCAAATGGATGTTAAATGTTAAATGGATGTTTGCAATGGAATCTCTCACAATCGCTGTCACTATTTTTTATTCAAAGTGTACAAGCTGCAAAAGGACCAGGCTTGATCAAGCATATGCGTACTGTTTATTATTGCACCAACCTTTTTTTAAGAGAGCCCCCACCTTATGATTCCTTATGGGCCGCGTTCCCGCACGAGGGCTTGCTGCCACCTTGCCGCTCTACAATTTGGCACCCATCAGGGGTTACTTTCGTCAGCCCATCTGCTCCTTTGAGAAGTGTACGCTTCACACGCTTCCAAATTGTGTCTCACGCACACGAGCAGGATAAATTAGCTGCAGAGAATGAAATAAAGAAGCAAGAGGCAAACTAGTCATTTTTTTGTCTAAGTATTACAATGCATTAACCATTTTGAATGGATAGGAAATTTGTTTTCATCATAATTGGCCAAATGTACCCATACCGAAAAAGTGCATTGTATTGTAAAAGTGCTATCATTGTCTGATTTACTAACATTGGAGCTCCATTTGTGTAATGGTTTGTGTCTTGAATTAACCTTATTATAAATAAAGATGCATGGACAATATTACTATCCTTCTTTGGGACGACAGTAAAAATCTGTTCTCAAAAAGAAATAGCAATTAACATCAAATAAGTGACAGTTTCGATCAAACCATTTTTGGTTTGTGGGAGAGTTGGCATTTAGGATAATACAATTGAAATGCCTACTTAATATTTTTTTTGTGAATTAAAAATAAAAATAATTATATATCTATATCTATCTATCTATCTATCTATCTATCTATCTATCTATATATATATATATATATATATATATATATATATATATATATATATATATATATATATATATATATATATATATGTATATATATATATATATATATATATATATATATATATATATATATATATATATATATATATATATATGTACTACAAGTATATATATTGGAAAAAAAAACAATTGTTATTCACCAACAGTAAGTGATAAATGCATTGCTTATTGCAAATGTGATGAAAATGTTTTTATTTGAATTAAATATGATATATACGACAACACTCTAAATTTTCTTTAAATTTTAACATGTTTATTTGACAATCATTGCCCACGTTTCATCTAAACTTAGCTTGTAATACAAGGTGGCTAGTAGTTGTTGTCTGGTAGTAATAGGAATAAAGATGATAAACACTTTTATACCTTTATAGTGCTTTTTCAACATACATGGAGCCACACCAGCCCAGATGCCAAGTTACCTGTTACCTACAGGAAAGTGGGTAGAACAAATTACAAGACTGCCTCTTGAGATAGAGATAAACAATACAACCGTGACAGGAAAGTTGATACTATACCTTATCACACCATCACTATTTTCGCTATAAACTGGGTGATTGCAATAATCCCCACCGCCACAACTCACTTTATTTATTTGTGGGGATTTTGCCGCTTCTCGTTTAGTGGCGATAGTGTAACCAATCTTGGACTTGTTCCCAATTTCCCAGGTTGTGTTTATTTTGATTGACTTTTAGATTTGAAATCAGCTCAAAGCCCATGACTAGAATAAAAGAGAGTCCTGGTGGGCCTGTGTTTTCTCTCGCTCTTTTTCCAAAAAATATTTATTACTACTATCAATCATAATTAACCTTCAAGTCCATATGTCTCCTTTGAACACAGCCGTTTCAACTCTGGGTGGACATGAAGCAGGTGCTCCAGTCTTTGGGAGGCATCTTGCCAATTCATTACACCGTCAAACAGAAAGCAGAGCAGGTCATCCCTGAGAAAGTATTCATCCTTTTTCCAGACCCACCTGTTGGCCTTCACGATTCACCGGTGGAATATCTTTTGGAATCGCAATCACCTTTTTCTATTACTCTGGAAACACAGTTTCATTTGAGTTTTTTTTTGTTTGTTTTTTTTTCAAACGATTGCAGAGGTTGCACAAAGCAGATACACAGAAATACAGGACACGATAAATACAATAACCCAAAGTACAGAAGTAAATAAACAGCACAATCACTTCAACAAAGGGCAAAAACTGTTTATAAAGAGCAGTCTAGGACACATAAGTGAGAGGCTATGTCTCACAGCTGTTCTGGGAATGCCTGAGGATCCTCCAAGAGTTGACTAAAGTAGCCAGGGGGAGGAAAGTTTGGGTTAAAGCTGTAAAAGCACCTGCTGCCATGACCCAATTCCAGGTAATTGGAAGAAAATGGATGGATGGATGGATGGATGGATGGATGGATGGATGGATGGATGGATGGATGGATGGATGGATGGATGGATGGATGGAGTATGGTGATTCATTGGTGAAGTGTACCTTCTGGTATCTGGTGGATGAACGATTCAGTGTTCTTTCTACCTCTATGTAGCTGCCGTTTAACCTTTGTGGATAATCATCATCAGGATCATTGAGAATCTGATCTCTACAAGCATAAGGAAGAAAAACCCGTTTTAGCAAGCACATTGCTAATTTTGTTGATATTGTGATAGTACATTAATAATGACCATGACAGATGTGCTATTAGGCTAACGGTTTGGCGTACACAAACTATTCTTAGACCAATTAAATTCAACTGGGTTATTTCCCTTGGCACACGGGATGATCGCTCGCTGCATTCATTGATGTAATAGACATGTATCAAAATTTATAAGAGCTGTAAAATCTAAGAAGCTGCAAATTGCCACCAGTTAAGTGCCAAGCGGGAGCATATTTGGGTTTTCAACATTTTATCAACCATGAATTACCAGTGTTCCTGCCTAAAATTATGCAATGATGCTAAAATCAACATAACAAAAATATTAATACCATTGAAAATACTTGAGCGCTGAGGGGCCGTACTTTGACAACAACTAGCATCTTGTGTCGAGGCGGGAATTGATATTAGACTTGCCTGATTGTTATTATATTGAAAAGGTCTGGCCAATCTAGCAGTCCATAGGCTCTCAGACGAATCAGTGGTAACGGCTCTCATTTAACCCTGGCCCGCAGCCGCTTCTCATCATGCCAAGTAAAAGCGCCCGGCGCTATTTACGACCTTGGCCTTCACCTTGCCTCATGGCGGCCAATTGTGTGTTTGCGTAATGATCTGCTCTGGCAGGCACGTTGGCCCATGTATGATCGCTCAATCAATGCCTCTCTCCTCTCTCTCTCTCGCTCTCTCTCTCTCCCATTCTTATTGATTGTCCAGTCTGCCACAGCCACACCCGACATGGCGAATAAATCGTTGCACATTGTTCCTCAAATAATAGGCCAAGAGTTTTAGTAGATGGCACACATTCCTTATTTAACATATTTAACATATTCTCCATAGCAAGAGGAGTTCAAGTACCAAGGCCCTCCTGCTGTATATGTCCAAAAGCGTATTGCTTCTCACAGTGTCTGATAACTAGATACGGAGCTGCACTGTTAGTTTACAGAGTGGATTTTTCTTTCCAACATGGCACCTTTCAAGGTCTGAGTTAAGGGGCCATATCTTTTTTTTTTTTTCAGTTTTTTTCTTTTACACATTTGTCAGACCCGTTTACAAACAGTATATGTGTAATTGTCCGCTTACTTCCCTTTGAAATTATGTATAATACTATTATATATAATACAACTATGATAATACTTAAAGTTTGAAAATAAAAGCAAATTTAATGTAGCTGGATTGAAATCCCTACTTTTCAGAATTTTTTTTTTTAAAGTTTTACCACATATATCTTTCAAAGTTCCATTATAACAGTACCTTAGGAAAAATATATTGACCTCAAACTGTCAGGAATTTTTGAAAGACCACTGGAAAATATATTTCAAGAGAAGGTGCATTCTCAAGGTAACTTGAGAATGTAACTGCTTACAAGCTGAATACATTTGACCTCCCTTCAGATGAAATCAGACAAAAAAGGTGATTTGGCCTCAACTCTCTCCTGAGGCACCATTGGCAAACATTTGCTCTTTTTTATCATCATCACTTGTGCATGTTGTTGTTTCTTATTTTGGATTTAATGAGGTTACATTACCCATGCGGGACATATGATTGAAGAATTTTGTGTCACAACATTATTTGCCTGTGACAAGAGATTTTAATGATATTTTATCATAGATATTATACTGTATCTCAAATACATTTAGCCAATGAACCACCAAGCCAGTGATCCTAGTTAGAATAAGCAGCTACAGATAAGAGATGTATAGACATTACCATTTGATGGTTCAAAACTTTTTTTCTATTCAACATAGTAAGAAAAGGAACATTTTAGGTCACTTCAACCATACACTGTGTACATTATTGGGTGTGGCAAGATCTACTGTGATGATCTTTTGATGTTCAAGATCAGCAGTGTTCATATTTCAATTTATTTTGGTTTTGTCATCATTAGAAAACATTGCATGAAATAACTACGTTGAGAAATTATGAAAAAACTACATTATTTACATTGCATTATTTATAGCACATTAGTACATTACAGGTGGCACAGTTCAGAGGTTGCAGGTTCACTTCTGGTTGAGTTTACATGTTCTTCCCATGCCTGTTTGGGTTTTCTGTAGGTATTCTGGTTTCTTCCCATCCATCCATTATCTTCTGCTTTATCTGGTGTCATGTCACTGGGGCAGCAGCCTCAGCAAGGAGGCCCAGACTTCCCTCTCCCCAGTCACCTCATCCAGCTCCTCTGGAAGGATCCCCAGGCGTTCCCTGAAATCTTCAACCTAGCTGCTTTACACTCGCCTACAAACTGGTCCAGTCCAAGTTGGAGCCAGAGTCCATTCAACAATGAGGACCAAACTCGGGGTGACAACGGTGGTACAGGTAACCGAAGTGCCCGTATCAGGTGGTTCAGTACCACGTATTCCCGAAGAGCCCCCTAAAGAACTCCCCA
Organism: Hippichthys cyanospilos; assembly: GCF_059441005.1. Lineage (NCBI taxonomy): Eukaryota > Metazoa > Chordata > Actinopteri > Syngnathiformes > Syngnathidae > Hippichthys > Hippichthys cyanospilos. The sequence continues at coordinate 5,225,833 of NC_142377.1, forward strand.
AGGGACATTGGCGAATGCCTTTTCCCAGCCCACAAAACATATGTACCCGGGGATTCAACGTACTGCGCTGCGGCCCCGCTCCACTGCGGTGTGCTTCTGCAATGATGCCGCACACCAGCGCACTCTGCTTGTGTTTCCTGTCCGCCGTGCTGTGCTGTACCGTGACACACATTCCTTGGAAAGTCAATCTACGCCTGTATGAGGATTATCAACTCCGCGATTAAAAAAAAAAAAAAAAAAAGTTGTCTTAACTTCCGGAAACAAACTAAGCTACATTTGTGGAAAGTTTGTTTGGATAACCTTTCTTGGATGGTAAGGCTTAAAGGCCTTCTCAGGTCTCTGGAGGCAAATGTAACATTGGTCCCATTCACGGTGAAGCTGTGAATGCCGTCTTACTGCTAAGAGTACAAAACAACAGGGCAGCACGTGGTCAAACCTTCTCTTTTTTTCTCTTAGCGCGACTCTTGCGCTCTCTCCCACTATTGCGTGCATGTCAATCAAACACGCCTACTTTTAACACATATTCATTCAAAACAGAAAACAAATGTAAACACATGAAAACACAACACATGTTAAATATGTTACACATGTTTCATCTACAATGGGTGAGTGCTTACAATGTTTGTTTTAACTTCTAAGTGAATTGATAGAATCGTGACTCAAACAATATTACAGTATATTTGTACACGCATTAATCCCAATTAACAGGAGGAAAGCGTTTGCTCCTTTTGTCTCAATGACACAGACAAAGAGAAGCAGCCGCTTTTGGCCTCAATCAGCAAAGAAGAACAAAATCTTGTCCCCTTGGAGTTCTTTTTCTTTGTATCCAGATATAGACCACACTCTTTTTTCCTTTTTGGTGCTTTCTGAACTGTGGATTTGACCATGGTGGATGGCGTCGGACCCGATTTTTCAAGTACTGCATAAAGTTGGCGAACCACGGCGCAACGACGCAGCCGCGACGCAGCGCAGCATGTCGGACACGCAGCATGTCAAGCAAAATGCCTCAGTAGAGACACAACGCAGCGGAGCCGCATAGCAGTATGCGGAATCCCCGGGGTAGACCGTTTGGGCGAACTCCCATGCACCCTCGACAACATAGCAGAGGGTGTACGTTGTGGTTTTGTCACACATTTCCAAAAAAACAATTGCATGGTAGGTAAATTGGAGGTGGGCATTTTACATTTTTTGTTGCTTTGTCACTCGCCAATTGTTGGTGGATTATCATCGATCCATTACTTAGTTAGCCAATTGTGTGTCCATCACTCGCCCCACCCCATCCTTCCAAAACAAATTGAATTTTGTCATTTACGTAAACTTTTTCGGACCCTTTTACTGGTGGGTCTCATATGTATTTCACCGCTACCATTTAAATAAACAATTGGTTGGTATGAAGCCTTTACCTATGGAAATGTTATAGCTCAAGGTGTTTCATGGTGGAAATCACGAAATACAAAAATAATTAAAAAAAAAAGGCTGGTTGCTATGTGTTAATATGCATTTTGTCAACAAAGACGGGTTTCATGAGAAACGGTTGAGGAACAGGCATTTAGGCTTATTTTTAATGCTTTGATTTTTATGGGACGCTACTCTACATTGTGTCTGGGCAGTTAACGTGTGTCTGCTTTTGTAATATGTTTATAACTTGCATTGTTATTATGTAAGGTGGGTTTACCAGCATTGGCACCTACAGTAGCTTCGTTGCTCACAGTCACTGCAAGTGAAAGCCTTTGAAAGCTGCAAAGAGTTTCACAATGGGCTGGGGTTGCCCCCTTGGCGTGTACTAAACATATGGTTTGTTTGATGAATTATTCTCATCTGTGACCCTTGTATTTGTTTTATTTTTTTTTCTCTTCATTTACAGCTTTGCACACAGTTCATGACATCAAATTTCTCCTTCAAACTTCTTATTCTTTTTCTAAGTTATGCATAACATCGCGTTAATTTAAATGGTGACTTGTTAAGAAAAAATGACAAGTCTGTGCTACCAAAGATTTGGGTAAAAGGTATGTATTTTAAAATGATTTAAACAATTCAATTCTTTGCACTATATTCTTTGAAAAAAAAGTCATACAACCACATATTTTCATTGAGACTCTGTCTTTCTTTCTTTCTTTCTTTCTTTCTAAATGGAAAACGTCATGTTAAATTGCCCTTAATTTAATGCAATTTTAAAGGGACAATGTATAAGATTTAGACCTTTTTTCATTAAAAATTTGTAAATTAAATAATTATACATTTCAAAAACGGAAATGTGTTTTTAATGACCAACTACGTTTTAAATATAATCGAAGGTCTAGTTATGATCAAATTATATTACATGTGGGGTGGCACTCCTCCAGTGGCTGCCATGTCTGTTATAGCTACGGACAGCCAGAGGAGGAGTGTGAATTGCTACATTTACCATAATGCCCGTAAAGCTTCAACGGGCGCATGTGAAAAATGACACATACTCCCTTAAAGGTAAATGCTATATTGCAATATACAGGTTTAGTTTTTATATATACGTCCTTTGTATCAAAGTACTAGTAATATCGGTTACTTGGTATTTTAACTTTGCGTATGTGAAAGTTGAGTACTTGTGAGGGTATCGATCTGAAAAAAGAATGGTCTCGAACGTCCCTCATATATGGGCCTACAATTCTCAATAAATTAGAAATGTCAAGTCGTGAAATGTGCAGATATACAGGTTCACGTCTTATATGCAGCTCTCGTCTTTTGTGCCGGTGTACGTCATGTTGAAACCTGCCCACATTAATGTTAACAAGCATGCTCCAATGTGCGTGACAGCACATACATCAAGCGAGAGAGGGGCTTAGGATTCCTGGAGGTAGCCGACAGTAAATAACCAGTTGGTGGTGTAGAGCGTGGGAATTTACAGCGCGGGTCTAAAAGAGGCTGGATGAGATTCCTCCAGCTCTCTGGCCCTCAGTTCATTCCATCTTATCGAAGCAGCAGCAATTCCCTGGTGGCGAAAAGTCCCCGGACGACCATCAATCCTTTTTCTCCCCTGTGAAAACAGAATTGACTCGCCGTGTGGACTCAAACCTCTGAGCTGCGGCACAAGTCCAGACGCAATAAGCTGCCATATTTAAACAGTGACCTAAATAAATAAGTGCATCAAGGGAACAGATGACGAGTGGCTGGATAGCGTTGTTCTGTTGAAAGGAAAGTGTTTCTCCCAGGGTCCTTTTAGTCTTTTAATTGGATGTACAGATAAATAGCCTCGCTATCAAAACATATGTTTTGTGGAAGCCTCCTCCAGTTAATCCCAATATGTAACATCATTCATATTGGAGTGGGAGCACATCACACAAAGTCTCTAAGTCGACTTACTCCTGTACAAGCCAAAGCGGAAGTTATGTAATGTCTTCTGCTCAAACTACTTTTCTCTTTGGGGGAAAAAAAAAACAGCAACATTGGTTGCCATGGAGACTATAACTCAAGACAAAACCTTTTCTGGTTGTCGCTTGCGACCTCAAATTTCATGTCAATTACTTGAATAAAGAAACCAGTAAATACTGACACACAGAGTAGGAAGGTTTTTGCTAAAAAGGTTGCTATTTTTTTCATTATTATGATTACTTTGAATGACAATTTAGTTCAAGTACATGATTCATTTTGGGATATTTATGTTTATTTTTTTTTTAGAGTTCTTACATTTCCAAAATATGCCTAAAACTTATTGGGGCATGTGGTTTCCATTTCCATTTGGGCAATGTACACTAATTGTTTGGACTAAATTTGAGCATCTTACCCCACAACAGTTTTTTTGTCAAAAACAGCAAAACCTGGTTATCGGACCTTTGTAATACCTTGTTGAGGTCTGTTTTTTGAAAAAATAAAAACACATTATCATTATTTCATGCTGTTGAAACTCTTTGGAAATTCGTACAACAACTTAATATGACTGATTTCTTACAAGTGATTTTATCTCTGGCTGATCCCTCGCGCACACATGAAAAGAATATCAGCTACACGTGAAAAAATTACCTCTTTAATTAACCATGTGGGCATTGTTTATGTGGAGTGAATACAGTAGCAATGAATTACTTTACTAAGTAGTATGTAGCATGTGCGCTCTGAAGTGAATTTGTTTTTATTGGTGAATTATTTATCCAAGCATTGCAGATCAGTCCTGTAGTGTAGCATGTGTCGTGGTGACACAACAAAGTCAGATAATGCTCCAAAATAAATTGCGGGATATCAAGCAATATATAAAATGAACGTCATTGGGACGAAATTTAAACTCCACCGTTCTGTTTTTGTTCGTGTTTTCTGATTTTTTTTTTTTTTTGCCACAGCAAAAGTGGCATCCTTTTAAGAGGATTTTCTGCATGTTGAGTGCTTAGCCATATTCGGAAAGGCCCGGCTTCTGCTTTCTTTCTATCTCGCTCCAGGTTTTAATAGGTTCAAATGAAAATGAGCAACGCACAAAAGATGGGTCTGAATCCCATTTGGATTCATTAATAAACAGCCACCCCGCCCTCCCCTCGCATATGTGTTGCTCACCGCACACAATGTCAGCCGCCTTTGATGAAGCTTGAAACAACAGCGGACTGACAAAAGCGCACATGCGGGACGTTTCTTCATGCTGATTTTGTCAGTGGAAAATAGAAAATGCAGATTAGCCTTGCATGCAGGGTGGGGCTGTTTTATGCATAATGATCTCTTCCCTTTTTTTTTAATGCATACATGTGACACATTGACAGATAGGTCGGGCTGCTGTTCAGAACCTCGGAGAGCAGCGACAGCACCTCAGCTCCGGCAACATCATTATAAGCAGGAAGCCTTTGTGTGTTGCTTGCATCCATCTGCTTTACGCCACCATGACAGTCACCATCAATTTAAATTTCTGTCATGCAGGGTACTCACTGGACTCAACATTTGGTACACCTGCATGCTGTAACTATAACATCCAATACAACACGTTTGTCAAATTCAAGGCTCTGGGGCCTGATCCGGCACATTGAGTAATTTCAACTGTCCATTAAAGCAAATTATATGTGTTTGCTCATGTGTCTTGCTGTAAGAGTGTTTCCTTTTTGTTTGTTATTTTTACTGTTAATCCATGTGAAGGTTGCCCCAGCCCACAATTTAGCCAAGTTTTAATTGCATTCATTTTTTTTATTTTCACCAAAATCCTTTCAACCAAAACACAATGCAAAAATTGTCACTTTATGTTCCGTGTGCCCCCGACTCTTTGGTTTTTCCTGCAACTGATAATGACATCACCATTGCTCTGATGACAACCAATCATGACTCACCTTTTTTCTGAGTTTGCGCATGTCATATTAGCAATTTTGAATCGACAACAAGTGGTAGAATGACCCCCCCCACTGAGATGGGTGAAAACATTTTGAGATTTTAGCTACTCACTTCATATTCCGCAAAAACAATATTAATCAGAACCTCATGTATAGATTAAAGATGTGTCCTGTATAAACTTGGGATATGAGGTGGAGTATTGAAGGAAGATCTTTCAGGTTGGCATGCATCTTGTCCAGAAAAAACATTTCTGCGCCCATAATTATGATTTTTCTTTGATGAGGATGCCCCCTGCCCTCAATTCAAATGTTTGAGAGCCCTCTGCCTTTGCAATCGCGGTTCCAATAGCCCTCTATAATATTGTACTTGATCAAAACGTGGAGCGATGACAATTAAACCGACAGTAAAGAATTATAAAGATTGTGACATTGTGATTTAATGCTGCAACCATTTAAGCATCGTATACTTGGCTTTCCCTGAACATTCAAGTGTGGCAAGTTCATTTTCTATGTGTGGACATGTGTGTACGTGTAGAGAGAAGGGAGAGAGAGAGAGAGAGAGAGAGAGAGAGAGAGAGAGAGAGAGAGAGAGAGAGAGAGAGAGAGAGAGGTGAGAAACATATGTGCGCACAGTCGGCGGGTGTCGACGTGTTTGTGTTGGAGTGGGGGGAGTGGAGCCAGGAGGGAATCCTGGATGCCGGAGCGAGCCGAGCGCGTCACTTGCGTGGACAAGCGCGTGTCGATGGCTGAAAGTGGTTAGGCGGGTGGGTCGACCTCAGCTCCCCGGGTTCTGTGGGAGAGGCGTGCCGCGTCCCTCCCTCCCCCCCAACTCCGCCCCTCTTCCCTCCCGCCAAGCCACCTGTATGGACCGCCGGGATTCGGGCGCGATCCCATCGCCCGCGTCCTCCTCCGGGCGCCTGCAGGGGCTCACTCATGACGACGACGACATGACGGTGGAGAATGTGCCCGAGCTGGGGGCTACGCCGACCCAAAGCCAAAACTTGCGTCACTTTGGCCGGTACGAGCTGGGCTGCTGCGAGCGTGTCGTCATCAATATCTCGGGTTTGCGCTTTGAGACCCAGCTGAAAACTTTCAACCAGTTCCCGGAGACGCTACTGGGCGACCCGCGCAAGAGGATGCGCTATTTCGATCCCCTCCGGAACGAGTACTTTTTCGACCGGAACCGACCCAGCTTCGACGCCATCCTCTACTATTATCAGTCCGGCGGGCGCATCCGGAGGCCCGTCAATGTGCCCATCGACATCTTCTCCGAGGAGATTCGCTTCTATCAGCTCGGCGAGACGCGATGGAGAAATTCCGAGAGGACGAAGGCTTCATCAAGGAGGAGGAGCGCGTGCTGCCCAAAAACGACTTCCAGAAGCAGATCTGGCTGCTTTTTGAGTACCCGGAGAGCTCGGGTCCGGCGCGGGGCATCGCCATCGTGTCCGTGCTCGTCATTCTCATCTCCATCGTCATCTTCTGCATGGAGACCCTGCCGGAGTTCCGCGACGAGCGCGACCATTCCGCGCTGCTCAGCCGCAACACCAGCGTGACCAGCAGCGGCCCTTTGCGCTCTTCGAGCCCCTTCACGGACCCCTTCTTCGTCATCGAGACACTGTGCATCATTTGGTTCTCTTTCGAACTCCTCGTGCGCTTCTTCTCGTGCCCCAGCAAGACTTCCTTCTCCAGAAACATCATGAACGTCATCGACGTGGTGGCCATCATCCCTTACTTCATCACGCTGGGCACCGAGCTGGCCGAGACGGACAGCAACGGGGGCCAGCAGGCCATGTCACTCGCCATCCTCCGCGTCATCCGCCTTGTGAGGGTTTTCCGAATTTTTAAGCTCTCGCGCCACTCCAAGGGGCTCCAGATCCTGGGCCAGACCCTAAAGGCCAGCATGAGAGAGCTGGGCTTACTCATTTTTTTTCTCTTCATCGGAGTCATCCTCTTCTCCAGCGCGGTTTACTTCGCCGAGGCGGATGACCCCACGTCGAGCTTCAGTAGCATCCCGGACGCCTTCTGGTGGGCGGTGGTCACCATGACGACGGTGGGCTACGGAGACATGCACCCGGTGACCATCGGGGGGAAAATCGTGGGATCTCTGTGCGCCATCGCTGGAGTGCTGACCATCGCCTTGCCCGTTCCCGTCATCGTGTCCAACTTCAACTACTTCTACCACCGCGAGACGGACGCCGACGAGCCCCTGCCGTGTGCCCTTTCCGCCAGCTGCGAACATTTGCCGGGCGCCGAGCTTTTGCAGCCAAGGGGGTCGTGCGCCTCTTCCAACACCCTCGGAAAGGGGGACTACGGCGACTTGGAGGAGGGCGGCAAGCAGCCGCCTTTCAACAGCCAGAACTGCGTGAATATCACCAAAATGTTCACCGATGTCTAAAGTGGAACACTGGGACCAAAGTAGCGACATTTTTTTTCATTGTGATAAGTTTTATAACGTATTGCTCATATCTGTGGACAGTAAATGCCATTTTCATTTTTGTTCAACACACAAGGTTCATCAATCATTTTCCCGATGAAATAAAAACAAGTTAAGTGATAGGGCGTGTGGTGCATGAACTGAAAATGCATCATTTCAAGTAACCTAAATATTTCCTCTTAATTTCTGAATGGACTTGCCAAACTGTTCAGCTAATAAGAACCATTCGATCAACTATACTTTTCCTGGTTCGATTCCAACTAAAGGCTTCTGTTCAGTACATTTTGAACTGTCAAAGCAGGGGCGTATATTGCCAGAAATTTCTCAAATGCTGTGCAATGCTTTAAGTGAGAGAAAAATAAGTGCCGGTTCACCCCCGATTCGGCTCTTGCGGATAAATAATAATAATAATAATAATAATAATAATAATAATAATAATAATAATAATAATAATAATAATAATAATACAAAACGGACAAAAGACCCAATGACATGCCCAAATGTATTTTAATACACCTCATATCTCTTGTGCGAGACGTCAACATTACGTTATTACGTTATCATTATTTTTGTTTTAAATCTCATGATTACTTTTAATGATTATTATTTGGGGTACCCGAATTGCTCAAACGGTCTCATGAGTATCACAAACCACAGGAGAGAGTTGTGGGATGAGTGATTAGTTAGTACTATGTGGCGTAAAAAGTCCCTGTACTCAAAATGCTGAAATCGAGAAAAGTTGGATCGCCGCTGCGTACACGCCTACTAAAATCTCTGGTGGGATGGACAGCCTCAGTGAGGAGTTGGCTGTGCATGGGTATGTGCATCACTGTTTATCAATCATCCACATGAAATTCATAAATATCCAGAACAGTGCCCATCACACTAAACAAGCCCTGTCAAGTCAAAGTGAAATGTAACATTTTGTTGATCTGATTTTGTTCTTATATTTGTTTCAGTTATGTTTTAACAATGCCATCTTATTTGCCTTTGCTTCGCTTTTGTGTAACCAATAGATTTCTATAGCGTAAATTTTACTCTAAAAAGACAATATGTGGTCACAGTCAAAACAGAGTAAAATTTACGCTTACGTTTACTGTTGAATATTTGACTCTCTTCCAAGTGTAAATATTACCAAACGTGACCAAATATAGTAATTTTAGAGTAAAATCTACTCACTGGACTTTTAATGTACGACGTTAGTGTACCTCTATCCAATGTTCTGATTTGTTAGCTAACAGCCAATCAGTGACCGATCCCAACCGACAGCTGATACGGTCGTATCCACATACAGCTCTGATTTTGAACAATAGCGAGGACACATACAGAATGTTTTTCAGACAGAGGTGACCACTCAACTGGGAGTGTCACGGTCATCAGGCAATTGAAAACACCGAAAAAGACTGAAAATCACATGAAGACGTCGAAGTTGACATCCTCAGAAATTGGTCGGTCTTGTCTTAAACACTTGTTGTGAAAATTGCCATTCACCACCTCACAGAGACCATAAAGTTGTGCGAAAAGTTCTGAAACATCAATGGTTAAACGAAAAATTGTAAAATAGGCTTTTTAGTTTCATCCTGAAATTTCACCCTAAAGTTGAATATCCCGAGCTATTTTGTCATGTATTTTTGAGATTTTATATTGATAGATGAAGTAATATTGTTAATCCTAATTTACTTTTGTAAAGTATTTATTTTGTGAGAAAATAGTATTTTTATTTTGTGGGAAAACATGTAAGATCGGTGTCTTGTTTAATGTTTAAATATATATTTTCCATCCTAGTGCCTATACATATCTAGTATGGGGGGGAGAAGTCCTTGAGCGTGTCAAGAATATGTACATTCACTGGTCACTTTATTAGGCACACCTGCACAACGTTTCCCAGCCTTTATCAAGCCGGGCTCCAATTTTACATGAGAAAAACCTCACAGCAAACAACCAGTCGAAACTTTTACGAAAAGTGTAAGTGTCTTGAAAAAATTCTGATCTTAATTTACTCACGTCTTTTCATTTGTATGACCGGGAGGTTAAACGTTTACGAAAAAGCAATAAATTGCTCTGCTCATTGCACATCAATGGTATAAATAGAGGAAGAAAATTACATTATTTATAATAAATAATTGTGGGACCATTGAAACGAACTTGATGATCCCTCATGGCAAATGCGTTGTAATGAAATTTTCAAATAAAAATGCCTTTGCAAAGGTGACAAGGTATTTTTATTAAAGCTGTCAGGGATTGTATGCTTATTGCTGCAGGTCATTTCTAACATTCTGCTTATAAAACTATTAAGAACCCTCTCAGAAGATGATGCACAGTATTGTTTTTATTCAAGCCATGTTAAGGAAGTCATTTTAAACATTTATAACTGCCATTCGAAGATAAGATGAACTAAACCAAACTGTCATAAAACTTAAATAACGCAAAACTGCACAATTGACCAAGTGGCATTAAAAAGAAGAAATGGGATAGCTTTGTTGCAGAACAATACTGTCATCTAGCGGCATTTTGTCGTTATTGCTGGAATTACTGCGATACTGGGTACAAATGCTTGAAGTCCCATGAACGTTTTTTTTTTTGCCTTAAAAATCTGGGTACAAGATCACATTCGGCAAAGTATTTTTAAAATCACTACCAATTTTTCAACATGATAGCCCACACACGAGGAAAAGGTTGGACACGATAATTGGGTTTCCCTTAAGGATTTGTCATCATAGCATATTGAACATCTGTTGGCAAATTATACATCAGCATAATCACTCAGAATAATCCTACAGAGATCCGACAATCGGGCATTTTGATGACTTTGATTGTGAAGACGAAAAATGTTCATATTTATCTGTATGCGTGTCCCCATTTCATACCGATGGGTGTGCCTAATGTCGTGTTCATTGTTCTGTATCTACTATATGAATACAAATCAAGCTTGAAATTGTCTATTGTCAAGGAGTAAGAACGAGTTTTGAGGTATTTTTAAATGATCGTGAATTGTGAAGATTATTAAGCAGACATACATTCCTGCAAAGTGGTGATCATTACGTGAAAGTATTTTTTTATTATTTAAATTCAGAGCTGCCTGTACTTGATAAAGTCCGTTGTAAATGAAACTATGCTTAAGTTACACAGATTGTCTTCTATGTGTTTTTAATTGTGTTGATAACACCAATCAACAAACGCACACATGCACACGCACGTACAAATTTAGACACCTTTGCCTTGCCTGATGCAGTCTCCGTGACAACGCCGGTTCCCCGGGCAACATCATCTGATGTTTCCTGCCGCATTGTGTTTGACGAGGACTTCCCTTCCTAAGACCTTTAAGTTTTTTCGTTTTTTACCTCATAGCTACTAGCTATAGCTAATAGCTGCAGCCACCCGTCCGGCCCTGATCATTAATAATCAATGATCAGTAATTTTAGCACCCTTCCCTTTTTCTTTTGTTATTCCTTCAGCCGGAGGTATTCCTCCATCTTTTAGTGTTCCTCTTTCCAGATGTTGCTATCAATCGGCATGGCTAATTCACAACTGTTGTCATGTATTTTTTTCCCCCATTCTTTGGCTTTTGGTGTCTGACTGCAGAATCTTTGAAAAACGTATTTTGTGCCCTCAAAAGCAGATAAAAGCTGTAGAAAATCCAAAGAGATAGAATTACATTGGCTATTAATTTGAAAAATGAAAATAAATGCAAACTAAGAAAATAAAAGAAAATACAAATACATTTATCAATGTACATAGTAAATACCACATTTTTGGTGACCAACATTGTAAATTCCACATATTTGGTTGCTCACTCAATATGCTTATAACAATAAATTTCATGTTTTGATGCTTGAGATTTTAGTTTATTGCATCATTCTGGGAACAGTTGCAACCGCCAAAAATATTCTAGTAGCGCAACACTGACACTCGGTGGACAATTTGAGCTGTTACAAGTCAATGTGCCTTTGGTAATATGACAGTCAGTGGGCCAGATCCGGTTGGGCAAGTGCTGGGGTGGGCAACTCTGGAACTCCTGCATGTTTTCCAGTTTTCTCCCCCTAACACACCTGATTTAAACCATTAGCTCATCAACAAGCTCTGCTGGAGCTTGAAAATAATCCTAATCATTTGAATCAGGTTTGTTTGAGAGAGAAAACGGGAAAACATGCAGGACGCCGGCCCCCGAGGCCCGGAATTGCCCACCCCTGGGCTAGTGTGTACCATGAGGACACAAAGTGCCCTTGGTCCTGAAGACAGATGTTCACGCACTATATAATGTGTATGTGGTGCACAGCCACACCCCCTGCCTCCGCGTCGGTGATTTGTCGAAACGTTGAAGTATGTGCTGGTTCTCAGAGATTGTCACAGATAACACTGCTAGCTAATGTTAGTGGTGGATCGTCAGGGCCAGGAAGGCCTTCTCTGCTGGCCCAATATAACCTGACATTATCATAACTATAATCAACTATAATAATTATAATAACTGTAATAAAAGTCAATTTCATTTTAAATTTATTTTTACTAAATATATATATTTTATATGTAAAATTAAAGACCACCACTGGCTAATGTTAAACCGTGTTAACAATGCAGCTCTGCTTAACTTTTGCCTCCGACCTGCTTCAAGGTGGTTTGTTTGCTTTGAAATTTCAACCAGGCTTGCTGCTAAATTATTGACTGAGAAACTGTGTGTGTGTGTGTGTGTGTGTGTGTGTGTGTGTGTGTGTGTGTGTGTGTGGATGGCTCACCCTCCAATACGCCATTCAAAAATTACATTCTGGATCACTCAACACATGCTTTGAAGCCTCGGCACATTTTGACCCATCACTAGGGAGCATACATCAGCCAACATTCAAATGCCTCTGCTCATGGCTGGACTGGCACCAGTGATAGATTGATTCAGTCTGCTGACTATATTGTGAATGGATTAACGGTCTGCTTCGTCTAAATTGTGGGATGGTGGAAGGAAAATACAAACGGAATAGCACCACATGTGCCCCAAAAGATACCGGCCCACCAGGCACCTGCCCTGTATGCCAGATGGCCAGTCCAGCTCTGCCTCTGATTAACCCCAGATGAATAATCACTCATGGACACTTTTGAAGAAATAGGCAGATAGAGAAACATTTAATTGGTTGTTTCGTTTCACATTAATACAAAATCGTATATTAACAACAAAAAGTGAATTCCCCCACATGAGGGAAACGCTCAACTCTCTGGGTCAGTTTGAAGCAGTCCTTCAAGACAAACTGTCGGTAGGAAGTGATGCAGACACAGATGTATGGTGTATTTAAAGGAAGTGCTGACTTGTTTCATCCTGTAGCCGCACAGAGTCGCTCTCCTTTTTGCCGAGTGTTCACTTTTGGTCGCATGAAGCATATTTCGTCCAGGCAGGTGCGGCACTTTTAGAGTAGTCCGTAAAAACAATTATTTTCCTGTCCGTGCCCTTCAATGCACTGCCTTTGAACTTCTTTTCCACAGCAAAGTGTGCCTGGAGGGAACCGTCCTGCGCGCGTCACTTGAGCCCGAAAATTGATCTTCCTCCCCTGCATGGTGCTCGGGGAAGAAACGGAAGAATACTGGGACTAAGTGTGCCTGGAGGAAACGGGCCTGCGTGTATCAATTGAGTGTGAAAATCGGGCTTCCTCCCCTGGCATGGAGCTCAGGGAGACAACAGTGGTGTACTGGGACTACGTTTGCCCGGAGGTGACGGGTCTGCGCACGCCAATTATGTATGAAAATTTGCCTTCCTCCCCAGCTCTGGGAGGACTAAAACTGGGACTAAATCCTCATTTTTACCGATGTTATCTACTCTACTCAACAAAATCCCAGGTTCTACTGCGAAATCTACTCTACTCTACTTTACTCTTTTGTGTCCATTCCTTTTGGTCCCTACTGATTTGTGGTTCCAAAAAAGTAACCCGGTTCCAACTTGTGATGCAAATACTTTGGGAGCCATTCATTGGTCCAATACAGATTGGAATTTGCTGCAGAGCAAAAACCACCCAGGAAAAACAGTCACCATTCATGACAAACAATCAATAGTGGAAAAAAAATGACTTCCAAACCTTCTTTGGATGGACTCAAAGTGAATATCGTCCTGTGGTTGATGCAATATTGCAAAAGAACTAAAAACCAAACACCAGGTACAATAATATATTCATTGTCATTGTCTGCAGTGCACGTTCGTTATGTTGCTGTAACTTCGGGAGTCGAGATGGAGATGGAATGTTCTTTGGTGTAGAGCCAAAGAGAGTAGAGTTTGGTAGCAAAGAGGGGAGTTGATACCAACCGTGGAAACATAAATTTAGTGCCCATGGAGGTGCTGGGCCTGCATGCATCATTTGTGTCCGAAGTGGGCATCCTCCGCTGTCAAACGTTGGACGAAGCAGCATTAGGTGGGACTACTCTAAGTGTGCCAACGCACACACGTGAACTCGTCTAGAGCCGGTTATCCTCAAAAGGGATGCAAGCTTGCTGGTGCCTATCCCAGCTGGCTTCGGGCACTAGGCGAGGGACTTCCTGAACTGGTTCCCAGCCAATTGGGGCACACAAAGACCAAAAACCATTCACGCACCCAATCACATCTAAGGACATTTTATTATGTACCATACACTTGCTTTGCATGTGTTTGGAGTAGTTGAATAGTTGGGATATTTATTATATTAGAGAGAGAGGTGTGGCAGTGCGAATGAAAAACTGTGTAAATAAAATCAGTAGTATTATCGTAGTTTGTTACCCCCATTGTGCCTTCGCTTTGGTTGTCCAGGAGACCAGATCCCTGGAGATGTTTGTCAGGAATGGAAGGAGTCCAAGTGTTTGTTGGATGGTTCAGGGACAGGTCACATGGCGCTGCCTCATAAAAGTGTGACAGATAGCCTTAGCTTTACAATATGTAAACCTGAATAAGTAAAATATTGTGATCATATATTGATAATGCTTGAAACCGAAATTAAATGATTAACAAAAGATGAACAAATGTTAAAATACCACTCATGTTTAAATTAAGAATAACATTGGTTATATAATGAGTGACACTAAAACATATATACTAAGTACTAGATAGATAATCATTTCAATCATTTCAAATATTGATGCCAAAGGACCAATATGGAGATAGTTTTTAGTCTGATTCGTCTCATTACCAAGACCAAGCTAGCCAACCAAGTTTAGCAAAGATCTCTGAGTAATCTGAGCCATATTAGTGTTGTATCTGTGGCACGACTAAATGCACTTATTGGTATACTCACTCGACTCACCAAGATTTCTTTCTGAGGAGACGCTGCTTCCTTTCTCACATGCTCTCATGCAGGACTTTTGTCTGAGTGGAGGCCCGGAGCCCACATCTCCGTGAAGACCAGTGAACTTTATGAATGGCCCCTAGAGTGGAATTACACACACGCCACAGAGCAGACGGATGGATTCGTGAATGGCAGGAACCTTGCTTCCTGCTGTTTCCCGCAAGCAGCAAGTCACCGTTTTAGAGCACACTGAGGAAATATCATAGGCGGACAAGGAATGACAAAACGCTGAGAGCTGTGAATAATTGCTTCAAATGCACACTCCGCTTCTTCCTCCTTTGGTTTGTTATGAATGCGCTTCAAGTGAAGTTCAAGCGTGGCCCCGGGGCGTATATATGTTATCATAGGAGAATACACTGCCAGGCGCCACTTTTACAGCATTTGGTGGGTGATATGTGGGTACAAGTTTGGGAAGTCAAGTAAAAAAAAAAAAAAAAAAAATCTTTGCACGAATGTTGCATGTGGCCACACTTTTCTGACCAAGGCATCCTGATTAAAGTTGCTTTCTTCGAGGATAAATTTATGGAGCAAAATCGACCCGTTTTTACTCAAGGGGCGGCCATTCTGTCACTTGCTGTCGACATGACAATAACATCACAGTTGGCTAGGGCTTAAAAAAATAACCAAACATGGCTCATCTGTTTTCTGAGTTTGGACTGGATGTCAATATGATTAACCCTTATGACAAACTGGAAGTTCTAAATGTTATTACAGATAAGGAGTCATTTCCAATAAAATATGCTTATATGGTATAGTTAATACGATAATCTTCTGTTTCACGCTTACCTGTTAAGCACACAAAACCATTTTAGGAAGCACATGTTCCAAGGATCTCTATGCAAATGTTTGTGGAAACCAAACAAACAAACAAAATCCCCATCATAATTATTGACAAATCCATTAATCAAGCTCTTTGATGATGACGTGGATAGCGTGGCTGTATTTGACAAATTTTAAAATGATTACATTTTTAAAAATATGTTAAACTGCTTGAATTAATTGCTTTATTGAAGAGTCATGAAAACTTTCACAATTTTATATCAAACCAAATGGATTTAACACAAATATTTTTTTTCACTCACTCATTTAATGCCAAAGATGTAATTTTACATTATTTTTCTTTTTTAACCCCTAGAGGGGTTAAAAGTTAGAGCGTTGTAAGATTACATAAATGAATATTACAAAAGTTAAACGGCCACAAATGTGAAATCAACATTTTACTCTGCTGCCAAATAATGGAGCGACAATAGCGGATCTTGGTATTATTAAGAATTAAAAGCGGCTTTTCACTTTTCTTTCTCTCTCACACACATGAATTTAATGTGTTAACAAGGAACAAATATTCACACAGA
This sequence comes from Hippichthys cyanospilos, assembly GCF_059441005.1. Classification (NCBI taxonomy): domain Eukaryota; kingdom Metazoa; phylum Chordata; class Actinopteri; order Syngnathiformes; family Syngnathidae; genus Hippichthys; species Hippichthys cyanospilos. Next base: position 5,242,169 of record NC_142377.1, read on the forward strand.
ACAGAAAGCAATCAACACACAAAACAAAACCAAATGAAACAACAAATTAATACACAAACACATATTACTCACAAACAAAATAAAATGAATGAAAATGCTGTCTATAATAAATTATATGTTACAATTGTGACCGATAATGGTCCCGATATGCTTGCAATTGCACAGATGAACAACCTAGCACATGATTCATGCCAATTCACTCAATTTAGCTGCTCAAGTGAAAAGGTTTATTTTCATATCTTGTTTTCCATAAAAGTAATGTGAAGTATTCATCTTTTTCATTTGTACAACAGGTTCTCACATAATATTTTGGTACTGCAATTTCCTGAGAAATGACAATGTACCTATTTCAATATATTTTTTACACTACTTTTTTGTTTCACGGTACTTTATAATATCTATACCATGTATGAGTCATTTCAAAGAGTCGCAGTTGTCCACAGGCTGGTTTTTTTTTTGTTTGTTTTTTTTTTTTTTGGGGGGGGGTGGGGTGTTCTTACAAATCAAATGTAAATAAATCTAATAAATAAGTACCGTAAAAAAGACTGTCTGCTTTTGGTAAACTATCTTGCAAATCAGACTCAAGTAGTATTCTCGATTGCAGTGATTCTCAAAATGGGGTCCACAAACCCCTGGGGGTCTGTGGGCTGACTGCAGAGGTCCGTGTGTTATTAAAATAAATAAATAAATAAATAAATGTAACCATTTTGAAATTTTTCCAAATGTGTTTTGGTGTCTATAATCGCTCGCTAACAAGGGGATGAAACCAGCAAAGCTAAAGTGGTATTTTATTTTATAATGCTGTTTTTGATTCAATAATTGGCAGTAACCTGTTCGGTGGGAATTGACCCAGGCACGAAATTTGCCTTTTTTTTTATTTTTTTTATTAAAGCTGAAAAGTAACAAATATACTCGTTGAATCTGTTGGTTAATGAAAAAGGGCGCTTTTGTCTGGCTTAAATGTTTTTTTTTTCTTGTTTTGTTTTGTTTCTGCAAACATTTGCAATGGGCATCCTTGGAAAATTTGCTTTCTAAAAAGGGGTCCCTGACTCCAAAAAGTTTGAGAACCTCTGCTCTATTGATCCTTGTAATCAGGGCCTATTCTTGTGCCACCATGATTAGTGCCTCCCTGCTGTCTTTCAGTCCAGTCTTTTCCCGCTCCTGGTACTGTCTGTTTTCTCGGTCAGCCATCACCTCCATTTTCACGTTGGTACATGCCATGGAGGGATCTGGTCCTTCCATGATAGTCCATCTTGATTGTCTTGGAGCCCTGTCGTTTCCTCCTGGATGGCGCCCTAGACGCTTGAAAGTCCACGGCCCCTCGCTTTCCTCTTTGTGTATAGCCTCAGGGTGCTGGACTTTAGTCATCCATGCATTGGAGCTTTCCTGTCTTGCATCTCCTCCAGGGACCAGGGAATTATACCAGCAGGAGGATCTGATTACTGGCAAGGCAGAGGTGTATGCCTGGATCTTATTCCTGTCGTTCAGCTGATATTCGGGATCTGCCTCACCCTCATTAGCTATTTGCCCGTGGCTGCCCTCCAAGATGTCTCCTTGTGATTGCTTTTTGCCTGTGTAATACGAAAATACTCTCCTACACATCTTCCATGCTATACTATTTTAGTAACAATTTTTAATATGTATGTACAATTTTGATGTTTTTATTTGGGGTTTTACACACATTAGCTATTTAACATAGGTTTATATAAATATTATATAATAATAATAATTAATATAAAATTATATAAATATAAATATATATATATATATATATATATATATATATATATATATATATATATATATATATATATATATATATATATATATATATATTGTCCGTGTTTGTGTGTGTAGTAAGAAAAAAAAATATCTACTACTATATTGTTTACGTCGAAGGACCAAGCTTTCTTCTTTCTTCTTCATGTCTTCATGCCTGTCTGTATTTTGATTTACACTGCTCCCTGGTGTCCAAGGTACGCACACACCAGTTGGTGCAAATAGGCTTGACGGATTAATGGCGTTTCCATTCATTTCAATGGGTAAAGATTATTTCAGTTCTGATCATTTTGACTATGACAAGTCAAGTTAACCACTTCCAATTTTAACTTTAAAAAGTTGTTACCTATTCTTCTGGTTCCCCGCACAACCAAAAAGCCAGGCATCACATCATCACAGTGACTCAGTGGCTGTAATCCCTCACGTCCCACAATGTAGAGGACGTCTCTGCTGCATGCAGCACACACTGCAGCACTTTCTCTCCCGCTTGCAACACCCGACTGCTTTTTCAAAATGCTAAATCATGCCGTTTCAATGCTCAATCAACCTTATAATAATCATCATCATCATCTTTCCAGGACCTTTCCGTACCTCACACGGAAGGGAGTCTTATTTCAAATGTGACCTTGCTGTAATATAATGCAGTGTTCCCAAAGGAAACGCTTAACTTGACTTGAATTTCACACAGTACTGGCACACACACAGACTCACACACACACACACACACACACACACACACGCACACACACACACACACGCACACACACACACACACACACACGCACACACACACACACACACACATATACACAAACACACACACGCGCACACATATTGACGCAGGCAACATTATTAGGGGATCCCTGCTTCTGTGACACTGAGTCACCTGCCTCCCGAGGCATGCATTTTTGAAAATATATTTTTTGAATAGACATGTTCATCTTTTCATGCAGTCCAGTGGTATACAGGTAGCTCTGAAATTAAAAGAAAATGTTCTTCTAGTTTGACTTGCTGTATTTACAATTGGCAAGTGTGTAGATGCTTTTGTCCATTTTAGGTTACTTTATTTTTCGGACAATAAGCCGCAGCTTTTTCCTCATGATTTGAGCCCTGCGGCTTATAGTCCGGTGTGGCTTATCTGCTGGTTTTTTCCACTGGTCAAGCAAATATGTGTATCTGCTCAAGGAGTCAGTTTATGGAACAACTATGCAATAGAACTGAAAAGATGTATATCAATGGCAGTGCTCAAAAAGAGTTTTAAAATATATTATTAAAAATCTTTTTTTTGAAAAAGTCTTAATTGAATAATATCTTGTATAAACGTTTGTGACAAGTACATTTGATTTACCGTATACAGTATATATGATTGTATTTACAATATTATGATTGTATAAATTGTTTATGTGCAGTGTGTGCAATATTCACTAAATTAATCTATCAATTAAACAATGGGAAAAAGAATGCTATCTAAAAGTTGGTTTCAAGTTTGAACTGCTATTTATCACTACAGTATTCTGTTGGTAATATATAGGTAATATCGATCCACCAATTTTCTCTAAATATAATGTTGGGACTCAACATACAGCCATGTTCGGTCTGTTAAAGAGAGGCTGTTGCAGTTAGTAGACAATTAAAAAATGTATTTTAAAAAAAATAAAACTTTTACCTTTTCGCATTAATATCTAATGTTATGACCTGCGGCTTATAGTGCAGTCCGGCTTATCTGTGGCAAAATATGTTTTTTTTGTTTTGTTTTGGTTTATTTTTTTTTTTTGCTCAATTGTTGCTGCTGTGGCTTATAGTCCAGAAAATACAGTAATTTGTTGAATGACAGTTTTTGAGAAGTGACTCAATTGTTTTTAATTTTATATTACAAACCATTTGTTCTCATTTTAATGTTAAATAACCAAGGTAAATGATTATATTATAAGTGTATGAATCGCATGATTTCATCGTATCTATCCATCAAACCATTTTCTTTAGCCTCAGTTGGGTCGCTGGCTTGTTGGTGCCATGTTTTCAGTCTTTCTCTGTCCATTGCACCCGATTTAAATGATCGATTTGAACGATGGAATCATTTTCAAGCTCCTGCTGAGCGAATGAGTTAATCATTTGACTCGGATGTGTTAGAGAGAGAAACATTGAAAACATGCCGGATACCGTGCATGACTGGACTGACTGAAGTTTGACACCTATGGCAAATCTACACATAACATGATTATGGTTCTATCAAAGGTAATTTAATTTAATTATGGTGCCAGTGCGAGAAAATAACTTATTTTTCTTGCTCTGGCTTTATGTTTGCCATTAAGCTTATTGCTGGGTAACATTCACAGGGATCAATTGCAACATTCCGGGAGGCCAATGAGAAAAATACCTTAAGCCTTTATGAGAATGATGTGTCATTGCATAGACATTATACTATACCACTATTCTGTATTAACTATAAAATACATTGAAAAATACAAATTGATAGACAAAGCCCAAACGCTGAGTTTCCATGACACAATGTTCTTGTCTCATTCTACTGGGCATCCATCTGATGGTCCTATTCCTACTTTCTCTCCTCCACCTCTTACCTTTCCCTCCAGCTGCGCCCCCTCTCACATGCCCCCAAAACAGCCTGGGTGAAGACGCTTTGGAGAGGAAGTGAAGTGCATTGACGTTGAGGGATGTAAGCTGGATACAGTGGAGGTGGGAGAACAACACGCTGGATGAGGATAAAACGGTTTTAGTATGAGAATAATTCCCAGATAAGGATTATACGCATGAGGCTGCCTGCATATGGAGAAGTACAACATCAAAAGAATGAACATTTTAATCTTATCCTCTCGCCTCACATGTGGACCAAAGTCTTGAGGCAGACATCCTAATCAGTTTATTATTAAATCAATCAGGGGTTGGATTCAGTTCCCACTGTAAATCGGCATTCATCTGACTTTGATGCATACCAAGCCAGTGAGGACAAATTAGTTCAAGCACGAAAGATGGAAGTACCAGTTAGAACAAATGTAAATTTAAAAGTTATCCCATGTGTACTTTTTATTGTATTGCAAAGCATTTATTTAGCAGTATAACCTTGTTTGAATCATGAAAGAGAAAGGTGTCCGTGGAAGCAGAGAGCACAAGAAAAAAGGAGACACAGTGACCCAACTACAGGACAGAACAGAAGCCCTTTGAGACTTCAGTGATTTAGGGCTATACAAATAAAATTTGATTGATTGATTGATTGAACAGTCCGTGGATGGTCATTAGTCCCTTTCACACCAAAAAAGCCCAGCAACTATTCATATACATAATTAGAGCTGTGCAATCTGTAAACTTGTCAAGGGGAAGGAGGAAGGTTCTTGGATTCCCTAAGGGTAATACCGTGATTCCTATTACTGTGGTCTTCCTACTAAATAGCATAAAATGACAGGACCAATGCAGTGCAGTCAAGTCTCATTTATTTTTTTTCCTCTTTCACGTCAGTCTCGCTAGGCCACACTGCTCCTTCTCTTTCTCTCATGTAACTCAAATGTGGTTACTGAGAACACATCCATTCAAAACAGAAAACAAATGTAAATAAATGAAAACACCATACATACTAAATAACATGTTACATAATTTATCAAAACTATGAGTCGCTGTTGGAGCAAACACTTTCCCAATTCCAGCGAGTGCTTTGTGACTCGAAGCCAGCTAAAAGTACACGACGAAAAGGACCATCTGCACTAAAGCAATTGGCGGGGATGGCTGTGTCTTCTTTTCAGGAGCTTCCATCATGGTGAGGATGCTTGGCAAGATGGGCACCGTCGGTGGGAACGATTTCTGTGTTCCCCTTTGAGATGCAGAGCTTTCGGGATAGTGCATGCCGCGGACTCAGCTACGATGGTCTTCTGTCAAAACTGTTTGCCGATGCCCGTTTTCGGCTGGTCTTTCAGCGTCTCTCAGTATGTTGTTTATGAAAAAAAGCTATACAAAACAATACATTTCTGATCCAGGTCACTGGGAAGTAAATCACCTTCAGTCGATGTTCTGTCCGTGTGTTTTTAATTTTTTATTTTTTTTTTAAAGCCCCGTGCGTCACAAACACGCTAGCTCATGGTGGGCATTCCGGTCAGCGATTCGCTTTTTCTCGTAGTTAAAGCAAATTGGAGTTGGATGTCCTCTTCTCCGCCAATACACAGTAGAGTCTGTTCCAGAGCACCCATCCATCTATCAATAGTCTTTCGTTCCACGATTTCAAAATATTAAACTGGCCTCAGTGTAAACAAAGTGTAATGGCAGCTGCTGATACTGAAACACCCCCCCGTGTTTTTTGGTGTGAAGGGAAAGGAGAACTAAAGCTACCCGGGTAATGCGGACGAGTTCCTGTGGTGTGAAAGGGGCTATTATGTTCTTGGGGAAGAAGATAGTAGCCACCGTATGAACTGATAGTATAGCAGACACACACACACACTTACACACACACACAATTGCGTGTTGATTGTGATGTTGCCGTCATGTGCGTTTCCCCAAACTTTGAGGAGAGCAACGTTTTGTAACTTGTGGAGATGTGTTCCCACATGTGTTCTCATATGTGCATCGCCCAAAATTACCGTGTACAACTCCATTGAAATAATGGTTTTATTTCTGAACCCAATAAGTGACCCCAATACAGTATACACCTCTGCAATCGGGGCCATTTATAAATAATTACATAAATATTGTGCATTAGTTCTGACTTGGTGGTCCCAATTAGAGAAGTGGCACGCATGCCCTATTTTGCCCACCACGAAAAACTTCACAAGCTTTGCTGTGTTCTAGGACAAATGTCGTCTGGTGTGACGCGATTAGTAGTGCGAGAGCCTTCGCGTTTAATTAAAGGAGGCCACAGCTAACACAAAGTGAGCCAGGCCCGGCCGGCAGCCAACGACAGTGCACCCCTGACTCATAAATAATGGTGCCCTGTCATGGCAAACCTGGGAAAGCCATTATCGAGACAGTGAGAGGCATCAGCGTGTGTCGGAGCATCGATGGACTCTGCCATTCCTAACCTTGGCAAAGCCTCACAAATCAACAAACACACCCTCGACACCCCGTGCCCCTCCTCATGTGTGACAGGATTCCCGCTGACCTTTGGCCTTTCTCGCAATGTCACGTTAAGCCCACAGTGCTGTCGCCACTTCTGAATGTTGAGGATGAGGTGCCATTGATCCATGTTGTTCTGTCTGCTTAAAATAGCCCCAATAGAGCTTCAGCTCTATTTTTGGCACCTTTTGATGTATTATTAATAGATGCTGTGTTGCCAGGGAATCTTGCAGTTACATTATATTGTAGATAGATGGAGGTCCAGGCGAAGGGTGGGCGGGCAACCTTTCGGACAAATAGCCTGACAGGCAGACAGACAAAACAGACAAACGGTGGAAGGAAACCAGAGCACTTGAAGGCGCTGAGAATGTGCAAACTCTCCACACAGAAAGGCCGCAGCTCAGCAAGTTTGCTCATCAGCAAAAACAAAAAAAAGAAGAAAAAAACTACACCCTGAGCTCATCAACAGTCAAATCAGGTCACACAAAGTCCAGGTTTCTGAAATCTCATGGTCAATAAAAGATAATTTAAAGTCTCAACACAGTACCCAAGGAACTGCTCTCCCCCTTGCTCCAAAAGTGCGGCTCTCTGTTTCATCTGTGTTTGGGACAGATGGGGGTTAAAATAAATGAGTGGATTTGATTTTGTACGCTATGCCAAGCAACATGGTGAAGCTTGGTTGAATAACATGTTTTTTTTGTTTTTTTTTAATAATTTTATTTAACGACTTCAATTTTTCAAGGTTAAACATAAAATATCAACACAGCAATGAGTATCCAATCACGTCACGTTCAACATGAGGCTTTGAGATGACCACTTTATGACTCAATTGGCTATTGCAACAGTCTATTAACTATATGGCCCCCTTAAGATATCTCTTTGCGTACTGCACAGAAGCCCGGTACATTTGATTGCAACTGTTGATTTCAGACAGCCTGGCGACTCAAATAAGCTGAATTCTAATTGGCTAAAAACTCTAACCTAAAACTACAACACCGGAGGGAGCGTGACAAAATGGATGTGACACGAAAAACAGAACATGTTGGATAATTCTCTATCTGTCTGTCTGTCTGTCTGTCTGTCTGTCTGTCTGTCTGTCTATCTATCTATCTATCTATCTATCTATCTATCTATCTATCTATCTCTCTCTCTCTCTCTCTCTCTCTCTCTCTCTCTCTCTCTCTATATATATATATATATATATATATATATATATATATATATATATATATATATATATATATATATATATACATATTCCAAAATGGTTGACTCCAATCTAAATGCCCATATCTCGGAAACTACTTAATGGATCCTAATGAAACTAAATGCACTATATGTTGAAGTTAAGTTTTATGGGTTAACTAAATAATTTAATTTGTTGGTTCTATGACAGATTTTCATAAATGTTCCATATGAGCGCCGTCTGTGACTCTTCACACGTTGATGGCCGTCCTGGCGATTTAGGTACGCATAAGCAGCCCTTTTCTTGAAATGCATGGTGCCAAGTCCTAATTTGTTTTTTAGTTGGTGCCCTAACCCCTAACCCTAACCCTCTTTGCAAAATTTGTGAAGAAGACTCAGTGACTGAGTCCGAGCATACTCGCAAAATGACTTTTCTTTGGAAGTAAACGGCAATAATTAACCTGAAAAAATAGAACTGCCAAACATTGCACACAAAAACATGAAACGTTTCTACACAAGCTGTGAAAATTTGAAGTCATTCCAACGAAAAATGTCAAAATTATCGGCCTACATAAAGGGGTCAGACATTTTGGAACACCCTGTATATAGGGAGAGAAAATATATATATAGAGAGAGAGAGAAAAAGAGAGAGAGAGAGAGAGACTTGCTAAGTCCATATTTTTAACTTTAAATCACCCGTTGCAGAGAGGAAGGAAAGGGGGGTTTCCACTGGTTTATGCTATAACTGAGTGTTTTCTCTTTATCACTCTTTATCACACACAAATCATTTGCACATTCATATGCATGAAAAAATTAAGAGTCTCTTGTCACATTTGATAGCGTCATCTATATTGCTTCACACTCCACCAAACGTCAAAACTACAGTAATTATGGAAAAACGGCCCCTCTTGCATCAACCGGTCATGATTGTTTACCTTTGTGCACCATTTGTGTTTATTTCAGCACCTTTTTTTCTTGCTCCACGATGATGTCTGTTTTCTTGAGTCTAATCATTCCATTATTAACCCCATCACCATCACCATCAGCCAACATCACAAGAGTCGTGGAGGAGGAAAAGGAGGAGGAGGAATAGGAGGAGGAGGGGGATGCGAGGACACACCCGCCCGCGCACCGTCGCCTTCGGCCGGTGAACACGGCAAGGATGCAACAGCAGCAGCAGCAGATGGAGAAGCAGTCAGCATGAGGTGATCGCCAGCACTCCCACAGTGGAGATGCACTGTAACGACGCTGAGCTCTTATCATTTAATAGATTGAAACCGTTTTTTATTTTAAGACAGGAGCGCCAGTTGTCTACCAACAGCAGCAGCAGCAGCAGAGTCCACTAAGATGTCTGCAGGTATGTACATTATGCATACATGTTTACATTTTTTCCATGTGTTTTTCAGTTGGTGCAAGCTTCTCTTTAAAAATATCAGTGACACTCCTCCCACTCATCATCCATGCAATGCAGAGAACACATTTTTCTTCCCTTGACTGCTGTTTCCTTCTTCTCTTCAATTATTCACATGTGTTTTTGAATATTTCAAACACGGCCGTGCAGAGTGTCGTAAATCCTCCCCCTTAAAGAACGTCTATTATCTGCTGTGTGTTTGACGCAAACTTGATTTAGAAGCAGCCGGTACCATTTCGGTGTGTGTGCGTGCGTGCATGTGTGTGTTAGTTAGACTGCAGTGATGTTGTCAGCAGGACACTGCATGCTTGGCTCATAGTGCCGGCTGCATTGTCACGTTCATGCATGGCTTCACTGTGAGAAGGACGGGGAAAAAAAAAAAAGCAGGAGCTGGTGGTTTTAGTTTGAAATTGCCCCAATGCAGCAGATCGGGAGTCCTAATTTACGAGCTGCTGCACTGGCTCTGCCTGCAACAAAGCAATTGACATGCAAGGCACACAGCCGGGTGGTGTATTAATTGCACTCTAGCAAGTTTGAGGTGATTCCTTAATAAAGGTGCAAGTTAAGGAAGTATCAAGTGTTGCTTGTCTCAAGTTTACCTGACCTACTTGTGTGACTGTCCTACATGCAGTCCCGCCTTAAGAGACGCCCGGACGATACTCCGCACCCTAACGCACTACCGCATTCCCCACGAAGGGCGCAGTCCTTGCCCAGCTGCCTTTCTCCGCCACGATGACGGTCGCCACGGGCGACCCGTCCGACGAGGCGGCGGCGCACCCTGGCCACCCGCTAGACTACGACCCCGAGGCAGACCACGAGTGCTGCGAACGAGTAGTCATCAACATCTCTGGCCTGCGTTTTGAGACCCAGCTCAAGACCCTATCGCAGTTCCCGGAGACACTGCTGGGGGACCCAAAAAAGAGAATGCGCTACTTCGACCCGCTGCGCAACGAGTATTTTTTCGACCGGAACAGACCGAGTTTTGATGCCATTTTATATTATTACCAGTCGGGCGGGCGACTACGGAGGCCGGTGAACGTCACGCTGGACATTTTCTCCGAGGAGATCCGGTTCTACGAGCTGGGCGACGAAGCCATAGAGATTTTCCGAGAGGACGAGGGCTTCATCAAGGAGGAGGAACGCCCCCTCCCCGACAACGAGTTTCAGAGACAAGTGTGGCTGCTGTTTGAATACCCGGAGAGTTCGGGTCCAGCTCGGATTATCGCCATCATCTCCGTCATGGTCATCCTCATATCTATCGTCAGTTTCTGCCTGGAGACGCTCCCCATCTTCCGCAATGACGAGGAAGACATGCACAAGTCCCACGCCGAGATCTTTTCCCCTGAAACCAACACCACAGTCATCAAGTACACCTCCACCTACTTCACTGACCCTTTCTTCATCCTGGAGACGCTGTGCATCATATGGTTCTCCTTTGAGTTTCTGGTGCGCTTCTTTGCCTGCCCCAGCAAAGCAGGATTCTTTGGCAACCTCATGAACATCATTGACATTGTGGCCATCATCCCATATTTCATCACGCTCGGCACTGAGCTGGCAGACAGTCCAGACGACGGTCAAGCCGGACAGCAGGCAATGTCTTTAGCAATCCTCAGGGTGATCAGACTTGTGCGAGTGTTCCGAATTTTTAAGCTCTCACGCCACTCCAAGGGACTCCAGATCCTGGGCCAAACCCTCAAGGCCAGCATGAGAGAGCTGGGACTGCTAATCTTCTTCCTCTTCATTGGTGTCATCCTCTTCTCTAGCGCGGTGTACTTCGCAGAGGCTGATGAGCGGCAGTCCCAGTTTGAGAGCATCCCGGATGCCTTCTGGTGGGCGGTGGTATCAATGACCACGGTGGGCTACGGCGATATGGTGCCCACCACCATCGGGGGCAAGATTGTTGGGTCCTTGTGCGCCATTGCTGGCGTGCTGACCATTGCCTTGCCTGTGCCCGTTATTGTGTCCAACTTCAACTACTTCTACCACCGGGAGACGGAAGGGGAGGAGCAGGCGCAGTATCTCCAGGTCAACGCGCCCAAGAGTGAGTCTGGCGAGGAGCTGAAGAAGAGTCACAGTGGATCAACGATCAGCAAGTCGGACTACATGGAGATCCAGGAGGCCGTCAACAACAGCAACGAGGACTTCCGCAGGGAGAATGTCAAGACGGCCAACTGCACACTGGCCAACACAAACTACGTCAACATCACCAAGATGCTTACAGACGTATAGAGATCACTGGGTAAAAAAAGGCAATAGAATTCAGGAATGAGATGCTTTTCACGCCATGCTTCACACCTGCCCTTATCACTCTCAGACAAAGCTGTATTTTTCTGCATTTGCATGGTTTCTGAGAAGGAAACAAATCTCAAACGTCACACTAATGCTAACCAAAAAGAGGCAATGTGAAAAAAAATAGCATTCGAAAAGTTAGGTAACACAGTAAAGTCGCTTGATTCCTCTTTTTCCAGGGTGTACTGCTCTGCTTTAGGCACAAAATACATGGTGTTGCCATTGTAAAAAAAAAAAATATATATATATATGTATATATATATATATATATATATATATATATATATATATATATATATATATATATATGTATATATATATATATATATATATATATATTATATATATATATATATATATATATATATATATATATATATATATATATATATATATATATATATATATATATATATAACATACTCATGATGTGGGTCCATTCCCAGGTTTAAATCTCACCGCTAGTTTTTTGCAAGGATGACTGACGGCCATTGGCATGATATATGCTTGTGGTGGGACGCCTTAGTAGTCAGTATCTGAAGAATGGCCTTGATGCCTCGCTGCTTTGCTCTTACACAACGTGTTAGTATGGGGCAAACTGTCTTCAAGACACTTTCCCCAACATATATCAACCAAACTAGTCTTATATCGCAAAGCTTTGAGGACAAATTGAATGTTTCGTTGTGGGTTTTGTTAGGACGCTTTTTTTATACGCAGAACGTTAAAACCTAGCCTGTAGTTAGGGACTCTCAGTCTGCTTCGGGGGCCCCCAGTTTACAACAGTATGGTATGCAACCTTTCGAGGTTAAGAACAGTGCGTACACAATAAGTGAGAGAAGACGTATAAAGATCACTGGCATAAGAAGGCACGGTTACTGCCATTCCAATATTTTTTAAGGAATTGTTTAACATTCAAGGCCTAAACATGTTTCATACAAATATGTACTTTGAAGTGTACCTGCAGCACACTTACCTACAGTAGTACTGTATAAGGTTTATCAATGAAAACTGCATCCAAACATGGTTTGTTGGTTCGCTGGTTGTTTTAAAGCAAGCCTAAAACAGCTTAAGATATTTGCCAAAACAACATGCCACTGCCATACTGACAGACTCATCAGTATTGTTTCTGGAAATATACGAAACATATTCAGATTTATCATAGTCTCTATAGCAAATCAATGAAACAACTGACAGCATCGCTATGCCGCCTCTTGGCAAGTATATCTCTATATCGCTATCTCTATATAAGTATATCGAGCTGTTTTATGGTTGATTTATTACAACAAGCAGAAAAAAAATGCTTATCCTCACAAGGGTCGCAGACTTGCTGGTGCCTAATCCAGCTGACTTCAGGCAGTAAGCGGGGGACACCATGAGCTGGTTGTCAGTCAATTGCAGGGCACACGCGGCCTTCACTACGATGCAGTGGCTTGACAGGCAGCGCATTGTCCCGTATGTCTTGTAGCACGTCTAAAAAAAAATAAACTGGATAGGTAGATAGTGGGGCGTTGGATGCTGAAAAAGTAGATCTTGGGGAAAAAAAGGTTGGGCACTCTGCTGCATAGTATCTGCTTGGTGCTGAGGTTGCCCCCTGCAAGCTAAAAAAAAAAAAAAAAAAACAGTGAATAAAGCTGCGCATACACCAAGTCATGGAGCAATTGACTGTTGCTGTAGAAATCGATTTGAAATTGACAAAACCTATGAACAGGCTTTTTTGACGCAGTGTATGCCCTGCCTTTTTTTTCCCCAGGGAAAACACAAAAACACACTACCAAACCCTGACCTTTCACCTCAACACCTTTACCAGGTTGCCGTAAAAAGCACATCGCAGTCATGGATGTTACTTAATTGTTTAGGATGCCGCCGTTACCATAGCAATTTTAATGAAGAATAGATGTAAACAAATCTCTCCTAGTCTTGCATGATATCGAGTTCATCCCTAGAAGCATGACTTTACACTTCAAATAGAAACTCACTAAAGTTAAAAATATGACTGAATATGTATTTATAATCATGTAGGTATGAATTTTATATACCATCAGAATGCATATATAGTACAATACCACCAGAGACTTTTGATACAGATTGTTGCCATAATGAAGCTAATGTTTAATAGTGAGTGCCAAAGAAACACACTCCTACACGCCACAAGCCGTTTCCCAGCATACCTCGGGGCGATATATTTAAAACAAAATAATACCACAGAGCTGTCAATTGGCGTTTAATTAGCAAGAATGCCTGGCTTGTCTTGAAAGATTGGCATTGGGAGTAAATATTTTTTTTTATTCCAGAATGTTGTATAGCTAATGATAGCTGCCAGTGTTGCAACTGATTAAACAAAAAAGTTGTTTTTTTTTTTGCTATCACAGTGGGGACATCCAATTGACATAATGCATTCCCTAACCGTCTATCCATCCATCCATCCATCCATCCATCCATCCATCCATCCAAACAGCCAGTTATAAAGCTAATCCTGGTGGTGATGATCAGTAGCTGTGTAGCAGAACTTAGTTGCCCCTCCTGAGCCCCAGGTTTGACATTTGTCCGAGGGATGTCGACTTGTGGAAGAGTAAGAGGTGGGAGGGACATTTGTCTGTTTGTAGCATGCGGCAGTTTCAATGAACTCTCCACGTTGAGGCACCCGCATCTATTTTTAGGCTTCCGACATGCAACAGTAACAACACGTGTCACGCCACCGCTGCCAATGCACCGCCCGCCCGCCCACGTCCACTTCTCTCACGCTGCCCCTCAACATAGGAAAAGTCCACTGAAATGAGACACCGAGAGCCAGGCAGGAACAACATTTCCCCATTCATTTCTGCACAGAACTTAAAAATGACAAAAATGAATTAAGCCCACTCTCGTGTCTCAAAGATACATTTTCAAAGAAAATGATCATGTCTTTTCTGTTCTTTCGCAATGTTTTGCTTTTTAATCAACAAAAAAGCACTCACTATGTGTGTGCATTTGTGAAAACGTGTGAAAACTATGTTCTCATTGGGAATTTAGTAAGGCATGCCTTAATGGATTTTTTTAGGTCAGCTACATATATATATATATATATATATATATATATATATATATATATATATATATATATATATATATATATATATATATATATATATATATATATACATAGTTTACTTTTTAGTATTTGGCTTTAATTCTTGGGGTGAGGGTGGTCTTTTGTGTTAATCCGTTAAAAAAAATAAATGAATAAAATAGATTTAAAAATAAAGTAGTGTTGGCAAATTTATGGGTCAAGCACCCCAAAACGGCATTTTTGCCAGTAAACTGCTACAATTTGTCACAATTATTTTATGCAGTGGTACATTGACTTACAAGTAAATTAGTTAATTTAAAAACTGTACGATCCGATTTCCATTTGTATTTCCAAAACCATTCAATATTCATCTAATAATTCATCAATTAAAATAAAAATGCCAAAAATGCCACAGCTCTACCAGTTTCACTCTTTTTTTTTTTTTTTTATAATAGCCTATAGGCCTGCAGTACTAAATTCTCATGAGAACAGAAAAAGGGGACACAGCTGTGGCATTTATGTACAAGCATCTTTGCCTATATGCATGCTGAGACATTTCTCTGAAAATGCTTTTCTTTGTTTTGGCCGTAGCTGGAATGCACAGTGTAGACTTTTGTTTTGAAAACACACCAAGGTCAATGAAATCGACTTCTAGTCCTTGCATATTTTCTAATCGTTTATAGATTATAAATGTTACATTGATGTTTGAAATTCATTCCATGGGAAAGTGGAGATCACTGGGAAACCTATGCATTGCTTTTCCTACGAGATTATTAGATGGTGGTCACAAGGTGACACGGTTTTACATGACAAGGTTTTATGGGCACAACCACATTCTGACTGAACCAGAACTTACCCCCCCCCCCCCTCCCCCAAAAGAAAAAAACAAGTTGCAATATTCAGCTGTGGGAAAACTCACTTGAAAACATTTCAGATTGTTTGAGGGTTTGTTTGCCCCACGTGAAAACACACACACAAAGTGAAACAAGGTGACTAATATGCAATATGTACTGTATGCATGTGTGTGCTTAGGAAAGAATGACTGTGACTTCACACATTATTGTACATTTGTTCACAACTCTACTTTGTATCAAACAGCTGGATTTACACTGCATGGTCCAAGTGAGCCAATTGCCATTTTGTCACCTCTGGAATTAGGTGCCCAAGTGACTGAGTTCACTTTTCACAGAAGTCGGACTGTAATCACATTCAAGCCGAGGGTATCCAACTTTGAACAGCAAAATAGCAGGCAAATTAAGTGACTGAAGATACAACTATACGCAGAACCACGAATGAATTACTGTTCATTATGGTGTACCTCCGCCAAGAGGTTTGGGCTGTAAGATTAAATTAAGCTTAATATATTGAATATTAATGTCAGTAATGGTATTAGTTTATTTTCACAACACAGTCCTGATTTTATTTTAACTTTTGAGATCTGCACTGCAATAAATGTTCTCAAAATTAAATTACTGAAGATCTTTTTTTTTTTAACAAATTTAGCTTTGCTAAAGCACCATACGAACTCAACTCAAATTTTTTTATTACCACAAATTCTAAATAAGACATTTAAACTGAAACTCATTTGTGTTGAAATGGTCCTATTGAAAATGTCTCGAGACAGTTAGCTACTATGCAAAATGTGAATTAAATAAATTTAAAAAAATGTATTTTTTTTCTTGTGTAAAAACAGAAACCAATTGTTCATCTATTGTGTTGTTTAATAAAAATCCAGGACACGTGTCCCTGGGGTTAAAAATTGCTCCTCAGATTTAGAAAGTTGCTCTTCAAAGGGTCTCATTGATTAGCATAATTGCTCCAAAAAAAGGAGGGAAAAAAGGTTTTTCATTATATCATTTGTAATTACGCACTTTGACCTGCAGTGTAAATAGCGCCTCAAAGGCCTACAAGCTTACAAGGTGTACTACGGCTTTTGTTTCAAATCAAACGATGTTGAGGAACATAAGAGCAAAGAAATGATCTGCAAGTGTTATATGGACTCTGCAAGTGGTAGTATCAAGACAACAAGGACAATCTGTAACCCAGAGAGCAACATTTAGTTCTTCCGAAATGACTGAGAACACTGACAAAGAGATATCAATAACAATGAAGCCAATGCTAATAATAATAATGCTAATAATAATAATTCATGTTTTGTTTTTTCTCTGCATTTAAGCACTACTGCCAACTTCCTTTTCCTTTGGAACTCTAATATTAGCCCAAGTCAATGAAAGGCCTCTTTTGCTGCTATTCTGGGTGCGCTTTTGAGTCTTTGTAACCACGGGGAGGCGTGCAAGAAATGTTGAAAACGCCTCTTGGTGTCTTCAGCATCGTGTGTATGGTGCATGCGCTTCCTGCAGCTTGACAGTGAACCCAGCCTGCTCTATTTTTAGACTTTTGCTTCAAGAAGGAAAGAAGAAGAAGAGGAGAGGACAGAAGGAAAGGAAACTTGAGAGGAGTCAAGATGTTTATGCAGTGCAAACACTCTGACAAATACTGTATGAGCCATATTAAATCATACGTAAGGTTAGTTGCTATTTCCATGAAATTAAACAAGCTCTTTCGCTCACCTATGTATGGAAAACTAGAAGCCATAATCTAACTGCTAAATCGTGGCCACAAAAATACTAAAGCGTAGTACTACGTTGCCAGATCATTTTGAATAATTAAGAACAGAGTTTTTTTTAAACTTAAAAAAAGAGTATAGCTTAGCATACGATTTGAATATTCGAGGACTGTAACATATTTATTCATGTAACTGTTAACTTTTGTCAAATGTTCTCTGTAATTTAAAAACAGTACTATGCAATTTTACGTTCATTACTTTTCTGTGGGGCGGCTCGGTGGCGCAGCGAATAGCACGTCCGCCTCACAGTTCAAAGGTCCCGGTTACGGCCTTCCTGTGTGGAGTTTGTATGTTCTCCCTGAGCCTGCGCGGACCTCTCTTCGGCTTCCTCCCACACACCAAAAACATGCGTGGCAGGTGTATTGGACATACTAAATTGTCCTCAGGTGTGATTGGGTGCATGAATAGTTGTTTGTCTCTGTGTGCCCTGTGATTGGCTGGCAACCAGTTCAGGGTGTCCCCTGACTACTGCCTGAAGCCAGATGAGATAGGCGCCAGCAAGCCTGTGACCGTGGGGGGTTAACCAGTAGCATTGATTAGTGCGGTGGCCCTGAAGTGCAAATCACACAAACAAAAAACTCAGCAAACAAAAAAAGATAATTGCAAAAAAAAAAAAAAAAGCCTTATAAAAAAAGCACACAAGAAAAAGGATCAAAGAAAAACAATGCAAACAAAAATAAAGAAGCAAATAAGCATACAAAGAAACACAAACAAGAAAAAATGCAACCAAAAAAAGGATTCGAGATTCAAGAGGTTTATTGTCATATGCGTAGTCAAAAGTTTTATTGTCATAGTAAATGTAGTACTACGTTGTAATACTAGCCTCAGACATTCTTATTTTGTTCACTTCCTTGAGGAGACTTAAAAAGTAAACAAAAAAAATGATACAAACGAGAAAAAGGACACACGCAAAAACAGAAGCACGAAAGAAAAAAAAAGTAAACAATAAAAAGGAGCAAACTAACTTACCCTACTGGAAGTGGATGTTCTGGGTGCAGGAGAGGAGTATGGACTCACTCCTGATTGCACGACAGGGGTCCAGGTGATTGGATGTGAACAAAGTTCAAGTTTTTTTTTTCTCTCTCGACATCACATTGACATAACTTGATTAACATATCTACTACAGCGGTTCCTTAATTATTGTGAAAAATCATTAACATGATCGGTGTCTTCACATAAAAACTGGTAGCCCTTTAGGGGCACTTTGACATGCTCAATGGTTTAAAGACACTTTGACATGGTCTTGATGGTCATAGGATGGAACCCACAGCCTCTCAGCTGGGAGACGACGACTCTACCACCGAGCCATGCTGCCCACAATGACTCAAAGAAAAAAAAAAAAAACTAATGGGAGTTTGCATGCTCTCCCCATGCCAGCCTGGGTTCTCTCCAAGTACTCTGGTTTCCTCTCACAATCCCAAAAACATGCATGGTATGAATCCGACACTCCAAACTGCCCTTAGGTATGTTTGTGAGCGTGAGTGGTTGTTCGTCTCTGTGTGCCTTGCGATTGGCTGGCAAACAGTTAATGTTGTCCCCCGCCTACTGCCCAAAAGTAGCTGGAATAGGCATCGGCAACTTTGCGACCCTTGTGAGGATAAGGGGCTCTAGAAGATGGAAGGACTTGCTAATGATAACGACTGTGATTAAAACCATTTTATGGCCATTTTATTCACTCATGATTTAGCAAATATTAATGCAGTGTATAAAAACAGACCCCTTAGTTACACCTTATCTCATGGACCTAACCACCAAAAGCATGTGTGATTAACGTTAAGTAAACCATCCAACGAGAAAACTAGGCTTGGAAACTTTTAAAGCTAAATCAAGGATCAATGAGCAGTGAATGTTTGCAAGCATAGCAAATTTGGGGGTCTTGTCAGAGTTCATAAAAGGTCGCAAACATGTTTGCAAACTTTTACAAACCCCGACTAAACCCAAGATTCACTCAAGTTGGCCAATGTTCACCACTACTAGCTGCTCTCCAGATGCTGCAAGTAATACTACTAACAGACTATTGCTGCTGTCTCATAGAGGAATAAAATACAGAATATACAAAACATGTGAACGACCTATGGTAACAGTAACATATACCAGAAAGTAAGTAAAGCCATGTTCAAGATCCAAACCTGTTATGACTTAACCTCGGGACACAGAATGGAGAGAGACCCCAAACAGACAAGTCACTCGGGAAGGAATGCTGAGAGTTTATTAGAAACGAAAGAGAAAGCTAAGACAAGAACAACAGAAATTCCAAATTAAAAATAAAGGCGAGACAGAAGTGTCTATAGTCCGATATAATAAAAACAAAACAAGCCAAGAGAAGGCGGGGTCGGCAGGAGGACGACTTAGACAAAAGTAGTAAATAAGGAAGAAAACTAACGGCCAAGCATTAGGGATACAAAGTAGCAACCAAAAGAGGGAACGCAACTCGGGAAAACACTAGCAAAATAACGAATGACATCTAGGAATGCAACGCACGAACAAAGGGAAAACACGAGGCAGAGTGCTACTTAGAAGGAGGACAGGAAAAGGATCACATGGGAAAAAAAGGGACCTGGTAGCAGATTGGTGTCAGGTGTGCGGCTGGTGACTCCGCCCCTCATGGAAGACCAGAGAACTCCGCCTGAAAGGAAACTCAGAAACAAAAGCATAAATGACAAGAGCTGTGACAAACCTAGTTAGAGCTAATTAAGGTTAAAGAGAACGAGCAAATGAACAATACAGTATCTCTTACTGTGTGATCTTGACTAGTCTTGATCAAAAATCCTTAGTCCTGTCCAACACTCAGTTAAAATCGAGTTTAAAAATGCCTTTGCTCCTGAGATGAGAACAAGACCTCTGACAAGTGGTCCATGTGGAACCAAGACCAATCTTAATATCTGGTGGGCCAAATATGGCTAATGCTCAAGAACGAGTGGCCCTAAGAAGCACTTGTGCTAATCGTTGCGCTGTGCTTCCCTATTAGCATTGTACAATGGCAATGGCAATTTTTGCCCTTAAAAGGATTATCATGACAACAAGCTGCATTTTCTTTAATCCCAATCCGCTTTTCCTGGAAAACAAGAGTTCACACAGGGGATCAATACAGAAACTTGTCCCTCCGAGGGTGACCCACGGGGTAAGCCGAGGTCAGCCTAGTAGCGCGCCCAAAATCCTCTTTGACGCTAAACGGGCAGGTGAAAACCAACTGTTATTAGGAGCAGTTAAGCATGTCGATGTGCTTGTGTTGACCTCCTGACCCTGCTCCAACATGGAGAGCTCAATCTCTGCAATGGGCCTGTATTACCTAAGGCGACAGTTTATGCAACCCGAATGAAGGGAACTTGTCAAAAATTGCACAGTGGCAACAGCACAACTAAAGCCCTCCCGCCCTTCCTTATGATTCAAATATGATTCTCTCTGCAATGGATGGCGTCTACCAGGAAGCAATACAAGCACAAAATGGTACTCTGCTTCCCTCTAGCGGTGCTTGAAACACGCATCATCCAAATCACTCAATTCAATGTATAAACTGTGCATGTAATGTGACATTTGTGTAGGACACTTCACTCTTTTTCAATGCACCTGAGCATTAACTCAAACTCCTTGAGCTGGCTTTGTACCAAGGTGAGCAACTTCAGACATGCACGCAGTGAGTTGCTCCCATAGTGACCTATGTCATATAACTCAAATTTTGTCATTAACGAGCAAGGAAGGAGGGGGGAGCGCCGTGTGTATCCAGGGGCCAAGCTGCAGTCTTGGACTGAGTCAGCCAAAGTGGGCTCATTCGTGGCTCGTGATTTGATGACGCAAGGCAGCTCGGATCTTCCAAGATTCCGCATGAACAGCACGACATGATGATGTCCAACAACTTTGAAACATATGTGTGGACCAGTAATGTGCTTCTGAGGACTTATCTCGTCATTTATGAGGGGAAGGCTGAGGGGACAAGCGTCGTCCAGCACCAATACGGGAGAACGATGCATCTATGCTATCGAGCCATGTTGCCAAAAACATCACATCACCGTTCCGCCTTTTTGAAACAAGTGAGGCCGACTGATAGCAGACCACCATCTCCGTGAGGTGACGACGTAGCAGACCAGCATTGTAGTCACGCGTTGCATGGACGCATTTAGACGGCAATAGTAAATAAGTGCAATTACCATGACAATTCTGTTTTATTGTATTTCACGGTCCTTGAGAGAGATGGACACATTTGCCTAATTTGGGTCATTCAGAAAAACTGATTTGGGGGCTTTTTTTTTTTTTCATAACGTTCCAAGAATCTTTGAAATGATCACCAAACCTTGATCCTTTGCTTAGCCCATGCTTGCTTCTGTTTGGCCTTTTTTGGGGGGGGACACATTTTCTACCAGGAACTTGCGGTTTACAGTTTCTGTTCAGTTTTTGTCTCGCATGCCACACAGAGGCTATTTGGAATGAGAATAAGCATGTTTCTGAATAAGATGGCAAGTGGGAAGCTTGATATTTTGACAAGGGGATGAGGAGAGTTGACTTCCAGGGGCCACCTATTTTTAAAGCTACATTATCAACCGTGTATTTTGACTTTCAACAGAGTGACTTTCATGCTCTAAAGCAGTTGGGGCTGGCGGGGATACCATAAACTTTTCATTTCCCTTGATAAAATTTCTGCCGCCCGTTCCTACTTTATGAGCCTGTTTCGTAAGTGGTTGGTGGTTCGCACTTTTGGCCTCGCAGTTCTCGGGTTCTGGACTTGAATTTCGCCCCAGTTTTAAATAAGCAAACCTTAATTTAATGATGAAAAGCCCTAAATAAAAAACATGGATGGGCAAATTAAAAAAAAAACAAAAAAAAAACTATGTAATAATAACTACTGTATGTAAAAAAAAATGAAACCACATTTTTGTATGATCATTTTATTTGTGAGGATAACCGGCTATAGAAACAGGATGGATGGATGTTCTTAAACTGCAGCTTAATATTTATTCAATATTTAATATGGTTTTATTAAAACAATGCGTGGTAATCATCATGATATTTGATAGTTTTCTGTGATTCAATTACTATTAAAGGGAGTATGTGTAATTTGTCACATGCGCCAGTGGGAGCTTTATGGGGCATTACGGTAAATGCAGCAACACACACTCCTCCTCAGGCTGTCCGTAGCTATAAGACATGATGACTTCCGGAGGAGTGCCAACCCCCATGTAATATAAATTGATGATAACTAGACCTACGATTATATCTTTAAAACATACTGTTGGTTGTTAAGAACACATTTGATTGCAAGTTTTTTAAAATTATAATATTTTAAATTATTCATTTTTAATGAAAAACGGTCTATATCTTATTTATTGTCCTATTAAAAGGCTCAGATTAACCCCACATTAAGTTCAGATGCTGCAATCGGCTTTTTCTGACCTTATGATTGTTTACTCTTACAGCATCAAAATCTTCAATCAATCAATCAAATTTTATTTATATAGCCCTAAATCACCGAAGTCTCAAAGGGCTTCACAGAATGAAAAGAGGTCGTACAGAGACATCTTTTCAGTATAGGGTACACAACAGCATCCCCTGTCAAAGCTCCCAGAAGGGGAAGGAAAAACTCAAAAACCCCAAATTAGGGGAAAATCAGAAACCTCCAGAAGGGACCACAGGTGGGAGGAGCCCCCTTCCAGGCCCACAGGTTGAAGTGGATGCTGCATGTACCAGACACAGAAACAACATAAATTACAGAAAACATAATGTGCTATATAGTGCAGTGATGTCTTGACAGCAGGCAAGGCCATTGGGCAGGAACCATCCCACATTCCAACCAGGTGGACTGCAGACGGCCGAACAAAGGTTTTGAACAGGGGCGTATAGACTTTTTTTTAATCCACTGTATTTAGGTAAGCTATTTATATACCATGTGGCTTTGCTGCAGGAATATTTCACAAAAAAGATGGTGTTCCATGTACGTCTGTGGGTATTAGTGTCTGTGATTAGCATAGTGCGTTTTGTGTGGGCTTTCAAGCTGCTCTGCTCAGATAAGACCTCCACACGAATGTTAAATGACAGGAAGCTTCGCAATGTTAATACTAATAATAAGAGCAATAACACAGCCATTAGTCTGCTTGCATTGTGCAAATGTTGGATGGCCTCATGGAGCACAAATGTAGAAATTACTTTTCAATGAAGCTGTGCTCTTTTGATAGCAGTTCTTTTCATCCTTCCATTTCTCTGCAAAGTGACAGACTGTCGCCAGGGAGTTACCGCAAAATAACACAAGATCTTGTGTTCAACCAAAATCATCTGAGTAATTTTGACACTGTTGACTCAAATCGAGCTTTTTGATGATAGATAAGGGTTAAGTAAAGGTGAAATATTCCAACAATTTCAGACAACATCATCAAGCATCACTGTACCGGTGATTGGCTTCCATATACTGCTGATATAGTATGCAGAAAATTTGCAATATCTTATTGTGGTATGACCTCTTGATTGGGGTCCAATAGAATAAAAAAACTACATTCTCAAACTTAACCCCTGGGTGCCCGGGGATTTTTCAACAGCTGATCTTATTATCACCTAACTTGGGCTCTTGGGCTGTCTTTAAAAGGGTCATAACATGATATACATATATATATATATATATATATATATATATATATATATATATATATATATATATATATATATATCTTATATATCTTTGATTTTCTCCGCTCATTTTTTTTTTCGCGCGCTCATAATTGTGGCACAAATATAACGCCATAGTTTTTTACCTGTATCTTGATACTATTAGAGAAAATGGAAGTCAAAATTAAATGACAACAAAAGCTTAGTTAGCATTATTTCCTTTTATTTCAAATAAATGGAAGGACATGCACATGGCTGTCCTCTCATAACCTTTAGTCTGTGCTGTTCCACAATAAATAACTGGAGTGATATTGCACTGTTACTGTACTGTACTGTGAGTTATGAGTGCTTTTTTAATGGATATTTAGAGAAAAAAAAAGTCACAAATGCTGGTGTGATGTTTGTGCAAATTTGAAATTCTACCTCAAAAATGAAACAGCAAATCCCCTAATACAAATCATGTACTATTAATGACTGAACGTGTATCACAATACTTAGCGTAAAAATGTGTAAATAGTTTTTGATAACAAAAGTTTACTTAGGTGTTATTTCCAATTGTTTCAAACAATAGTAAGAACATGCATTTCTTCTCATACCCTTGTATGCACTTAAACCTCTGCCCCCCTCCAGCCACCCACCCCACCTATGCATACTCTGTGAAGTTTACACTCATTGGTGCACATAATGAGATCCCCCACCCTGGAGACAAAGGCCTAATATGATGGATAGCCAAATGCTCCACTGTATAAAGACTTAAGAAGGTTTTTTGGGGGGAGGCGACCTTGAAGCGCGATGTGTAGGCTGCAGTGGTGCCGCTTGCGCCGCAGTGTGACAGGAAGGGGGGGCAACCTGCAGCACCACCACACATAAGCACTGTGGTTTGAAGTGGGTAACATTAGAGTCTCACCTTTTGCAGCTATAAACTGGTTGCCCAACTGGCAAAGCATCAACGAGCTGGAGGGAAGTTTTCAAGGTCAAATTGTTGGCATTAAACGATTTATTATATGTGTGTGTGTGTGTGTGTGTGTGTGTGTGCGTGCGTGTGTGCGCGCGTGCGTGCGTGTGTACGTGCATGCGTGTGTGTAGGTGTGTGAGTGTAATCCATTTTCACACAAACAGGCTTATGTTGGATATAATGAAAATTGAGAAACTAATTCATTCTACACAAAATTCCCTTTAAAGAGATATATAATAAATGGTGGTAGTTCAAGTTACAGCACTGTATATGTGTCCAAGTTGAAATCCTACTTTTGAGAAAAAGGCCGTTAAAGTTTTGTCAGATTCATCCTTTAAATCACCATAGCAATCAGTACCTTAAAAAATATTGACCTGAAATATTCCGGAAGTGTTAGATGACCACTGAAGAGTAAATTCCAATACCAGGTATTATCTGCGATTTTAATTCTTTAAAATCTGGAGAAGCTAAACATCTCAACAGATGAAATTGGGCAAAAATGTTTTTTTTTTTTATTTATTTATTTTTTTATTAAGTTGACAATTCAATCCTAAGTCCTCATCTACAAAAGTTTGCTTGTTTTAATGTTGCTGCACATGTGTGCGTGTGTATGTGTGTGTGTGTGTTTTTGAGGTCAAATTCTCATAAATGCGAGATTTGATTTAAGATTTTTGTGTGATTAAAACATTTGCCACAACACATTTGCCATTTGGTGTGGGCTTGTGGTGATCACAATGTTTTATCATCCACATTATATCTAAAATGCATTCGGCCACATAATAAAAATCTGTTTTCAGATGTGCTGGTATAAGTAAAACCACCCCAATTTACAGCAGGGGGTGAAAATGAGGAAAAAATCGAGACTGGTACGCCAAGAAATCAGGTACAACCAAAAGAGAGACATAAAATAGTCCATACAAAAATACACATCAAAAAGCATCGGGGAGCGGCGTCCACAGGAGAACGACGGTACACTACAGAAAGTAACAACAGAAAGCTTCCTATCATCAAGGGAAAAACTCGGAGTAGCAACTAAAAACTACAGAGCAGGCAATTACGAGGTTCCCTGGCTGGATTCTCAAGGCAAATACTCAACAGATAGCAAGGAATAACCCAGTGTCGTTCTCCTGCTTCAGCCACACTTGAGAGGCCCCCTGGATGGATGGATGGATGGATGGATGGATGGATGGATGGATGGATGGATGGATGGATGGATGGATGGATGGATGGATGGATGGATGGATGGATGAAACTTGCAACAGTCTTCTGACTATTACTCTGGTGCTCAAGGCTTTGGACTACATCCCAAACTGCTGTAGGATTTTAAATTCTGCAACTGATTCAGAAATCACTAAATGATTTGGGTCCTGAGCACGTTAAGAAGTGTTGATTGAATATAAATCTTGTAGGGCTCTGCAATTTGCAGACCCTGGTCAGTCAGTGCAGCCGACAGCTCACAATAAACATCGTAAAGCTGTATATAGGTGTTATGCTGCTCTCCAGTTGTGACAGGCAGTGACTACGCGTTCAAGGTCGGATTTGTTCTGAAGATGTTTTCTTACTGAAACAATCATAAATGGTTTTTGGTCCTTGCAACTCGAAAAACAATGAAGACAGTTTCAGAACAATGAAGACAGTTTCACAATGCAGTGCACTTGTCAACAATTACGTTCTGTCAACAGGGATGTGTGCTGGAGTATGATTCTGCACCGCTGTAAATATCTAATGAGGAAACAGCATATGAAGACTTTTCCCCATTTTAGATATGAGACCAACATTATTTGAGTCCACTGGAGAAATGGCAGAATTTTGTCAATCTACTATTTTCTACTGCTGATTAAAAAGAACCAAAAAAGACCAAAGAAGAGAATCTCTGCTTTCATTCAGTTGAATCGCCAAATAGATCATCATTAAACACAATAATGGGTGTGTATTGAAAACATCAAAATTCTCTAAAATGGCTGACAGTAAATGAGTTGAGAACAATTCTGACTTTCAACGAAGCCTGTCGAACCCAAAAGAGCCGCTACCTTTGCCGACACTCACCAACATTCGCCCCTCAGTGATAGAGGCTTTACTTATTAACTCTTTTTTTTTTTTGTATTTCTTTCATGTATTTAAACATGGTCAAACTATGGAATTAAAAATTCTTATTTTAAATGTTTTTAGAGTCCAGCAGTAACCGATCAAAGTTAAAAAAAACAAAACACATATCATTGCAATCAATTATTTCCAGTCATAGAAGTGTTTTTTTTTTTAATCACTTTAATTTTAAATGTCTTACTTTCTGCTTTCTGTATATTGACCCAGTTTTACTCAAAGGCCTTCTTGTGCTTCAGTTGATGGCCGTTTGAAAACAACGGTCAATCACACCCTGAAGTGGACATTAATTGGCTGTCATAATGTTTGGCATAACCTGATTGGCCCCCTTTGTGGGTGGGTTTTTGGTTGTGTGAAGAGTGAATTTAACTTAAAAAATGCCCTAACAGCAATTTTGACAAATTTACACTGATATGAATTCTTTGTAAAAAAAAAAAAAAATTGGATGGATGGATGGATGAAAGGAGTTTGCTTGCACAGAAGCTCGAGTTTAGCCTCCCACATAGATGCGAAACAGCCAGGTGGGACTGACGCCATAGTGAAAGATAAGTAACAAAGAGGCTAATGTAGCCAACTGCTGTAAAGTTCTCTGCTGAACTAAACTCAACAACACCAGCTTTTGAGCAAATCTGTGAGAGACAGGAAGAACTTTTTTTTTTGCTTTATTTTAATGTTAATTTCAAACTATTTGGTTGAAACTAAATACAAGAAAAACTGGTTGAGAGTTTCTTTAAGGCGAGAAGAAAAAGTCATTAATTAGATCAGTTAATTACTCATTTTAATTCAGTTCTGTTTTTCATCTTTGACAATTCTATTTTTGTGGGTGACTGGTGGACTTGATATTTTTTAGCCCTGTAAAAGATACGAAATGTCACCTTGGAGTCCAATAATGAGTGTCGACAGCACATTGATAATCTCCTACTCGCTCCAAATCTATAGCTCACACATTGGGCAAGGTCAGTGAAGGAGCTGTTTTCCCTAAATAGAAGTGGTGCATTTTTACCGCGCTTAAGTGAGGGTATTTCTCAATCATGATGCCAAAAAAAAAAAAAAAAAAAATCAATATTCCTTTGATGTGCTTTTACATAGCATGAGACAGTTGCACAGTTTATGCAGGTGCTCTTCAGGTATTGTCCAGTATTCATTGGAGTGGGGGGCACAATGCAGTCTAATCCCCACGGTGATGCTGGATTGGACGATCCTAGCGTCTGTGCATGCTTACTTTGCGGGAAGGACAAAAAGAAAAAAAGGGGTGGGGGTGGGGGTGGCCCTTCCTTCACACCACGTCAGGCGCTAAATCTCCTATCACGGAGCTGATGGGAGGAGGGGGTGTGAAGCCAGGTGACCCCCTCCCCGCAGCATTTAAACCCTCGCACGAGTGTGTTTTGCATTTGTGCACATGTGGCAGCTCTTGTTTCCTATCAGGTGTTCAATTACCCAAATGGGAGCTTTGATAGAGACGCTCTTGAGTGGTAGTGCGGCTGAGGCAGGAGGGTAGAAGAAGAAGTGGAGGGCACCCCTGCCGAGCCGGTAGGTAAGTAAGTAATTCTGCAAGATCGATTACCTTCGTATGATGCTAAAGTTGTTTGTGTCTTTGCTCAGTGTCAGCTCACAGGAGGACGCAAAGTTTTGTTGTTGTTTTGTTGACGTCGCACGGTTTTTATTCTCTATGCTCTGAAGTGTCTCTGCTGAATATTTGGTTTTGTGCTGCAATGCAAACTAAGACAAAGAGGACTGAGGGTCAAGGGAACGCAGCCAAAACGTCCTATACAGGACACATGGGAACAAGAACAATAGAGTGATCAGCAAATGTTGAATTGAAACAACTGCATTCCTCTTGAAACAAACAAGAAGAGGTTCCTCGATGTAACCTTTAGAGAATACAATGACCTGAATGACTCTTGTCTTCCATGGGTCTTTTCCATGGCCAATAAAGAGAGTGTACAACAATTCCGATGGCTAGATTGCAACCAATGTTTGATTTGATTGGAAAAACTCAAACGTACATAAAAAAATGGCTATATGGTTTATATACTATATATATACATATATAAACACAATCATGTTCTTTTTCTAGTTTGATTCATTTGGGTTTTTTATATTTATGTTTTTCATTTAAAAAATCATTAATATTATTAGTATTAAATTTTAATTGAATGTAATCATAACTTCTTTCAAGTATATTTGATATAATACTGCTGAAAACCAAAAAAATGTAAAAATTGTAAGAAAACTATAAAATTGTAAGAAAACTATGAAACCAGAGAAACCAAAACAAAATAAAAATGGATTTGAATAAAAATGGATGGAAAAAGGGGTTGAATCAAGCCTAAAATTTGCATGAGATATCATTGGATTACAGGCACAGGTGTATCTAATGATTCACCTGATCAGCACACACACGCACCATGCACACACATTCATTCCGTGTAAGCAGTTTCCCGGGCAAACCTGCCGAGGTTTCACTTCCGTCATGAGCCCAAGTCAGAACATTGGGGGTATCAGATGGCGAGTTGTGTGCTGATGCTAACAAAAACGGACAAAAAAAAAGCATTTAACACAGCAGGGTTGCTTTTTGCTCCTCCATCCGTTCAGATTACGGAGAGGCCTGAACCGCCCTGGATGCCAGCCAGTAGGACAAAATTCCATGTGGGACCCCTGTGGGACAGCAATGGAGGTTTGTACAAAATTAATGAACAGTAGAAATAGTAGAAATCCGCAAAAAGGTGCTTATAAAGGCATGTGTAGATTGGACAAGATAACCAAAACACACTTAAAGTTAAGAGTAACATCAAGCATCAGCACCATGCGTCTGGGATCAAGAATCAATCAAGAATATCTTACACAAAAAAATACATTCATTCATCCATTTTTTAGAGACAGTTATTCTCGCAAGGATCACAGGCTTGCTGATGCCTATCCCAGCTGGCTTCGGGCACTAGGTTGGGGACACCCTGAGCTGGTTGCCAGCCAATTGCAGGGAACACAGAGATGAACAACCATTCATGCACTCAATCACATCTAAGGCCAATTTAGTATCTCCAATTAACCTGCCATGCATGTTTTTGGAGTGTGGGAGGGAACCGGAGCACATGGAGAAAACCCACACATGCAAACTCCACGCCAGAAGGCCGGAGCCTTCTGAACTGTCGGCCAAATGTGCCATCCCATCTTCCAGAGGGATGCTAAATCTCAAACATACTAAGACAAAAAAAAAAAACTCAATTAAGTGAAGCAGCACCACCAAATTTCACAACTTTTTAAATGAAGAGCTTCCAAAAAATGGTTCCACAAAACAACTGACAAGTTTATTCAATGTTCTTTTCATTCTTCTTCGAAACTGGCCTTGTGTATGTCATTTCTTTGTTAGTTATTTCTAGATTAGTAATACAAGCAGATCTCTAAAGTATTAATACATCTGCTCTATTTCTCTCAAGGTTCCACTAGTTAACTTTGAAAACGTGGATGATGTGGGCATCAACTTGGGGGACCCCAATGACTCCGGCTACCCAACCTCTCCCACGTCAGAAGCCCCGGATCCCGAGCCATCGCCCCGCCGCCTGGCATCGCCGCGCCCATCGCCACGTCCATCCCCTCGTTGGGGCCGCCGCGAGGGAGCGTCCCCGTCCACACCGTCCAAGGCCACCTCCAGTAGCTGCAGCCTGATCTCTAACTTAAAGCTACTGGTGAGTGGTGACTCGGGTTCCGACGGCGTCTTCAGCAGGATGCCGAGGGACTGCTATGATAACGAGGATTTGTTTGAGAAGACCGGCGTGGAGGAACGAGACCAAAAAGTGGTCATCAACGTGTCGGGCCTGATGTTCGAGACCCAGCTCAGCACACTCAGCCGGTTCCCGGAGACTTTACTCGGCGATCCCACCAAACGAATACGTCATTTCGACCCCATGAGGAATGAATATTTCTTTGACCGTAATCGGCCTTCCTTCGACGGTGTCCTGTACTTCTACCAGTCTGGTGGGAGGGTCTGCAGACCAGCCAACGTCCCATTAGATGTCTTTGCCAGTGAGATTGTTTTCTATCAGCTGGGCCATGAGGCCATGGAGCAGTTCCGTGAAGACGAAGGATTCATCAAAGAGCCCGAGGTCCTGTTGCCCACTAACGAACTCCAAAGACAGTTCTGGCTCCTGTTTGAGTACCCAGAAAGCTCCAGTGCCGCCAAGTCTGTTGCTCTAGTCTCTGTTTTTGTCATCGTAATCTCCATCTTTATCTTTTGTCTGGAGACTCTACCAGAGTTCAGGGAGGATGCCAATTTCATTTCTGGTATGGAGCATGTCCTCAACGGGACCGGGGAAAGTTCAAGTTCCCACCAAGCCGCCAAAAACATTGCAGCCTACCTCACAGACCCTTTTTTTATCATAGAGACCATTTGCATTATCTGGTTTTGCTTTGAGGCTGGAGTCCGCTTTGTCGTATGTCCCAGTAAGAGCGACTTCTTCAACAACATAATGAACATCATCGACATCGTGTCCATCATCCCATACTTTGTCACTCTGGGCACAGAGCTGGCGACCAGTCCCGACGATGACACCAACTCCAGCCAGAACATGTCGCTTGCCATCCT
This sequence comes from Hippichthys cyanospilos, assembly GCF_059441005.1. NCBI lineage: Eukaryota > Metazoa > Chordata > Actinopteri > Syngnathiformes > Syngnathidae > Hippichthys > Hippichthys cyanospilos. The sequence continues at coordinate 5,273,782 of NC_142377.1, forward strand.
GAGGATCATCCGCCTGGTGAGAGTGTTCCGCATCTTCAAGCTGTCCCGCCATTCCAAGGGACTCCAGATCCTGGGGCAGACCCTAAAAGCGAGCATGCGAGAGCTGGGCTTGCTCATCTTTTTCCTCTTCATTGGTGTCATCCTCTTCTCCAGCGCCATCTTCTTCGCTGAAGTCGACGAGCCCCACACACAGTTCGTCAGCATCCCGGACGGATTCTGGTGGGCGGTCGTCACCATGACCACGGTGGGCTACGGGGACATGTGCCCCATCACCATGGGAGGAAAGATGGTGGGCACACTGTGCGCCATTGCCGGGGTGCTGACAATTGCGCTGCCCGTGCCCGTCATTGTGTCCAACTTCAACTACTTTTACCACCGCGAGACGGAACAGGAAGAGAAGCAGATGATCGACGCCGCCACCGAGGCGCAGAAGAATTCGCTGGAAGACAAGTACAGCAGTGCGGCGTCGCTTGACAAAAGCTCCTGGAATGTGGAGAAGAATGGTTTCCACTTGTAGAATATTTTCTTTAATGTTTAGTTTTTTTGTACTGCTGCAGAATGATAATAGTATTCAGCCTTTTGGACAGTCAAGTAATGTGCAAAAAAGTCAGCACAAAGGGTACCCTTTGACAAGTGCAATTTCCAATCATCCGTTTTAAATAGTGCATACCCACACACACACACACACACACACACATATATATATATATATATATGTATATATATAATTTGTTCTGAATTTTATTTTGAAGAAAACCAAATAAACCATCATAACCACTTTAAGTAGGATCCGCATGATACAATAACCCTATTTAAGGGCTTTCAGTTTATGTTTTTATATTATTTACAACACTAATTTTTTCTTTAAACAAGTTTTTGAAATAATGCAAACACATTTGAACTCATGCAATCTATTGAGAACAAGCAAAAGCAATGGACAACAAAAAAATACACATATTAGTGTATCAACCACACAAGTCCTTTTTTTTTTCTAATTAACGTTTGGAACTAACAACATACACATAAAAAATCATGTCCAAATATGTGCATTATAAATTTAACTTACAGTTCTCGCTTATTGTAGGCATAAAAAGCTAGATTGCAGAGGATGTCATTCAATAATTTGCAACAAAAACGAATTTGTTCTGAAAATTTGTATTTCTTTTTATCTTCTTTGATTCTAACTCAATAGTATGTGGTCATCCTGTAGTCAACAGTGGAGTTACACATAAAATAAATTAGTGGCACAACAAAACTATTAGCGTTATGAAAAAATAATCTGAGAAATAGCAGGACCGTAAACCCAGACTCGATGGAGGGGGCTTTACTGTATAGCTGAATACATTCCTACTTTACAATTACACGAGGAGGAATAAAGTCAAATCTGGTTTGAATAAGTGATCAGCGCAATTAGCTTGATCTTGTCATTTCCTTTTGTTTCCTCTAAATGGCTAAAAGGATTTTATAGTGCGGTTGTGTATATTAAACAATAACAAAACGTATTAATGTGACAAAATGAAAAAAAAATCACAAGAGGACAGTTATACTAGGAAAAATTATTTAAAATACAAATGAAATAAGTGTGCAATATTCACAAAATTATCCTTGTAAAGGCGTAATTTTCAGTATTGGTGGCATATGTAATGAAATGACCAGTGTCCTTGCAATCTGTCCTTGTGGAGACCCCTCGGCTATTCTTCTCCTGTATTACAAAAACAAACAAACAAAAAAATCATTGATTTTGCACATCATATTCAGCAAAATCTATGAGACTTTTAAGGAATGCTTAAAAGTGTCCACATTGTGAGGCATTAAATTGTAGTTGAACATATGACAACTAGTTTGCATGAAGATGAGCTGCCAAATATCAACTGCGAATGGAATTTGCATGCAAAGGTTTTACATTTGCTACGTTCTTGCTATCTGAGCATATTTATGCAATAGAGATCCTTTAATGTAAAGGTAAAAGAGCTAGTCAACTGATTGCACTGAATTTTAATCTCCACATACGCACTTTGTGAGGTTCTTTATGATGTGCAGTGAAGCACATTTATGATCACTGTCCACAAATGTGACATAATGTAAGAGCTATATAAATATGATGGAAGGGGGGCACAAATTCCTTTGCACTAATTAAATTAAATAAACAATGTATCATTTATACTGCATGGCATGAAGGAATAAGGCTCATACTAAAGTTTGTCTTAATGAATGTGGCTAATTATAAGGATTTTAATGGTCTAGTGATAATCAACGAAACCGTTAGATGCGCATGCTGCATTTCGATGACAGTGTGACTCCACGACATGTATAAATAGAGTTTCTGGCGCGATGGCCGAGAATGTCATTTTGCAATAACTGTACTGTGTGCAATAATGTTGCTACACGCGCATCGGGGAACCCTGTTTGACCCCTGGAACACAGCAATAATCCTAGGGAGGCAACAAGATCATTTAGTGACTTGGCTCCTCAGCACTTTGTAAGATAGAAACATTTATTCTTATTACAGTACAGTAGAACCACTGAGAACTGCAGTAGCTAACTCCGTTTGTCATTTTGCATGCACAAATTGGATTTACCAATCAAGAAAGGCGGTGAATGCAAAAGTGTGATGCACAGAATGGAAACTGGAACTAACCCTTGACTCTGACCTTGAACTTAACGACCGGCATGGAGTTGGCCAACTTGAGTTCTTGGTGGTTCAGTTCTAACGAATGAATGAGCGGATGACATGGTAGTTATTGTACAAGGAGTGCCTTTCATTAAACATGTATGCAAACTGTGTGGTGTCTCCTGATCATTGTATGGCTAATAAGTAGAAAAACGGTGTTTTTCGCCTTCAATTAGCAATTTAGCATTGGCACCGTGTACTTACTTTTGCGCCAACATTTACTTTTGTAATAATTTTGACCTAATATATAGTACTAAATTACGTCTAATTGAGGTGATCAGAACTGATATTCTTTTACCTACTTTAAAAAAAATGTATTTTTTCCTAATGTTTTTGCATTAGTCATCCAATAGCTATTTAAACAAAGTTTTGTCTGGTTTTGTACCTTTCTAAAAAAATGTCAGTATTTTTCAATAAAGACTGTGTTTTTTTTTTTTTCAAAATATTTATGTTTTCTCCAAATAGCTTTGATTAGCTTTCATTTTATTTAATTATTTATTTATTTATTTATTTATTTGAATTCATCATCAAATAAATTTGATTCGACCGATAGCTCACGCACATTAAGCGCAGTGTTCTTGATGGTTCACCTTCTGACTCGGTTTTAAACGGCCGATTGAGTAAGAGGATGAATAATTTATAAAAGCATCCAATGTTGAGAACAACTGTGTCCTTGTGCGGACGGTAGATCACTGACTGGATGGTGAGCATCAGGCACGCAGACACACACAAACTAATGTGCACACGCCCACACACAGGTGACTCTCACAAGGTCAATGCTGATGTGATGCTGCTGTCATATATAATTCATCAGGTATTACACCAATGGAATCTGGAGGATTCCATGCAAAGGTCAGCTGAAATGTAACACGGCAGTTTTACACCGCAGACTGACTATATTTCATATTTTGGGAAATTTTAGCTCATGTTATATATATATATATATATATATATATATATATATATATATATATATATATATATATATATATATATATATATATATATATATACTAATTATGATTATTTCTCATTGACTTTGTTTGGGTTTAGGGTTTTGGATTGATATTTTGTGTACGTGATCAATGTTTTTCTGTTTTGTTATATTTGTAAATGTTTTCATGTGTTTGCTTTTTGTGATCTATTTTGAGTATGGTTTCCTCCAATAGCCTAGTATTTTTAAAAAATCATGTTTGTGTTTGTTTTATGTAATATAATGTTGAATGGTTAAAAATGTGTCTAAATTGTATATGGGTGTTACTATACTAACATTTTGATACTTTTCCTAATTATTTTTCGTCGAAAAAAAATTGGCGTTTGTTAACTATCATTTATTATTCTCTAATATGTGTCATGTTTTCATCCAAATATCTTCTCATTTATGTTCTTATAAATAGTTTTGAGATATATTTTTTTCACATTTATCTATCATGTTTTAGTTTCAATTGTGTTTTATATTTTAGTTGTAACCTTTGTTTCCAGTATTGCATTACACACTTATATTACGCAGCATTTTCACGCCACCGTCTAAAAATAGCACAGTCTCATGACTGGATAGCCAAACTCCTCCTCCTTGGAAACAACGGCTGGGTCTTGCACAAAAGGCGGGCAAGTAACAAATCAGCGTGTCGGATTTCTGCTCACTCAGCACACGGTTCAAGAGCAGCATGTAAAACAGGCGTCAAAGTTTAGCGTTTGAGTGAAGTACTGTATGTTATGATGATGCATGGATTGACCTTGATCACAACGTGACCACCTTGGAGCCGCCGTGTCTCATTGACTGGCAACTGACTGGAAGAGTTCCTGAAAAACTGCATGTTAAAGTTTCCCATTTACAATAGGGCCAAGTGAGCAATAAACAATGACTGTAATGTGTTTGGACGCCTCCGGTGAATTGCCACTCTTAAGTGACCGAAATGCATAATGCAGTTAAATGTTAGCGCGCTCTACTGGTAAAAAGTTTATACAACACTTTACAGGAGATAGCTTCCACAGTCAAATGTACTGTGAAGAATTATAAACTTAACATTCACAATTGTTCATTTCTTTGTAGGCTAGAATTACAGCTTTGACAACAAAGTGTGAGTGATTTAATTGATAGCCTGAATATTCATATGTCTTTTGCAGTGTTGGGCAAGTTACTTCAAAACTGTAATGCATTATTTATCACTTATTTCACAGCAATTAGTTACATTACAATATTACTGTATATGAAATGCAAGGCATTACAGTACTACAGCATTACTTTTATATTGCTTTCACCAAAGTAACTGGAAATATGGATTTGCCATTCTAAATGTAGCTCATTACGCTCATTACACATCATGTGGAAGGTTGACTTAAGCCTAAATACAGTACAAATCATTTCATCTGTATTCCATTGCAAACCTTTAAAGACAAAATACAAAATCGTTTTGTACTATTTTAATCCCTTTATTACTTAGCTTCACAGCAATAGTGATGCATTGTTTATGCTTTGGGCCAAAACAAATATTCAAATTCAAGTTCAGTTGGCTAGGCTAAGGACAGACGTCTAAAAAATAGATGGTTTCGGTGGGGCTAATGTTAGCAGGGTTTGTCAAATTACTGGTGCTATTTGGAAAAGTGGACAGCTCTTTAGGTGTCACGCACAAAGTGCACCTAATTATTATATTCTTCTTGTCTTTACCTCTGACGAACCAAAAGTAATGGGCCATTTATGTACGTATTGTGCAAATTTAACCTGTCGTCTGCTGCAACCACATTCATCTCTTCTGTTGTAGACACTAACAACAGCAAGTAGGCATTTTGTCCCGGACTTTTCTCCTCAGATCTCGCTGTGTTTTTGGTGAATTGGGGAAAATAAAAGACCACTTTCAGGCTTTGTACCGAGTAGAATATTACTATTCTGTGTGTGTGTAATATATTACATTACCATGTTACAGCATAAAGTAATACATTACAGTAATTACATTACTTATATAATGCATTACTCCCAACACTGGTCATTAGCATGCCATCCTCTGATAAAGTGTTGTATTATTACTGTAGAGTACAACACCAAAAGTGTTTGAACTTGCTTTGTATGCACTTCTTAAAAAGTATTTAAAAATTAGCTCAGCATGAGATCCAATTTTTATGACTTCATTGGTGTAATGACTTTATGAGTATGACAGACGGGCAGCGCAGTAAAAAAAAAAAAAAAAAAAAAAAAGAGTACCGGTGATAAAAAAAAAAAAAACAGGAATTCCCCTTGACATATAGTCAAATTCATAAACATGATTAAATAACCACACAATAAAGGGAAGACCGTATTGGTGTCCTGAATGCACGAAATGGTGTAAACAATCCAGACTGCCAGTGACTCAAGATGAGGTCATGATAAAAAGAGAGGGGTGGCAACATTGTAAGAACTGGACACTCTTCCCGGAATTTAGCCTGGAGTGACATGTAAGGAAAATCTGCTTAGTTAGAAGTTTATTATGACACTTTTTTGGTTATTGTATTCCAATTTAAAATATTTTCTGTGTATCTTCTTAAAAACTCGATCAATGTTTTACTTCAATAAACAAAAGATTTTCATAATGACAGCACAATTGTCACACATTGGTTGAAATTTGAGGGTTTTGATTCACAGTTTTGTCTGGTGTAAATGGTGAATATGACTTTTGCTAACTGGAGGACGGAGCTCAGGCTTTGCAACAAAGCAAGTCAGGCTTATTAAGCAAGCATTGATATCACAGTACTAGAACATTTGAAACAAAAGTATTCTAACACAAAATATGTAGAGGGAGTCTACAACATTGTCCTCTAGCACAGCGGTTCTCAACATTTTTTCAGTGATGTACCCCCTGCGAACTATGTTTTCCGCCAAGTAGCCCTTAACCAGTGCAAAGCATTTTGGATCAAAGAAGAGCTCTGTTATAAAAAAGAAGTAACGTAATTATTAATAAATATTTGTCCACAAAAAATAACAAAGTGTCAGACCTGTTTTCAAAAATAAATACTTTAAAATAAATATTAGTCCACACAAAAATATTCAACATTATTTTGGTATTACATTAGATATCTGTTCAAAAAATAAATCATTAACTCTTTTCATTAAATTATTAAGACAAAAAAAATCAAAAGAAAGTGTCAGACCTGTTCTTAAAAAGAAATACTAATGAATAAATATTTTTCCGCAGAAAAATATTAAACTTAACGTGTTGTCTTTTGGGATCATAGTAGAGATGTGTTCACAAAAATAAATCATTCACTTAACAGGTAACGAGAGTTGGCGCTTGACAATTTGGGTCGAACCATTCTAGTATGGGGGAGAATCTGGGTTTTAATAATCATGAAATTGAATAACTTACTGAACACACAATTTGTTTCATGAACTTATAGATCTCTGAAACATTATTCAACTTTATTCAATGTTTATTTTGAAGTGATTTTTGCATGTTTGATTGCTTCATTTAAAATATTGAGTACCACCCCTGGAGTTCCTTCAAGTACCTCCAGGGATACCTGAACCCCTATTTGAGAAGCACTCCTCGAGATTATATTCTTTATCATCTGCGAAACAAAACTACTAACATTCGCTGTGTTTCAGCATCACATCCACCTACGATATTTTCAAGATTGCATTCCAGCCTGTGCATTTTGCAAAAAAAATAAAATAATAATAATAATAAAAAGATTTCAAGTTAAAAAAAAATTACTTGAACATTATTCAAAGCATTCTTAATTTTATCCACAGGCCATTTATTCATTCCATTTTAATTTTACATACATAATTGTATATCCTATCATTCATGCCATGTATGGAAGCAAATGTATGATTGAGTGGTTCAGCCAGGTTTTGCGTGTGCGAGAGCCACTTCATGGAAAGGTTGCGTAATAGAGGCATGAAATCTAGTTCAGGTGAAGGGGGAGTTTCCGTTCCCGCCCCCTGTCTTACATTTGTGGTGACGTCACAAAAACTCAGGTGAGGAAAAGGAAGTGGAGCGCAGAGGCGGCCAACAAACAAGAAGCAGCAAAAGGGTAGACTTCCTCTTTTGAAATAGCAAACAGAGGAAAATACGCTGTCAATTTTACACAGCTGACCTTCATTTCATCGAACTGATCTATGTGAGTCTTTCAATGTTGTCTTTTTCAAACAACATCAATCCACAACAATGTTACTATTGTGTACTGTTTATTACGTATGTTGTTGTTAAGGATTAATCCTTTTATGCCGTTACCTTGATATACAGCACTTTCTACGGATAACTTTTAATTGGTTAGCTGTCTTGTATTATCGATGACAACATTTGTATTTATTGTGTATCAACATCAAAAGCTATTGTCTTCTGCAATTTCCTTTAATTTTACGTCACTGTATGTTTTTTTTTTTTTTTTCCCACACTACACTGATATAGGAATGAGGTTGAATTTTGTGTTTTCCGATTGTAAATTATTAGATTGGACCAAATTATTTTTGCTTGCTTTAGATCACAGGTGTCGAACTCCAGTCCTCGAGGGCTGGTATACTGCATGTTTTCAAACCTTCTCTTTCAAACACACCTGGTTCAAATGATTAGGACCATTTGCAAGCTCCTGCAGAGGTTGCTGATGAGTTAATTGTTTGAATCAGGTGAGCTGGGAAGAGAAAAGTTTAAAACATGGAGGATATTGGGAACTTAGACTGGAGTCTGACACCTATGCTTTAGATTTACAGTATTTACAAAGCACACAGAAATGCTTGCAATCCAATCAACAAACTGTACTGTGGCAAAAAAAAAAAAAAGAATTCCAATTGAAGTAAGAAATAAGCAAAAAAAAAGCTAAAGTATATATCAAACATGAAAATGAAAAAAAATTCAGACAGACAGACAGACAGACAGATAGATAGATAGATAGATAGATAGATAGATAGATAGATAGATAGATAGATAGATAGATAGATAGATAGATAGATAGATAGATAGATAGATAGATAGATAGATAGATAGATAGATAGATAGATAGATAGATAGATGGATAAACATAGTACATATTTTTGTCCTGAATGCAAAAGCCGAGAGTAAGTTAGAATGGATTAAACTGTCAAAAATAAGTTTAGAACATCCAGTTGAAGCAAAACTGAAACCCAAAACCCAAGCAACTACAGTAAAGCTCACACAAACACACTTACAAACATATGCACACACCAAAGGAAAATATAAGGTTTAAGAACATCCCCCCATCCATTATTTTAATATTTATATTTTGTTTTGTATTGTATACTACAAACAAATTTAAAAAGAATAAATTCAAAATGATTTAAGCCTGAAAACATTTCTTACACAGGATTTGAAATGTACATTGTTTCTTTTTGTCTGAGTGAATCTATGTCCCTTGTTAATGCACAATAAGACATTGTCAAAAAGTTTTATTAATGAGCAAAAACAAGCCTCTACTTCAACATATTTCGTTCTAATGATTTCCGGCAAAGAGTCATTCACAATATATAGAAATATTAAAACTCAGGTTTATAACGTGATAATTTTTGCTTTATCCATGTCTTTCTTAAAATGAATGAATGACATTGTTTTTCTTTATATAGCCCAATTCGGAATTCATTGCTCCAATAGATGTTAAAATCCAGTCAGCATAATGTGTAGCATAGTGGTTTGTACATGGTAAAGGTGTGGAAACACCTTCTTATTCAAATGATCTGAAGAAACATTGAGGTAAAACAAACAAAAAAAATTTGTCAAGTTGAACACTGTGGACTAAAAGTCATTACTGGTTATTAAGTATCATCTGCATCATCAAACTGACTGAAAAATTACCAAGATGTGCAAAGCTGATTTCTGGGCAATAGGTGTCTACTATGAAGACTCTAAATTATAAAAATATGTTCTGATTTGATCAACGTGTTTGTTGGTTTTTGTTTTTTGTACAAATGTATACCATCATCATATAAAAGACATATACATAGCTAAATTCCACAAAACATAACAAAAAATCCAGTCAAGAAAGTTTATTACCTGTTAATAAAAGAACAAATAAAGCATAGCTAAAAATAAGAAACAAAGGCATAAAGGAAACACTATAGTAAATTACTACATTATTTTGTTTACAGAAAATAAGATTTGAATTTTTTTAAGTGCATGAATGGTGAATACAAATGTAGCAAGTGAAGAAAAAAATGCTAAAAACAAAAAGCAAAAACCTACAGTTATCCATTTATCCATTATATTAGGCACTTATCTAACGAGGGTCGCAGGAATTGGAATTTATCCCGGCCCGTTTCAGGCAGTAGACAGATTATACCCTGATACCTTGCAAACTATTCACGGATACAATCATTCATGTATACAGTATTTACCGCTTTATTTGTGTATAAAGTCTGCTATATTCCCTTTGTGGTTGCAGTTGCCCCACCATGGATACCCAGACATCCCAGCGGTGGCCCAACGACAGTCCTGTGATTTTAGTGGCGCCCAACGACACCCGCCGTCTCCTGGAAGTCTACGTCAAACGTAGCCTAAGCCTCACCGACGGGTCACAGGAAATCAAACATCCTGAACGCAAACTCAAGTGGGTGACCATCCCCAAAAGGCACCGGAGACATTCAAGCGATCCTTCCCTTCATTTGGCCGGGCACTTAGACGACGGTACGTTCCAGTCACCCGAAGCCACTGAAATTCCCCAGGATATTCCGCCAATCGAAAAGTCCAGCAAGAAGTCCAAGAAAAACAAAAAGCCATCCTTGTGGAAAAACTTCCTGGGCCTGTTTTCGCGGAGGAGCAACGAGGAGAAAGACGACGATCAGCATTGTCCGACTGACGGTCGGGAGGCATCTGACGATGACCTGGACCACGCCCCCGTGTGCCTGCCCGCCTCGACTCCGGCCTCCTCGACAAAGAATAAGTCCTCAAAAAAAATCGGTTTGAAAAGAAGGCTCTCCAAGAGGGGTCTGTCCCTCATTAAAATCAACAAAAAAGAGGACATCACTGGAGTAGAAGGTACGATTCCACAAGCACATCTAGTGGACGAGAACTTGACATAGATAGACCAATCAATAGAATCACTTCCTGCTGGCGCACTGGTTGGGAATCTTACATTAGAACATGTGTGGCGTTTTTACCAATGTCCCAATGTTGACTTTCAGCTGTGGTGAGCGTGGAACCGACTCCCTCCTACTACGAGAAGGTGTCCGAGGAACTGGAAAAAATTCTTCATGAGGTCAAGGAAAAAGAAGAAGTGGTGACGATGTCAAATGGTAGGGACATTGTGCATTGTTGCATTGTTTGTTTGGGGACCCCTGGTAGTATACTGTCGCTAAGTTAAACAGGGCAACTCAGATGTGAGACCTGTTCTGGGTCAAGTTAGTTAAGCTAGGTAGGTAGGTTAATTGTCAGTCAACAGACAGATGCTTAGACAGGTAGGTATGTCAAATTGATAGTTTAGGTAACATAGTAGGGATAGGTTGGTATATGTAGTTAGGTTTATTGATATGTAGGTTAGACACTCAGTTAAAGGGTAAATTAGAGGGCTGGCCAGGCAGATGGATGCATGGATGATGGATGGATGGATGGATGGATGGATGGATGGATGGATGGATGGATGGATGGATGGATGGATGGATGGATGGATGGATGGATGGATGGATGGATGGATGGATGGATTAGGTATGTAAGTAGGTAGGTTGTTCCGTAAATGGATGAATGGCAGCTGCTGCTGTAAGGCAGAACAACTCAACATTTTGTTCCTTCCCTCTAGAGGAAGTCATCAACCGGATCATTGCTTTGACAAAGGAGCAAGGAGATGCTATTGATGATAAGGTAAGTGGGTGGTCAGCAGCCAAATCTAAATAAATCTACTTTGCATTTCACATATTACTCGTGGACACATGATTTAACATCAATCGGGTAGGATAGGTTACATCAGGAGGAATGTTTGCTTGGTCATTAACATTGCATCAGCAGGGAAAGCAATACTTTGGAAAAAAATAAAAAATAAATAACACACGTGTGGACTGACCAATGTTTGTCAAAATTAATTTAGTAGGTTAGGGCTGGTACACACCCATTTTTTTTTTGTATGTTATGCAAACTCCACACAAAGATGAAAAATCGTGCATTTAATACTTTTGGTCGTATTGTGTGTGTGGTTCTCAGATAATCTATAAATAATAAATCAAACTATAAATAATAGCTGAGGAATAGGTGACACATCTGACAGGTGTAAGATGTAAAAGCCAAGCTGTTCTGCGCAAACAGAACCGGAATGAACCGGAATATCACTGCTAGCTTGCAAACTGAAGAGAAACCGAAACTCACGGTGCGCATGCTCCGCCGCCACGTTGTCAGATCGGGGAATGCGGCGGGAGGGCTAGCCCTTAATGTTGGATCTTCCTGATTTAAGAAAGCACATGCTTGGACTGAGATGAGCAGAAAATAAATGATTAAACATACTAAAGCGACTAAACACCGTCGACCACATTGAGTTTTCATGACAGCCCTACTAAGTAGACTAAAAAGATAAGTAGAAAGCTTGTTATGTAGGTCAGACTTTATTATGTTTGCACAGCTTTATCACAAAGATGTAGTCACGGAATTCAAAGTTCAAGCTTCAACCTGCCTGTGATATTATTTTGCCTTACATTATGCGTCCTTGGCCAGTGTTGACTTTCAAGCTTGTAAATAATGCCACACCAAGAAATTAGCATGGATGCTGAAGTAGGGGATACAAACGTTTTGAGGAATTCTTTAGCACTGTTAAACTATCAAAGGTAGCTGTTAGCGTTAGCTAAAGTAAGAACACAATCTCCAGTTTAACTGGCGATTAAATTTGTGATGACTATATCCTGGAGAACATTGGTTGTACATTTGATATTAAGCAAATTTTTGTGTCCTGATTTTTAATTTGGAAAGGGGTCCTCCTAAACAAAGCAGCAGTTTTATTAGAACTCACCTATGACAAGGGTTATTTGACAGATGTTTTAATGTCCTTTGTTCTGGTTTTCCATGCAGATTAGAGACAATTCCACTCTGAGCAATTTCTTCCAGAGAATGTCATACTCGTCCTTCCAGAAGTTGGCTGATGCTTATTTGGAGAAGGAGGCATCACCCACACGCAGCCAGCCCACCATCCCATCCACGGCGCCCGAGCTGGTCAAGCTTGCCTTCACGTTGGACTTCACAGCCCGCATCGCGAGCCTCTCTCGCCAAAACGTCGGGCACATCACCGGCCTGGGCAACCGCTACCTGCAAGATCGATTTGAATACAAACAAGTAAGATATTGATCAAAGTTTGCAAACTTCTTATATTGAGTCAAGGCATGCAGTATGTTTTACACTAGAAGACTCTCACAGCACAGCACTAAAGAAAACATATCACGAAAAGAAAACATGGTTCCTCGGTTGCAATTCACTATTTATGAATTCCCCCATTTGTAAATTTCTGTGGATGATTGTGTATTTTGTGACTTACTCATTCTATATTAATCTGTGTCCCTTTGTAGGCGTGTTCAGACCATCCTTGTTGATGGAGGAGGCGACGATAAAAATTGCTGAAAACATTTCCAGGAGTGAACTCAAGATGAGGAGGTGGTGCAAGTTTCCCGTTTGGCTTATTTGTGTTGAAGCCAGAACAACATCATTTGCTGACACGGGTGCAATAAAGACATTCCAAATAGAACTTCATAATAATAGCTGGAGCTACTACTGGGTTGGAGTCACACTGCAGGGTTCTAGTAACATAATTGAATCTGGTCTAAATATGCTTCATCGGAGGTTCATAGATCATTCGATAAGCGGAATAACTGCTGACCAGAGGAGTAAAGCACATAATGTAAAGCTCATTAAAATCAGGGATGGTAAGAGAATCAGTTCAAGCCAATGAGACACTTTAGATTTCTTACATAGTGTTTATGGAGGTTTGTTTACTTCCATAATTATGCTTTGGGACTTATTTGCAATTTGGACATACAGCATGCCGCATTCCACCCGAAATACAGTTTGGAGAACAAAAATAATCACATTTAGCAATGAGTTGCCATCGGGTACTTGGACCGTGTAAATCCAGACTTTGTGTGATGAATGTAATTTCTTGTTGTTAAACGACCCTGTGCAATAATGTTTACAGTCCCACAATTTCACAACTAGGAAAGTGTTAGTTGTTTGTGTTAGTCTTATTTATTATAAGCTCAAATCAAGATGTGAACTGTTGTTTTCAATGTAAATGCAATAAATAAAAATATGGAATCAACAAAGGTTGTCCTGTCATTTTTAAATTTTTTCATTTTCGAAAAACAGCATTAGATTTGGTTGACCTATTAACACTGTAAACCAATGGGAGAAAGTCAAACAAGCACCACGCCTTTTGTCAACCTAATTTATACCGCCTGACTTGTACAAACAGCATTGTGTGGCACGTAATGCGAAATTCTGAGACCAAGTCGAGACCTTTAGGGAACTTTTGGCGTCGTGTTATATAACGCAGAGCCTTGCCACACCCTTTATTGGCCCAACGTACGCTAGTGTGTAATCAAGAGATGGAATGTGACAGTATGTCAGAAACGAGGAGGAAGCGTGCGCCGATGGATCCCACCTGAGGAACAGGTTTCTCCCGCAGGCAGTCCAAGAGGAGGAGCACCTTAATGTCCCATCGCACGACATGCTACTTCCGACTCGGAAATACTACATGGTTACTGGAAACTTATGTACAGATTTTGAAAACAATCCAGCATAGGAAATTCTGAAGCGCTGAAGATCACTCTTTACCCCCAACACTACAGTACAGTAAATGAAATCTTAATGTTTCCCTTAATCTACTGTACGTGCAATGTTGATGTTCCAACAGTGCAGATTGGTGTGGTGGCTCACAATGACATTAAATTAACAACAACCTCTGCATCATTTCCGAACAACCCTTTCACATATATAGGGAAGCAGAAAGTTTTCAATATTGGTGGACAAAAAACATGCTGTACATCCCTAGTTGGTCCAAAATTACATTTCCAGCATAGTCGACTTCCCGTAAGAGCTAATGAGGAAAACAGAATGTGAAGAAAAAAATACAACAGTGATACCACTGTGACATCAGTGTGTGGTTAAGAGATACATGGTATGGTGCAACTTCCTCTAGAAACCACCTAACCTAAACTGATTACAAAACAAATAAGAACATGAATTATATTTATTAAGCAGCATATTAACATTTCAGTTTCATTTATGACATGAGCTTCTGTAACTAAAATATGTCCTTATACCCCAAAGCACTTTTTGTTGTCATTGTTGACGCACAAATTTAGATAAATTTCTAGTTTCTTGGGGGATTTTGAGTAAGAGCTATGGCAATTTCTTGTTTCATTTAGAATATAAACTACATCACAGGTGTCAAAGTCAAGGCCCGGGGGCCAGATCTGGCCCACCACCTCACTTTTTGTGGCCCTTGAAATGCTGATTTGACTTCAGGTTTCTGACTAAAATACCAAAATTGCTAGTTGTAACTTTTAAAAATTTGGGGGAAGAAAAACATTTTCGTATTCTCCAAATCTCTTTTGAACAGTTTTTGCCGGATTCTGATATCAAATCTTGGTAAATGTGTGATCAACACACTTAAAATGCATTTGAATTCAGTCATTCCAACCCTCTGACAGAAACTATCACTATAATGCGGCCCAAAATAAAAATGTGTTTGACACCAAACTACATGGTGTGTTCTTTTGCATTATTTTATGTATGCCACAGTACAGGTTGGGTTTACACAAAGACGTTGTGTAGTCTTGAGCGACTAACAAACAATTGGCAAAATGAGTCACTCCTTGTCATCACTCAGCCAGACTTACTTGTCCGTTGTCTTAGAAAAAAAAAAAAGTGTGTAGTTGTGAGGTCTCACAAGTTGTACGTTACTGCCTCCCACTGGTCAGTTGCGGTACAATAGACATCTTATGTTTCATGTTTCAGCTTTTAGCAGTGATTTTCCCCGCACCAATCCACCCAGAATAGATTAGGCCGACACTTGTAAATGTTACAAAAATTGCAAATTGTTTACAAAAATAACCTGTCAGGACTAATAATTTACTTGACATCCGTTTAAAAAACAAAAAAAAAGAAAAAAAGTCAATCATTTGGAAGCTTTAAAAAAAAAACTAAAACACTATATTCTGTGTAAACCTTTTACTTTTTTATTGCATTTTAGAAATAAAGGCAGATTAATCAAAGAGTCCGAAGCCCATGTCTTCATCTGACTCTTCTGATTCTTCTTTCTTCTCCTCCTTTTTCTCTTCCGCTGAAAAATAATTTTTACAGTTGAGTCACTACAGTATGTGTTTCCCGTAATAATTTAAAATGTATAATTCAACCAGTCACATATACATACCAGCAGCAGGTGCAGCCCCAGCGCTAGCAGCCCCACTTGCAGCAGCAGGAGCTGCCACAGCGCCACCCGCTGGAACGGAGGCTAACTTAGAGAGGCCTGCATGGGGGGAAAAAAAAACAACATTTTTATTTGCTTAACATTGTATTACATCAAATTGATGTACCTGAATTCATGACTTCATTGATGTTTTTCCCTTCCAGTTCACTAATGACCTGCACAGAAATACAGTTCAGGTCAAAAATTGTCCTTAAAAACAGCAGGTCAGGTGAAATTCATTAATGGAAGTAAATACTGCAACATAAACTGCAAACCTTCTTTAAGCGTTCATCATCAGCCTCGATCCCTACGCTGCTCAAAATGGCCTTGATGTCTTTGGCCGCGGGGCTGGTGTTCCCACCGAGCACAGCCAACAAGTAAGCGGCCACGTAACGCATTCTGTCAACAAAACACACACATTCCAGTTTAGTTGACCTCTTCCCTCTAAATACATATTCAATATACTATGTATACCAATCACATCTGGCTTATTTGTAATTACTCAAATACAAATAGAGTTGACGTTATTACATTAATACAAAAGATGCACGTCAGGAGCAACTTGCAAGTATTAACTTTTGCATTGCCAGAAAGAGGAAATTGAAGAAGGCTATGGTCCGTGTGGCTCCCCATTTTCTAGATGACAAATCATGAAACGATGTACCAGTACATAGATGGAGATATACTGTAGAGAGGAAATTATATACAAAATAAACCTCACGAGTGGGCTTCTGCACATTGAAATATTCAGGGCTTTTTATGGTCGAGTCTAGTAAATTACGGCAAATATGTCAAAATTCAAACTGAAGGAACACAATTTGGATGTTCCTGGTCGGATCTTCAGACAACTTGAGCTAATTGCTGTTTTGTTTTGTTTTTTGTTTGTTTTTTAATGTCCAAAGGGAAATAAATTCCACAAATATGTATGCCTAAATGACATTAATTACAACGTTGGCATAAGTCGTACCTGAGGACCTCATGACCACCGGGTGGTCCAATTCGAGAATCTATGTTATGCACGCTCGAGGACCAGTTGTCTTGTCCTAGCCTAGCATAGCATGGCATAGCTTTGCCTGGCCTAGCTTGACCAACATTAGTAGTTGGTGGTCCGATAGGCATTTTTAAACGACGTCACGATAATATTTTGTGTGTGGTATTTACTGTATAAAAAAATGTAATTCGTTTTGTTGTCATAATAAAATCACGACGATAAGGAAGCAGTTAGAACTTAAAACGTGCAGCATGGCGCAGTGTCGGGCCTCCGTTTATGACACAACCCAAATCGGCTGTGCCCCTGGCCCAACACCTTATTTAACGACTATGAAGTGCATGCATGGCGTGTGCGTTTCCATAAATCTTTTAACAGTCACTTAGCCAGCGTACACAAGTAAAAAAAAAATAATAATTTTGGACTTACTTTAAGTCTGAACAGACACGAAACGTAGGTCACGCTCGGAAAACGGAAAAGAGAGGGAAGGCGGGGCGTTGTTATTACCTATTATTGAAAGGCTGCGATCCGATTGGCCCGTTTACACGACAGTCAACAGGGTTACGCTATGTTGCTACTTCCGTGTTTGAAGTACCTTAACGCGCATGCGTAGCAATGACAAATCAACACCTCAGCTCGATGAAGCAAAAGGCAGCCATCTGACGTTGCCATCGTACTGTTAATTTGTTTTATTTATTTATTTTTTAAGTTATCTTTTTTTTTGTTTTGTGCTAGGATACCCTCTATTTACTGTTTGCATCGACCATCCAAATTGTATTATCTGTGTTTCGGGAATCCATTTTCAAGGCAGGTGTAAAAGATAAATGTGAAGGATTTAGACTTGTTTTTCATTACGGACAGCAGGAGGTGCTGCAGGTGTAGCATTTACCATTATTAGTAGCTATAACACACATAATAGCAACTGGAGCTATACCCCCCCCCCCCCCCCCCCCATATAAAATAATATAATGATAAATACACTTATGAATATATTTAAAACATACTGTTGGTTGTTAAGAACACATTTATTTGCAAGTTAATAATTTAATGTATTCCTTTTTAATGAAAAACGGTCGAAATCTTATACAGTGTCCCTTTAAAGATAACTGTAACTGGCTGGCAATCAGTTCAGTTTGGAACAGGCACCAGCAAGCCTGCGACCCGAGTGGAGATAAGCAGTGTTAATGAAATTGTACAAAATCATCTATCTGCATTTATCTGCTTAACTTCCAATAGTATTATCATAGTCCTGATACTACTTGGTTTGCAGCATTTACCACTAACTATATGGGCCTGGTCACATATGTTTAGCACACTGCACAGAAGCCTGCAACTGTTGATTGAGATGGCCACAGCACATTTCAGACAGCCTGGGGAATAAAAGTTAGCATAATTCCAATTGACTAAAAATTCAAAACCTAAAACTATAACACTGGAAGGAGCATTATATCCAAATGACTATACTATGACAAGAAAAGAACAGAATATGGAGAATAATTATAATATATATATATATATATATATATATATGCACACATGCACGCATTACTGGGCTATGCAGGCAATTTTTCAGAGCATTTAAACATCAATAAACTCGCATCAGCAATTAAAATTTATCATTCTATGAGCCAAAACTTAGGATAAGTAATAATAATTTCAAATTATTTGTCCACAAAGTTTGATGAACTCCACCAAGAGCAAGCAAGCTTTAACAATATTGTACACTGAATTAAAAAAATGGCAACTTAATATAAGTGTCACATTTGCGCATGGTGAGTTAGGAGGAGGAAGGAAGGGAACCCCAAAAATGCAGGAAAACTGAGAAAAATGTGTCTCAAAAAAGGAAGTTTTAACAAGGAAATGAGACAGGACCAAACCGGGAGCAAAACTGGATGGACAAAGTATCCCCAGACAGGTGGACCAAATAAAACTAACGAGAACCTAGACAATAAAGGCAGACGCGAGTGAAACAGAAACAAGAACAAAACCCCACAAACTCACAACAACAAAAGCCAACCAAACATGACAATTGAACATGAATGACATAAAATGACAAAAACATATTAACTCAGCAAAAATGGTTGTCCCCAAGTTTTTTCAGTACAAATCCATTCCTCTTTTTTTTCCTCAGAAAGACTTTCATGACTTGCTTGTATAGTTTGTCTTTACGTTCCATTTCCAATAATAGATTTTCTATTGACATGGACGCCAATGCTGAAAGTCGTGTCTGTCCAGTTTCTGTTTTGCTCTTCTTCAGCCATTGTGTGTTAAAAAAAAAGTGTCTGCGGGTCTGGCTTCGATGTGTGCTAACACTAACGTTAGCTGGTTGAGCAGCATGTTTTATTTTCTTTATTTAACTCCTTCCAACCTTCCTGCAGTGAGCGTCCACTTACGCTCAACATGAGGTTTCGTGAAGGTGTTATATGGGTCGATTGCAGCTGTCTAACAAAAATATGGGCCCGTACACAAGATGTCATTGCCAACTACACAGAAGCCTTCTAGTTTTCAAGCGAATGCACAGCTCCTCCAGACTCAGGCAGACATGAAGTCTGCCATGAAGTCTGCCTGGCGACACACAATAGCTGAATTATAATTGGCTTAAAACGCTACACTAAAACTGCGGCACTGAGGAGTGTAACTATATTGATATAATATGACACGAAAAGAACAGAATATGGAGAATAATTTTATATATAAAATATATATATATTTAGTAAAAATAAACTTAAAATGAAATTGACTTTTATTATAGTTATTATACTTATTATCGTTTATTATAGTTATAATTATGTAAGGTTAGGCCAGCAGAGAAGGCCTTGCTGGCCTTGATGATCCACCACTGGTATTATGAACGATTATATAAAGTTATAAATATCACTGTATGTTGAGACTGCTGGCTGACTATCTGCAGCAAGCTGCAGACAGGAACCAACACCCAGGCCAGCAGAAAGGAGACAAACCGCAAGGTTGCTAATCACACATACATCTTTGCAAGTGTTAACTTCATCTGTTTCTTATGTTCCCCTTCTCGTTTGCATGAAAGTCATTTTTTGTCAGTTCCCCTGAAGTAATACATAGGTACAGAGGCAACAGAGAGATGGCTTCAGAGAGTGTTGGAGATCATATCTGAATTGTCACTCACATTCTCCTCATGAGGAAAAAGACACAAGCGTCTTCACACCTTTGTGTCTATTTCTTGTAGATGTTGGGTGAGATCAATCCAAAAAGCATCCACAGAGAATGAATGGACTTAAAGTGACAACATGTAAAATTTCCACTGTTATTCATTTTGAAACCCACTATAAATGTCAATAAGGTGTAAATAAATGTGTTCTATCCGACCAACATATTTTTTTAATATATTTTCGTAGGTCTAGTAATCTCTATTTAGGTTACATGAGGAGTAAAATCGTTAAATCAGTTGCTTTGAATCAAAGTTGAAGTATTTAAATTCAATTCACTTTTATCCATTGTCACTTTATTGCTGCAATTTATTTAAGTAAACATTCAAAGACTGCACAATGTATGGCATGGAAAGTTCAGATGCATTCAAATATGGCAGTTAAAATAAAAAGCCATCAAATGCATTAAAAACTGGTCTGAAAAATCTTAAATCCACTTGAATCAAACTATTTGTGTTATTTACGACGACAGATTGTTTTGTGACGAATTTATGCGTGTACAAATCGACTCAGTTTATAGAGTAGAGCTTTATTTTCCTAAAATGACAAACTCTGTTGAAAACAACTTCAGTCCCATTCAGAGTTCTGCTGGCTCCTCGTCTCCCTTCTGTCTGAGGAGCCAGTCAAAGAGGAAGACCATGGCGTCGGACACAAATTCCACAATCTTCCCGACGTTGCTTACATACCACATTTTGTACGCGCACTCGGCCAGCAACACGAGCAGGAAGACGACCAGGAAGCCGAAGAAGAAACGGTCGATGTAGTAGTTGACCTTCTCTCTGGAGGTCCACTGCGCCCACGGACGCGCCCGTCGGACTTCGCTGTATTTACTGAAGTGCAATAAGGCCGCTTCGGCTTCGTCCACGTCCGACGCCGGAGCCTCCACTTCCTGGTCTCCCCCGTGCGTGTCAGCCATTGCGCAGGCCTTGTATAAAGACCCTTCTTCTGATAACCACAATGAAAGCTTGTTTGGAAACCAAACAAAAAGGCTCTTGGAATTTGACACAAAAGGATGATCATACCTTATTGGATTACACTGGATGATGTAAAGAGAAGAAAAGGCCGCCGAAAAGGCAACCTTTGTTTTAAGTAGAGTGAGGAGCGTGTTGCAGAAGTGATAAATGTAAGGCACCTGGCCTCGCCAAGATGAAAGCTGAGGATTAGGACACACTCAGCACTTTTGAAATCCCTCATCAAGGATGAAGCTGGCAGATGGTGATACTGTTAAGCAGCAGTGTCATTATGTGGGTAATGTGAGACAATATTCGGTCGTATGAGAAGGGTTGGCGAGAGCCCTGTCCAAAACATTTGGGTTATGGTTTCAAAATGGGGGCTGCTTGTGAGGACTTCAAATAATGGTGTCAAGCCAGGTTTGGGATTTTGAAATAAGGGTTAAGATTTCAAGTTTAGGTTTGGAAATTAAATTCGGCTTCAAACCTGGATTAAAAGTTAACATTTGGTTTTCAAATGTATGTTATCATTTCAAAATAGGGTTTCAAACTTGGAGGAGGGGTTTACATTGTGGTTTGTTGTGAATGTTACCATTTCATATTGCATTTTAAGACTAATCCATGCATGAATTCAAATTAAGGTTTGCAGTCTGAGTAGGGTAGAGGTAGTGTAGGCACAGGCACTGATTTATTAAAAAGCAGCAACTGCGACGGTTAGGGCTCTGATCGAGGAAAGCCCAGGGCATTAAGGTTGGCATTAGAATTGGGGTTTTTAACCAGGGTTAGGATTTGAAATTAGGGTCTGAAATTGGTTTAGAGTTTCAAATTCAGGTTTTAAGCATAGTATAAGACTGGTTGGTTTTTGAGGCCAGCTTTAGGATTTCAGGATAGGGTTATGCTGTTAAATTAGAGTTTGAAGGCATGATTTGAGGATTCAAGTTTAGGTTTCAAGCCCAATTTTCAGACACAGCTTTGTCGCGTTCTGCGTTTAGATTTTTAGATTTTTAGTTTGTTCAGCCATTCATTTAGAATTGCAGCCCCGCGTCTGCCTCTCCTCCCCGTCCGTTAGTTTGATTTTGTTCACCTTTTGCCTGCATTTTCCTGCCCCTTGCTTGTCATCCAATCATCTTTTCCTGCCTCTTGTTCTCTCCCAGCTGTTTCGCGTTGTTTTGTAATTATTGTTGTGTGTACATAAGTTGTAGGTTTGTCTCTGCTAGTTGTCGGGTGACACACTCCACTCCACTCCACTCCACTCCACTCCAATGCCACTGCCACTGCCACTCCCACTCCCACTCCGACTCCCACTCCCACTCCCATCTCCACTCCACTCCACTCCACTCCACTCCACTCCACTCCACTCCACTCCACTCCACTCCACTCCACTTGGCACCCCATTTTGAGCATCAAAGCCAAAGAACTTCAAGCAATGTTTTAAGAACACATAGTGTTTTGAGCAAATGTTAGGTCTTCATATTCAGGCTCCAAACAAGCACCGGAAGCCATCATAGGTGTTAGCTTCTCTGGGGAGCTCATCAGAGGCATAACAAATGTTGTGGCCTGTACATCAGCTCCTCAAACAAGTTTTGTGCTGCTGGTGGAAAGCGCACGCATCTGAAACAGAGCTCACGTCCAAGTCAAGAAAAGCAGAGCTGACTCAGCTCACCGGCATGGCGTGAATCATCGCAAAGTGACGCTGCTGTGGCTGCTTTCAAACGCGTCCCAGCCTTCTTAGCCGCTGGCCGCATCCTGTGATCAACCGAATTGCCACTAATGGGTTGCATTCCAACACCGACATGACATCTTTGATACCCCCGGTGGCTTATGTTAGGTTTTGTGATATTATTTGCTGTGCAGTTGTTTTGATCATGTATTTGTTACTTTTGTCATTTTTGATGTGTTTTTTTTTTTTGGTCATATCCTATACTTAATTGTTGCATCTGATGGCATCTGCTTTGTTCGTTGATGTATCAATTGCCCTGCTGTTGCTATGGTCCTTTATTATCTTATATGTGATGGGTATCTGACAGTAATTCTGCCATGGGTTCTCATTAACTTGTCAGAATATTAAGTTCTGAAAGTGTCACAAGATGTCATGTCAAGCAGTCCTAATTTCTTTCTAAATCTTTGGATGTTTTTGTGTGTATTGATTTTACGTCTCCCCTTCCTTATCCCATCTGATTCTGGGTCCAAATCCTGCTCCTCTTGTAAGAGTTAAATTTTCTAATACGTTTTTTCTTCTTTTTTCAAATCTGTGTTTTTAGTTAAGATTAGGGTTTATATTAAGCGCTACGATTACAATGTAAATTTACAACCAATTTTCAAACAAGGATTATGATTATTGTTTGTAATATTAGAAATCAAGATTGGGGATTCAATCTGAGCTAACTGCTATGGTTTAAAATGGACATTTCATGCCAGTGTAAGGGTTTTAAGACATGGCTAAGATTTATAATTAGTTATTAAAATGGGGATAGGATTTTGAATTGAGGCTTTAAACCTAATAAGTTTAGGATTTGATAAGGTTTTGAATTAGGGATTCAAACGCAGTTAGGGTTTGAAATCAATGTTTGAACCTGATGTTAGTGTTTCAGTCTAGATTAGGGTTTTAAACAACGTTTAAGGTTTCTCATCGTAATGTTTCAAATTAGCTGATTCTGGGTTACGCTTTCTAATTACTAGAGTTTTTAATCAGAATTTGAAGACACGTTAAGGATTTTAAGCCTGGGTTTCAAGATAAGGACAGAGTTTCAAAATGAGATAAAGATTTGTAATTAGGCTTTAAAACCAATGTATTACATAAGGGTTTCAAGGTAATCTTAGGTTTTCAAATTAGGGTTTAGAGTTTTAAATTTGGCCTGAAGCAAAAATTAGATTTACAAACCTCCAAAAGGGTTTCATGACAGTCTAATAAGTATTTATTTTTCTGTCTGCACATGCACATGTATTGAACACTTCATTATACCTACAACAACTTTATAGATGAATTTTGGCCCCATTAAGATCGTGTGCGTTCTGTGTATTGCAATATAGTGTGAAAAGAAGAAGTAAATTTGTATGGCGTTATATTTGTGCCACAATTACGAGCACGCAGAAAAAACATTTTGAGCGTTGAAAATAAAACTAAGCGAGCGAAAACAGATTTTGAGCGCAGAAAAAAGTTCTTGAAAAGAAGTTTCTCGCTCAAAATTCCTTTTTGCTTGCTAGCAATAGCATTCTCGCGCTCAACATCTCGCTCTCGTTCGCGATACTCCTCCCTCCCTTGCTCAACATCGCGTTTGCTCAACATCGAGCTCTCGCTCGCTCGAGTTGTCCTCTGCGCTCGCTCAGTTCTGCTCACGCGTTACGTTTGTGCCACAAAACCAGCCAATCAGAGCTTGTAAAAGCACATTGATTGACAGCTTTGTATCCAATGAGATTGCTTGTTGTGTTCACCCGGAACGAGCAAACGAGAGTGCGTCACATCACCGTGGGCGGGAGGAGGTGGGCTTATATTATTAAAGTACAAAAACTAACAAGGTATTTCTGTCAAATGATACAATACAGTAATAATAATAATATTAAAAGTAATTCTCCAGCCCAAGTCCGTGTTGACGCACTCTCGTTTGCCCTTTCCGGGTGAACACAGGGCAAACAGAGTGCGTCAACGGATAGCGTACAAGCAATCTCATTGGATACCAAGCTGTCAATCAAAGTGCTTTTACAAGCTCTGATTGGCTGGTTTTGTGGCACAAACGTAACGCGTGAGAAGAACTGAGCGAGCGCAGAGGACGACTCGAGCGAGCGAGAGCTTGATGTTGAGCAAACGCGATGTTGAGCGAGGGAGGGAGGAGTATCGCGAGCGAGAGCGAGATGTTGAGCGAGAGAGGGCTATCCCGAGATGTCTGTGTTTTTAACAACTTATACATCTTTTCAACCAGACATTTTTTGGACGGACACAAGTGATGTCTTTTCTATGTTTTTTCAACCAGTTTTTGCCGGGTTGGGTGAATTGCACCTCCAAAGAACTGTGTTTATCCAGCCACTAAATAAATAAATAAATAAATACATTCGACAGACATGAGAAATAAAAGCTACGGATAAATTTCCCCCCCAAATTGCATAATTTACAATGTTGATGTTCAGCCCTACCCCTAAGCTACGTCTCACAAGCGCCCATGCCACCATTTTGAGAACAGCTGTGTCACTGAATGTGTCACAAAACTACAAAGGGCTCACTTAGCATCGTCTGCACGCTGCAAACCTTGCGGCAAGCCCGCGTCCACTTTCTCAGCAAGTGCTGGCGTGCTGCCGGGATACGGGCTGGCCCCCGCGCAGCGGCGGCACGCCATACAGCCCCGTACCACCTCCAGCAGCGTGACCCTGAAGCGCTTGATCCGGAAGGCGTACACCAGTGGGTTGAGCGCTGAGTTGACATGCGACATGAAGATACCCACGTAAACGGCCATCTTGGGCGTAGCTCGGCCCGGGCGGAAGAAGTCGAGGCAGTTGACTATGTGAAGCGGCAGCCAGCATACGGCGAAGAGCAACACTACCAAAGCCAGGGACTTGGCCAGCTTCAGCTCCTTCCGGTAGTAGCGCTCGCCGTCCGACGTGGCCTCTGCCCGCCGGTTGAGCTGCCGGCGAATGACGCGGAAGATCTCGGCGTACAGCGCGATCATGACGGCCAAGGGGGCCACCACCCATCCGAAGAAGTTGAAGTAGACCATGTAGTCCAGCCGCATGACGGCGGTGAACTCGCACACCATGTAGTCGGAGCCGCTCAGGTTGCCCAGGATGTGACGGTTGTTCCAGCCCACCATGGGAACCAAACCCGTCAGGAAGGAGACCAGCCAGCACAGGCAAACGGCCACGTACGCGCGCCTCTGCGTCACGATGCTGCTGTACCTTTTGAAATCACAATAAAACCATCAAGTGAGATATGGGGCAATGTAAAAACACAGCCTATGCCAGTTATTTGGGCAGACATTTCAATTTTGCTGAAAGCCTGCGATGTACAGTGCATTGATCGGCCAAAGGATATATGATGCTATGGAAAGCATAAACAACAGACTTATCTCAGCAGAATGAGCTGATGTTTGCTTTTGTGTTGCTGAAAGAGATTAAATGAGTGCGGCCGCTTTGCTTTGCAATCAAAATAATTCACAAGCCACTGTACGACCACTAAAGGAGAATTAACAGCAAGACGCCTAAGCCATGGTTGGGGTTTTTGGTTTTCTTTCCAGCCTGGCTTATGGTTTCATATTGCTGTATAAAGAAAGGGTAGATTCTCTAAGTTTGTTTCAAGTTTATGTTTCAAGTTTATGTTTCATTATGGAATTTCCAATTGGAGTTTCAAGATGGAGTTTGAGTTTGAAAATACTGTTTCAAGGTCTAGACGTACGATACATCATTTTTTGCTTCAAATCACGGTCTGTAGCCGCAGTTAGGCTTTAGAATTAAAGCCTCAACCTTGGACTATGATTGCAAATGACAGTTTTGAGTTTCACGTCTCGATTTTATAGAGTTAAAAGCCTATAACCTGACTTTGAATTAATCAATTGATTTTAGAAATGGCCCATGAAAGGTAAAACCTTTCCATCCATCCACTTTTTTTGATCGCTTATCCTCACAAGGGTCACGAGTGCACTGCAGCCTATCGCAGGCAGTTGGCAGGGTACACCCCGACTGAACTGGTTGCCATGCCAATCGCAGCAAATTATATTTAATCAGGTTAGAGATTTGCAGTCACATTAGTTTTTGAAGCAAAGGTTGGGCTCTCAAATTAGATTTTCAGTTCAATAATAGGGTTTCAAATTAATGTTTGAAGCCAGGACTACAGTTTCAAAGTGGCATTTTAGACAGTGGCTGTGTCTCATGTAAGATGTGAAACTTGGGAATGGCAATCAAATTAGGGTTTCGAGACATGCCTCAAAATATAACATACAAGGGTTCCAGTTTCAAAATACAGTAGCTTTTCAAGGCAGGATTGGTTTGAAATTAGGCTTTCAATCTGGAGTTTGTTTTTTATGCTTTCAAGCCTGAGTTAGGGATTCAAATTATGATTCAAAACCAGTATTTGCGTTTCAATCCTGGGCTTGGGTTTTCAAGACATGATTGGAAATCAGGATTTTTAGTCTGGGTTGGGGATTCATACAAGTGTTGGGTGTTTTTAATTAGGGATTGCTCACTAGGTGCCAGAGGACTTTGCTCATTCACTATCAACCCAGCTAAAATGGATTTCTGCCAATGGAATTAAACAAGCAAGACCACTAAAACTTACATTGACATCTAGAGCCATCAGTGGCAGCAGATGAGTTTATAGGAAATGATCACAATGACAAGAGAGCAAAACATGCAGACCCCTTTTTTTTTCCCTTCACCTGGTGGGTATCTTGACCCTCAAGTAGCGGTCAACGGCAATGGCGAGCAGAGACAAGATGGAACCCTGAGTGATGATCACCAGCAGGCAGGACAGGAACAGGCAGGTGTAGAACCGTGTACTGATTCCCAGGCTGATGGTGATGGCCAGTGGGATCACCAGGACACCCACCGCGATGTCGGCCACCGCCAGGGACACGATGAAACAGAATGTGGTGTTCCGCAAGGCCCGGTTCACGCACACCACCAGCACTACTAGCACGTTGCCCACCACCGACGCCAGGGCAATGGCCGCCTCTACCGAGATGTATACGGTGTCCACATGCTCCCGTACCTTCACCCCAGGAGAGGAAGGCATGGTTCACCCCTATGGACGCAGATGGGCCCAGGTTTTGGCTTCCATTTCCCTACAGTCCATTGCGTTCTTCCTGAGATGCTGGAAATGCCGAATACTGGCAGCGACGATTCACAAGTCGAGCACTCTCTCTCTTTCTAGTCTGTGAATACAGGGCAGTGATTGAGGGGAGGGATGTTGTTTTCTGCTGTAGTTGTTAGAATTGTGTGTGTGTAGGTGTGTGCGCGTGTGTTCTCCAAGGATGTGGTCTCAGTGTAATTACTGGAAGGATGCTTTTTGGCAAGGCTTTTTGAGTATAATTTTAATTGGAGATGGATGCATTAGTGCTGATTGCGATGCATGTACATGCCAACATGAGCAAGTGAGGCACCGTCAAGAAATTTCTTGAAGTCTTAAAAAAATATATCTTTGGTTGATGAACTTTTCAGAAGCATTAAGGAAAGGTCCATAGTACTATTGATAGAACTTAAAAATAATAGCCAATTGTGGTGAGTTGCTCAAGCTAACCTAATTTAAGTTGCCTGAGTACTATTGCATTTGTGGTCGGCTATAAATTCACTTGGTGGTGATTTATTTTTTCATGAGAACCTATCCTCAGCTATTTTCTGAAAAACTCGCATATGGCCAGATATCAGACGAATAGGCTGGGTTCACTGTATCGCAAATATAGTCTGATTTCATCAAATTTGGAACTATATTTGTAGTTGTATCTCTAGGTGTATTTTATTCATCAACTCAAAAAACTAGCTTGTATAATATCATCAGTTTATATTTCTGTTTCGTCTGCTGAAAAATTGCATTACGATGACAATGGGTGTCCTTATTCATCTTAAAGGCGCCGTAACATGATACATAAATACTTTCCACGGTATGATATTTGCATATAAATTATGTTTGGCACAATGGCGATTTAATTTCTTAATAGATATGAGTTTTATGGTACTGATCTTTCTAACCAGGGAGTACTGTAAAACATTTTGTTTGCACCACGTAGCTGCCACGCCACCTTGCATCTCGATGCTGGGGGCCACACATCATGCACTATGGTGCTTAATGATACAGCCATCATCTTGACTGCTCATCCTCACAAAACTCAGGTCTGATTAGGTCTATTTCAACAGTGTGAATAACAGAGCCAAAAACATGCTGCTAATACTACTAACCTTCAAATGTAAAACGGTATCTGTACACTACTCTTGTCAACACATCAGTCCTATCAAATCAGTCTCCGTGAAAACCCAGTATTCATAGCAATAGTTCTACCCATGGGTGAATATTTTTACAACTGAACATTGATTGTGCAACTGTGTGCTTCAAAACAAACATCTAGGCCACCTCAGAATTTTCTACAGTAACATGTTGTAGCTAACAATGAAACGCTGCTGTTTACTTGGCAGACTCGGTGCAAAATCCCGCATTCTCGGCTTGGTAACCAAAACGAAACTTAAGACGTGGAAAAGGTCGGTGTATTATCTCCTGCACAGGCGATGCAGGGAGTAGCCAACTGCTCCTGTCTCGCTCCTGTCGTCATAAGCGGACTTCAAGCCGTTTTCATCTGCACGGGTGGGGTCAGAATGAGAGCGCAGAAAAAGTAAGGAATGCTTAGAAATGCATCAATGAAGAAAATGTATTTGTTGGTTTAATGCTCCAAAAAGGTGGCTTTGTGTTTCGGCCGCTTTAACAAAAAATAGCACAATGTTCTTGTAGTTTAAAAAGAAAAATGAACATGAAAATAATTATACAAGATAAGCTGATACATAGAGAAATCCTGTTGAATTTTCATTTACCACTTAAAGAGCCTTCATGTACCCCAGGCATGCCCGTACCCGCATTTGAGGACTGTTGTGAAAAAGATTATATTTTGTGTTTTGTTTTGTTTTTTTTCTTCTCACAAATCTATATTATCAGTCGATCCATACGCTTGGCTGATGTTTTTGCACATTACTGAGCAATATGAAGTGTTGAAAATGCCACACTATCTTTGATGATGCAATGTTCTGAAGTATGGATCATTCATGAATTATAGGACATTGCCACCCATAAATTTTTACATAATCCATAAAGTACAGAGCATATGGTCCACCCCTGACTAATGTTCTTACATAGTTGAAAATGCTCCCTTATTTAATTAAATGTACAGTGGCCCTGAAGTGGAAATCACTAAAACAAAGAACCATAAAAACCAAAACACTAGAGGGCGGTAGAGTTGCGGATTCGGAGTTGCGGATGTTACAATCGTCCCGCATTGACCAGTGTATCTTGAATGGTGGGGACTGGGAGAGTAGTGGGGCGCGAGGCGATGCCGCGGTGTGATGACCCCAAGCAAAAGGATTTGTATTTACCATGTGAAATGTAATTGTGATAGAATAAGAATGGGCATCTTTTTTTTTTTTTTTAGCCACTCTGATGCACTTGGGGTTTTTCTGCTTAGCCAAACCTTTAACCTGTATAAATACTGTAAAAAAAAAAAAAAAAAAAAAAAAAAAAAAAAAAAAAAGTGAACAATTGTTGAAAGTTTTTAAATTGCTTTTTTTTAGGCCTTCTTAGGCCACTTAGGCCTTCAGTGATTTGGCCCCCTCAGAAGCATATGTACGCATTACAGGGCTACACAGGCTATTTTTCCAGAGCAGTTAAACATCAATAAACCCGCATCAGCAATTGAAACTTATCATCATATGTGAAACTGCCAGAACTTACAATAACTAATAATAATTTTAAATTATTTGTCCATAAAGTTTTATGAGGTCCACCAAGTGTCATATCAGTGCAGCATGTTGGCGACGGATGTGGGAAGTTGGATCCAAAATGCAGGGAGACAGGATGAGATGGGCTCAATAAAACTATGTATTACTCGCGGAAGCTGGGCGAAACATGAAACACTAGAGCTACACTAGAGCTGGAAAGAAAGAAAAAACAAATGTGGGGTAAAGTAACTGGGGAAAAAAACAAAAAGCATTTTCACTCATGGAGGCAACACTTTGTGCAGACCATTGTGTGTATATCATGCTCGTAAACATGACCAAAGACAAATACGCAAGTCAATTTTATTTATCAAGCATTTAGAAAAACAATTTCAGTTGAAAAAATGTTTTAAACAATTAAAAAACAAAAATAAAGCAATCAATCAAGTGATATTTATCCGAAGTTAATGATATTAGTTGAATCAGTTGAACTCTTCTGTGGCTTCATCAAACTGTTAACCTCCATTGCTACTGCCGCTATATAAAGCGAACATTATTTTGTACATCCAGCAAAACTCTAATGAGCCTGCTTTTAGTTTTGTCTTGAAAATGCCAGAGAGGGGAGTCACACTCGTTGGGAATGCAGGTGCCTCGGCATGATAGTCCTGCAGTGTTTCGTCCTTCTGTGTCCAGCCTGCATCTGATGCATGCACAAAACCCTGGCAAACTGGTGTAAATTAGCCAAACTGACATATCATTGGGGGTAGAGCTGCAGGTCAGCTTGCAAAGACACGTATTCAGATGTAGGATGATAACAAAAAAAGATTAGGTTGAATTTGTAATTTTGCCCTTAATGGATGTACATCCACTTCAGAAAACAACAATCTGTACGCATGCATGTATAATGTCAGTTTTCCATGAGATTACCACTTGAAGCATGTATTGGCACATTGTTGTCCATGATGTTGCTACTTTGGTTGTTGTCCGTGGTCTGGCTGGACTGAGAAATTTGGAGCTCGTCCCCGCACGTGAAACATCTCCTCCAGATCTTCAGGTAAGCCGCCCTGATCTTGTGTACCCTAAAGGCATACACCAAGGGGTTCACAGCAGAGTTGGCATGGGACATCACGATCCCCACATGGAAAGCGCTAACCGGCACCGTGGCCATTTCAAAGTAGGCGATGCAGTTCAGAACATGTAGTGGGATCCAGCAGAGGGCGAAGAGAACCAAGACCAGGACGAGAGAGCCTGCCAGCTGT
This sequence comes from Hippichthys cyanospilos, assembly GCF_059441005.1. Taxonomy (NCBI): domain Eukaryota; kingdom Metazoa; phylum Chordata; class Actinopteri; order Syngnathiformes; family Syngnathidae; genus Hippichthys; species Hippichthys cyanospilos. The sequence goes on from NC_142377.1 coordinate 5,305,581, forward strand.
CGTTCTTTCTTCAAGTAGATGTGAGATTTGGCCTGGGCTCTGTTGCCCGGCTTTTCTCGAAGATTGCTGCGAATGACGCAGAAGATGTAGCCGTACAGCATCGACATGACTACCAGTGGCGCCAGGCTGCAGAGGAAGAAGTTGAAGTAGACAAGGTAGGACATGGGGATCACGGCTATGAACTGGCAGGTGAGCGTGGAGTTGGGAGACCCCATGGCGGTGGCGTCTCTGTTGTGCCAGCCGAGCATGGGTGCAAAACTTAGAGGCAGCGCGATAAGCCAACACACAGCAACTGCGTACCATGAATGTTTTTGTCTGACCGTCCTTTTGTACCTGAAAACAAAAAGAAAATGGAAGTTTTATTTGGTTGCTTTCAGTGGCAAAATGGAAAATAAATGAAATGGAATTTAGAACATTCAATGTGTCTCAATTGTTGTTCTATAATAATTATAATAAAAATGTTTTTCTCCTTTTGGCTTTCTATCAAGATTTAGTATGCTTCTACCTATACATGCACTATCTCTCCTCCAGACAGGTCCAAACCATCTTAGTCTGGTCTCTCTGAATATTTCTCCAAAACCTCAAACTGTCTTTTCTTCAGTGACACTGTCTCCAGGCCGAACAGCATCGCTGGCCTCATCACAGTCTTTTACAGCTTTCCTTTCATTTTAGCTGAAACTCTTCCATCACACATCACAACTGAGACTTTTTCCAACCGGTTCAGCCTGCCTGCACACGCTTCTTCACCTCTTTTCCACACTGCGTTCCTCTGAACTGTAGACCCTAAATTATTAAAATCTTCCATTTCTTTATCTTCTCCCTTTGTCTTCGCTCCACCACTTGGATCCTTGTCTTTTACACACATATGCTCCATCTTGCCGCAGCTTCCAGGGCCAACCTCCACCACTCTAGCTTCTCTTGCATCTGTTGCTTAGTGTCACTACAGATCACAGTCACCTGTAAACTTCATAGTCCATGGACATCCCTGTCTAAACTCGTCTGTCATTCTGTCCTTCATCGTAGCAAACATGAAGGGGCTTAGAGCTGATCCCTGATGCAGTCCCACCTCCACCTTGAACTTTTCCGTCACTCCAGCAGCACATTTCACGACTGCCCTACTCTCCTCGTACATGTTCTGCACCTATCGAACATACTTTTCTGCACCTCCACAGTTCCTCCCTGCGTATCCTGTCTTTCTCCAGATCTACAGACATAGACCTTCTCTGTACTTTTCTATCAACATCCTCAAAGCAAATTTTGCATTTCTAGTGCACTTTTTTTTCGCATGAAACCATACTGGTCCTCACAAATGCTCACTTCTGCCCTTAGTCTTGCTTAAACTTCTCTTTCCCATAACTTAATTGTATGACTCATCAACTTTATTCCATTGTAGTTACCACAGATTCGCACATCTCCCTTGACTACCAGCGTGTGGTAAAAGTTGCCAAAGCTGAGTATATTCACAGTTCTGCAGCTACAAAATGTCATAAGCCACAGATTCTTTTCAATACGTCATAAACCCCCTACACTGCTTCAGCTATTGTGTACTCGCCTGCTCTCTGCGACCAATTTCTTAAATTTCATGTTTGATATGATCCCTGCTCTCAGGTCAGCCAATAAGTGTGTTTCCACCCCAGAACTACCTGAGCCACACCACCCTTGATTCTTTAAAGCCAACATGCTGGGTTCCTTCAGTGTACAAAACAGCATGTGCTACTGTTAGAAATCTTTATGTGTTATGATTTTAAATTTGACAAACATCTGTTGTCAGGATCTTTTTTTTTTTTCCCTGCAGAGGCTCCTAGCTAAAACAAGCCCTCGTTTCAACCCCCAAGTAGCCTGAAATAATGAAATCATTTAATTAAATTTCATTAATTGAAGGAATTTACCTGAAAGGGATGTACACACGGAGAAAGCGATCCAGCGATATGGCCATGAGTGATAGAATGGACACCAGGGTCAAGAGGATGACCACACAGCTGATGAAGAGGCAGGTGCGGAAGGACGTCTTCACCCTGCCGTCCACCAACACAGCCAGCGGAATGGCCACCAGGCCTACCGCGCCGTCAGCCACCGCCAGAGACACAATCAGACAGTAGGTGGGCTGCCCGATGCTTTTGGCAGTGTGCACGGCGACGATGACCAGAGCGTTTCCAAGGATGCAGAAGATGGCTATGAGCACCTCGAACGAGGTGTAGACCACCTCGCCCACATGCATCGCGTCTCCTGTGTGGCTTGCCATGTGACACGATGACACTTTGCACTCATGGGGAAGTCAAGTGTGGTTCTTTCTATTCCGGTACCAAGTAAGAAACTTTGACACTGGTGATTGTGCAGTGTCAGGAAGAGGCTTCTTTTTTTTTTTTTTTGAATAAGTGCTCTGCCCAAGCAAATTAATGCCATGATACATAAACAAATCATTGCAAAGATCTTCCGAATTCAGAGATAATAATTTAATACATGTTCGAAGATACTCGCAAAGACAAAAACCTATAGTATTCTCTTGTGGAGATCTTGTGTTATATTTTATTTTATTTTTTCAGCTAATTTGGCCCTGTTCCACTCTTACTAGTAGTGATGTGAATCCACCCCCTTCACTTCTGGAGAGTGCATCATCTTAGTACTCTATTTTAGTGCTACCTCTGTAAGTGGCTCTTTATCTCTAGAGCAAAGGTTCACAATTTCAGACCCTTTCAAACTTCATTTATATCGGTCCACAAAAAATAATCAACAAAAAGTGTCCTCTTTTTGATCATACAACAAATCTGTAGTCAAAAATTAATATAAATAAATGTCATCAAATTTCCTTTGATCCGGGTCTTCTGTGTCTGGGCAGATTTCGCAAACAAACAAAAAAAAAAGCCCTGAACTTCCCTAAGTGTTCAAAGGCCAACTTTCACATCTCATTATGATGGTTTCTCTTTCAGTTACACTTCTCCACAGTGCACATCAGATGCCTCTGGAATTACTTTCACGATTATTTACACAGTATTAAGTGCTTTACATGTATGATGGGCATGACATCACTATTCTGTGAGTAATGTGAAGCATAAAAGAACTGGAATTTCTGCCTTTTTTTGAGAGGGAATATTGAGGAGAACTAAAGAGTAGTCATACAGTTCAATACAGACAGTTTCATTCATTGAGTATATTATAAACAAAAAGTAACTCAATGTGCTTCAAATAATTAAAAGTACAATATTTCAAAGCATTTGCAAACAGAATTGTGATAAGTTATTTCAAGTACATTAAAGAAATGAAAAGTACCCTACTAAATTTACTAAAAGATCTACACTACATCATCGAGGTTTTAGAAAAATGCATCAAAAGAATTTAATCATGGGCATGGGGGTAAAGCATATAAATCTAGATTTAAAAGCATGTAACCCTTAGGTTGATCACCTTTGCTGGCAGTTTCTTCCATTTGCATTCAGCATAACAGTTAAATTGTGCTTTTTAAATGATGTGTGACAGTTTTAAACAGGAACAGTTTTTGCTGACTGATTTTGTCTTATCTTTAACAACAGATGTTCAATATTTTTTAGCCCAATACTAGTATAAATACTCAATTCGAGTAGTCACCAATACAATGACCCAATACCACAAACACTTTTACTACAAAAATTAACTCCTCGAAATAGATATACCATATTTTCTAAAAGATGCACCGGTATATAAGCCACAGCAACAAAAATTGAGCACAAAAAACCCCACATCTTTTGCCACGAATAAGCCGCACTGGACTATAAGCCGCAAGTATATGGTGGTAATATCAAACAAAAATTTTCTTTATATATTTTTTTAATTGCTACCAATTGCAACATCCTCTCTTTAACAGACTGAACATGCCTGCATATATAGTCCCAACATTATATTGATAGAATGGATGGATGGATATTACCAACAGAACACTGCAGAGTTGAATAGCAGCTCAAACTCGAAATCAATACTTCAATAGCATTCTGTCTCCTGTTGTTTAATTGATAGATTATTTTTGTGAACATTGCACACACTGGAAATAAACAATAAATATAACCATAAATTTGTAAATACAATCAATTATACTGTATACCGTATATCGAATTTACACGTCACAAACTTTTATACAAGATCTTATTCAATTTAGACCTTTTTTTAAAAAAATATTTTTAATAATATATTTTAAAACTCTTTCTGAGCACAGCCATTGATTCACATCTTTCCAGTTCTATTTCATAGTTGTTCCATAAACTGATTCCTTGAACACACATTTGCTTGACCGGTAAAAACCAGCAGATGAGCCGCACTGGACTATAAACCGCTCAAATCATGATGAAAAAGTCACGGTTTATAGTCTGAAAAATACAATAATTTTTAAGAAAAAAATGTATTCCAATCCAGAATTGTTCCTTAAATATTCACTAAAGTGACCATTTTCTTTTATTTTTCTGCTAATTTGCAATTTCCATTACATGATTGTAAAACTACAAGAGTGTGGCTGAGTAGTAACAGCTGCCTTCTCTACTTCTGATATACAATGCTCTTGTATTAACTCATTCAGAGCCATAGACAAGAATTCTCTTTTTCTTTTTCTTTTTTTTTTAGTAGTTAAAACAATGATAAATAATAAAATAGTAGTTTTTTTTATGGAGGGTAGTTGACTAATGCTTACCTAATATAAGGCAATTGAGCACTGTAGTAATAACTGTGACCATTGGATGACAGTGTTTCTGCACTTACAACACAGCTGTTACCTACATGCAAATGTACCGTATTTTCCGCACTATAAGGCACATCTAAAAGCCTTAAATGTTTTCAAAAGCTGACAGTGCGCCTCATAATCCGGTGCGCCCAATATATCAATCAATCAAATGATACAACAGCAAGCCCAACGCGATGTCTCTCAAGCAATGAAGCAGAAAGTCTTGCAACTTTATTTCAATTTAGTGGAGTGAGTTTCATGAACATGCAGTCTTACTAAAAGTAAAAACTAAATAAACATAACCCATTACGAAACAAACAACGCGCCACAAATAACCCGTGTGTATGGGTGTGCTCTGCATCGATGCTAACATTAGCTATTGCAGTGCTAAACAAGCAAGGTCGCGATCTTTTCGTGCGCTAATTAGATAATTGTCATGCGTATGATGCATATAAGTGTATACAGCATGTGTCAAAAGCTATGTCTAAAACAGATAAAAACACAGACTTACAGTCATTGCTTTCGGAAGAGTCTTGAATGAGAGAGTCGTCTGAATCAGCACGGCCTTCATGCTATAGTAATGACTGGATTGTAGGGAAAAGTACGGGAGCGATGACGCCAGGGGGACGACGAGATGAGGAGATTGTTTTGGAGGGGGTTAAATAATAAACGGGTGTCGGCTGTTCCACTTGCAAATGAATACAGTACAGTATACCGGTTCTGCCTTTCCTACCTGTAGGGACGAAAAACTTTGGGACACCTCTCACAAGTCACAATACACAGCGACCTCCTGACTGCACTCCCGGAATAAAGCTGCATAAACTAATCTGTGTGTTTGTAAACGCAATAATGCCATTCCAATCGCAAATAGCAATCTAACAATATATTTTAAGGTTTTTGGTTGCAATTTGATACAATTATTATTATAATATTATTATTATTATTATCTAAACAGTCTTTTAATGTAATCAAGAGGTATTTTCCCTCATTCTTCAGGTAGTGCTCAAATAAAACAGCTGTTTGTTCATTTTGGCAGTTGAGAATGCTTATATTGCATTAATAAAGTTTATATTCTGTGAATAAAGTTTGATGACTTAGCTGATGCTTTTTAATACATTCCTTTTAGTGCAGCACCGTCTAGTGGATGCATAATGCAAGTCTATCTCGTGGATGCATAATGTAACCCCAGCCAGTGCTGTAGTTTCAATTCTATGTGCGCTTTATAATCCGGTTTGCCTTAAATAAGATTTTTTTTTTTTTTTTTTTTTTTAGAAAAAAAGGCCATTCATTGAAGGTGCGCCCTATAATCCGGTGCGCCATATAGTGCGGAAAATACGGTTAATTGAAGATGGAAGTTAATATTTCAATGGGAGCACCCATCTTTACATAGACATGGCACACCATATTCTGATGGCCTTGAAAGGTGAGTGAAAATGCTAAATATAGTGTTCTTTCCTTTCCCAATAACATTTGGCACTGAAAGAGTTAAGGGGAGTACTGATCGTCCATCTCTAATTTGAAAACTCAGACTTGATCACAAAAGCATTTTTTTTTCTTTTCATGAAAGCAGTATCCGTAATAAGACATCTTAACCCAGAAATGATACATTTTACTTTTTTTTTTTAATGGAGGTTTAAAAATTAATGTTTTAGTATTAAAAACATAATTTTGGTGCAATAATGTGTACATGCTGCTGTACTAACTATTATTGAAAAATTATTTTGGCTACATGCTGTTGTTTTAGTCTTTACAGTCATGTGCTATGTACCAAGGGGAAAGAAACTATCAAGTTGATTATGAGACAGTATTATGCATATTTTACTTGTAAGTTCTTCATTTTACGGCCCTGTCAAGATTATATGGGTGCATTTTTGCAGTCATAACAGAGCTCTATTTTCTCATATATAGAGTACAGGCCAGATGTTTGGATATACCTTTTCATTCAACCTGTTTATTTTCATGACCATTTACATTAAAGATTCTCACTGAAGGCATCAATACTATGAATGAACACACATGTAGTAAATCAACTAAATAATAAACGGTAAAAAAAGAGAAAACAAACTGATTTCCTTTTATTATTTTGAAACTCAAGTGTTTTTCTTTTATTTTATCCTAAAATGAGACAGATGATCACCAGGAAAGCCCCACAAAAATCACCATTTGATCCCAACGTTGGCGGCGTGCAATGAGCTTCACTTTGTGCCCCTCAAGGAAGGTAATAGATTGTATAGTTATCACCTCTTGGGGGCTTGGCTTCATCCCACAAGCTATACAACCTACTACCTCACCTCGCTAGGCTCCACTCACTAATAAGTGCAAAGAGAGGACCGGCGCAGTTTGTGATGTTTTTGTCCACCGGCGAGCAAGCTGTCTCACGAGCAAAGACAGTAGATTGTATAGTTATCTCAGAGGGGACACAAACCCCACAACTATTCAATCTACTACCTCAGCCGAGAGGACAGAAGACAGGGAATGCAGAAGATCATAAGTGATTCGTTCATCTATAAGAAAAAGAAAAAAACGGGTTAGCTTGATGGTGTCTTTCAGTGAAAAATTTGGCAAACGTGGCAAAACAAATTCAGGAAACCAGCTTGAAAAACTATGCGCATTTCTTAGTAATACTGAGGATAGAAAATGTCATAACTATTTACTCAAATTGTGACTGAAAGAGAATAAAAATTCCAATAATTTCCAATAAGAAGTAATTGTATTTAAAGTTTAAGGTATATAAAAAATAAAAATTATATATTTAAAGGACTCAACATGAATAGTAAAAATCTAAGTTAGACGCCCCCTTAATAAGGTTGATAATCGCCTGCAAATGTCACAAGGTGGCAAAGCACTACTTTTGTCTAAATCAAGGTCTCGATTCACTTCAAATGTTTTCCTTGGCTACATGATGGCAGCAAATAACTACTTTTGTCTCAAGTCACTTTAACACAGTTTCTTGGCACCATGATACAAGTGGATTAAAAAAAACAATGGTTTGTCTAAATGAAGCTCCTCAACGCACTTCAACATAATGCCTACATGCCACATAATGCTTCCAAAGCAAGCAGTGCTTTAAGCCGCGACTTTTTTTCTCATGATTTGAGCAGTGCAGCTTATCTGCAGTTTTTCTCTTGGGCGAGCCACCAGGAGACAATATACCGGTTAAGCCAACGTGTGTATTTCTCTTGAAGGTGTCAATTTATGGAACAGCTCAAACGTGCTTTAAAAATACTGTATTAAAAATATATTTAAAAATGTCTAAATTCAATAAGATCTTGCATAAAAGTTTGTAATTTGTAAATTTGATATAGTTTATATGATTGTATTTATTTATTTATGAATGTGTGCATATATATTTTTTTAAATATATATATATATATATATATATATATATATATATATATATATATATATATATATATATATATACACATATGAATTATGTGCAATGTGTTTATATTTTCACTAAAATAATCTTTTAATGAAACAAAGGGCGACAGCAGAAGATACTATGGGAGTATAGATTTTGGGTTTAAACTGCTATTTAACTCTGCAGTGTTCTGTTGGTGTTATGTTGAAAATATCCATCCATTTTCTATTGATATGTTGCGACTAAACATGTAGGCAGGTTCAGTCTGTTGAAGAAAGGATGTTGCTATTGGCAGGCAATTGAAAAAAAAAAATAAAGAAATTTTAAAAACTTCCATATAGCATCTTTCTGCCTGAATGTTCTGATGTTATGACCTGAATCTGATGTTATGACCTGCGTGCAGTTTCTGTGACCAAAAGAACGTTTTTTTGCTCAAGTTTTGCTGCCGCAGCTGATAAACCGGTTTGGCTTATTGACCGGGAAACACGGTACAATATTAACTTCATACTTTATCTTTTCCCCTAAATTGAATTTATACGCTATGAAAACATTAGAAAAATATGAATTGTGAAAAAAAAACTACCTCAACTAATTCAGTCAATATTACTTATTTTCCAAATACCACATATAAAGTGATAGCCTGATAGCATTTTTCAACATTAAAGTCTATAGGAATTGATGAGAGCAATTGAAGACAAAGTAGCATGATACTAATAGGGCTACATTTTACAACTTTTTCGACTTGTTGTGGGTGCACTCGAGCTGTAACGTACTATCGCACAGGGCTTTGGGGTCTTTGCATAAATTAGCATGTGAACAGCAGTGTCTGAAAAGCGTCTGGGGCATTCATTATCATGCGCAGATCCACTTTGGCCCAATTCTTGGGGACAGTGATTGAAATGTTTTGGCGGTGGCGGGATGTAGTCATTGTTGGTGGTGGTGGTGATGGTGGGGGGGCTCATGAGAGTGAGACACCACAATTGAGATGGTGAATTAAATACAAGGTTAAAAAAACATAAAGCTTGATTGATTAATGATTATTTTTACAAATGGTCAAGGCTGCTTGCCATCTGATATGCAACCATCCATTTTTGTCATTCTTATTAGGTTGGCGAATGAGCTGGTTGCTGGACTGGTTGCTAGAGAGATGTTGGATGGCTTTCTAAGGACTACTGCAGTGCCTTTGAGCAAGGCCACAAACCTTCCAGTTGCTGCTAAAAAAAACCAAACTCTTCTTCTTGGATGGAGACGAACTCCTGCAGAACAGATGTCAACAAGTGTCAGCTTCAGACATATTGGGGAGCATCTGGCAGTCTTATTGTGGGTTCCTGTTCACCTTGTACCCCTTCTTCCAGCCCTTTATTTTGCCTCATTGACATTCAGCTCAGCATATGGACAATGTCCCAGTTTCTTGGCACCAAATGACCTGAAGAGAACCAAGAAAACAACTTTTTCCCTCTTTAACACCTTCCTCCAGGCTCAAAGAGTCCAGACCTTCTAATGTCTTCTCTTACCAAAATACAAATTTTTCACACAATTCTCTACTGTCTATTTGCTTTATGATGGCTCTGTTCCCCCACTTCAGAATGTTAATTGTCAGAGTGTAATCATTAACAGGGTTCACATCAAAATCTAACACATTTTCACCCTTTTCTAATGCAATGAGGTTTTTCGGGGGTGTTAGTTGTTTATATACAGACAAACTGTTCTTAAACCTACAAAATAAATGGAAAAGTACCATCCATGTAAATGTCATTTTCTATTAATCAGAAGCACTGTGTTGACAGAAATATATATATATATATATATGTCTCTAGACCTCATGTAATTTTTTTGTGTCCAGTCCATCCAAATGAATGAAGTCATTTTCCATGTAGAAAGTAGCCTGATAACCAACTAATGTAAAGACAAAAAGACAAGAGTTATAGTACATTTATGAGATCAGTTTATTCTATGATTACGAAGCAGATTGCCAAAGTCTATTACTCTGTGCAACGGATACAAGCCTCATTCTTCTACTGGCTCATTCTTGTCCCAGCACATACTGCCAATTGCGCAAATTTCCTCAGGGAGGTAAAGATGGACACTTCACAGTTAAAAATGTTCAGGAAAGGATCAGAATACAGTGTGTGTTTTATATATATATATATATATATATATATATATATATATATATATATATATATATATATATATATATATAAAGGTGATGTGTGTTTTTTTTAGAATTTAATCATGTAAATGGTCTTGTGAGGTTAGACTCACAGGAAACCTGAGGTCAAGGCAAATGTTCAGACATTAGCAGGACATCTGGACCATCCAGATGTTAATCGCAAGATGGAGTTCACATGTCTAACACACACACACACACACACACACACACACACACACACACACACTGTAAGAACATCTTCCCCCTTGGTAATTGGTTGCTCATTACTTCAACTGTTCATCGCTACAGAGTGGCTGGAGTCTGAGCGGGCCAATCAAACATAGGCCGTAACTCAGCGGCACAAGCAAACAGGAAGAGCCGAGTGTGTATATACATCTGTGTGTGAGTGTGTGTATGCATCCTGATAAAAATCCAAAAAAAGAGACTTTGATCCCACGAGTTTCAGCTTAGTGACGTGAGAAGCGGCGGGTTCACACCAGGAGAACAAAACTGCACACTGTTGACAACATACAATAACACGCACATGTATTCATTTCATGTGCGTGTTGGTGTGGGTTCTTTTCACACATGCACACAAGTTGCTATAATCTTACATTGCATTGCAAGCCTCTTCATGCAGCAAACAAGGATTTCTGGTTCCGTCTTTATCGGGTTCATGACACTTTGGAAGCACATTCACAACATTAAGGTAATTGGTAATAAGGTCATTGCGATTTTAATAACCACTCAAGTTTACATTTTTACTTTTTTCTGGTACATAATATAAACACAGAATGCATACAGTGTTTATTTTATTGTGGAGACTTCAAACCATTTGTTGGCAAAGCTAATCTTGCTCTCTAATGCTAACTATGTATTGCAAATTATCTTATATACTGTACTTTATTCTGCTTTTTTTCCTTTGATAATATTAGGTTTCCTCGCTACATCACCTTACCATCGCCATGACTGTGACTTATTCTATTGCAAGTTTAATCAGACTAGTCAAAAAAGTAGACATTAATTGAAAAAAAAAAAAAATCAATGTCCACAACATGGATTTTCAGTTATGACCAAATCTTGCAGGTATACCATATTTTTCTTGATATTATTCCTCCTTCTAAGTCAGACTAGACAAAAAAGTATCACTTACGTAGTTATAGTTTTTAACGTAAGAAACAAACTAAAGAAAAGAAGGGAACAAAAGCAAAGAACAAAAAAGAACAATCCCTACTTTGCAGATTTAGGTGACTGAGGGTATTTGTTGGAATGGAATTGATGGAACCCCTACGATAACTGAGGGAACACTAACAGAGAAATCTGCTGTATATTACAGGACCCTGCCATAAAGCGAATTATATTTCATCATATTATTTTTGAGGCATTTGTGTTAGAATGCATGTCAAAACTGACAATTCACCATTTCATGTTATCCACGATGTCTGGATTTACACTTCTTGGATTAAGTGACACAAACATTTTGGAATTCTTTGGAAGGTTCCAATACTTGTCATGACAGTGTAAATAGAAAAACAATATACAGTATATTCCATATCTAGATAGAAATCAGGCTACTTTTAAATGTGGACAAATCTTATACATCAAAGATATTTGTCAATATGGTGCAATGTAACCATACAGATAGAATATGTTCTCTCAATACCAACCTGACGAAACACTCAGATCGTCTGCAAATAGATGTCGATAAAAAGCACCAGCTGTGAATGTAAATTGCAGCAAAACCATAGACAATTAAATATGGTCTAAATATGCTAGATTAGAGATGTATCCACTGTTGAATAAACTGAATGTTACTTCAGATGCCAGCCAATGAACAAATGTAAGGGTTATCTTATTTAAATCAATTTAGGGAGACTTTTATATGCAATTTGAGCTTCTACTCATGCTGGTTTTTGTCAATAAAGAGCTCATTTGTACATGCAATCTATTTCACTTACAGTAAAATGAATGGATAGAGGCATTAAAATGGTATTGGTGCATTGTAATTCTAGCCTCAGTAATTATATCCTGGTAATTTACTCACATTTCGAGCCAAAACCTTATCTGGGATTTCCATATAAATAATGCGATTCAAGTCATTGGTTCAGCTCAGGTTCTCAAAGCTGAGCGGGTCATCTACAAATAATTAAACTTTTGTCCCCTCCGAAAACATTACGCAGGACAAAGTCCCAGCTTGTCGGAAATGCGAGGGTAGCCATTACTATGTGGGGAAAAGAAATGGGCGGGGGAGAGAAATGTCGAAATGCAGGTAAACGCAAAGATGTAAAAAACTTGTTGGTGAGTGTTTTATGAAAACGAGGCCACAATGTCACAGAGCTATGAACAAAAAAGCTTTATGTTTTGGGCTGTAAGATGATAAAAGACGGCGGGTAGTGGAAGCCATGCCCTTCTTCTTCTCTTTTCCTGCCCGCTTGGGGCCGGGAGGGAGGAAGTCGGCAAGTCGCAAAGTATCACAACACGTCTTGCGCCGTACCCTCATAGCGGATGCTATCCTCGAGCGACTGAGCGACTTCAAAAGAGGTCTCGGCTTAGGGCGGCCATGGCCTCACAAAGACGTCTCGTTTGTTTGCGGGATTACGGGATCGAGCAGGATGGGGAAAGGCAGCTTGAAAGAATCCAAAGTGAGTACTCACAGGCAGGATTGAAGCAACGCCAACAAGGTTTGACTGCGTTCCGGATGAAGCCTCCTAAACGGTTTCCCGACGTGTCTCGCTGCAAACGACTTGTTCCTCGCTAAGCCTTTTGTCAGCACTTGGCATCCTTCCCAGGTAGTCCATGCCTGGCGGATCCTATTCTTGGCTGCTTGTCTTTTTAGTCGTCCCGCACCTGCCTGGGTGCTTTTTTGTCCGAGATTTCCTGCCGGCAGTGTCATTCGAGGACATCGGTGAACATTTTCAATCCACCACTAAGAGTCAACAAGGTCTCCAAGATCGCACAACTGAGAAATATGAGCAACGCAAATAGAAGCATTAAAAAAAAATTCAGGACTCCTTTTCTTTACTAAGAAGTGTTCCGCCGTGTCACTCATCTTTCCTCAGGCGATATCCAAGACAGCTTTGCCGGTGACGTCAGCTCAAAACATCCACCCTTCATCTTCAAATGATTCACTTTTTTTGAAGCACAGAAAGAATGAAAGTAGAGGAGCAAAATCCCTCCTCTCTCACAAGCCTGGGCTCTGTGTCTTTTTGCCTTCCTGCTGGCGAAGGCTTGGCTTGTAAAAGTTGCACTGCGAGGGTTTGGGCCAGCCTCTGTTGGCAGCGGTTCAACAGATCACTGCTTATTTAGGAGAAACAGGGGTGACGAGGCAGCTTGCTCTCTCGCTTGCTCTACAGTCCTCCTTTTTTCTCTCTTGGGGATGCCGGGAAGTGACCACTCACTCTCAGGGACTTTGTGACGGAGCTTCAGTGCTAAAAGGAAGTGCGCACTACAAGTTCAACTTCCTGGAGGGCGTCAGTTTTGCGTCTTGTCTTGGGCCTTATTTCCGGGCTGTCAGGCCTTCATTTTACAGCTGTGCTACTGCCGCACGGTCTTGGCCAGTGGTGGGCCATGCTTTTGGTGACTTTCCTCTTCTAAGTCACCACTAAATACCACCAATGTCAAATCACAACTGCAGAAGTCAAAAGTATACAAAATAAAACATAAAACAGCATGCATCTCTGCCATGTGTGACAACTGGAGCAGTTTGGAATATTTGAATTAATGATGTGACAAAAACATAAACAAAACAATTAAAATACCTCTTGAATACCAGAGATTCTTATTCATACTTACATGATTTTGTTCGGATAGCTTCAGATGTGTTTTATTAGTTGAACTTGGCTTGGTCTGACCAGTCAGAGAATGAAAAAAAAAAAGGTGAAATCAGTCAATGATCTAACCCCCAAATATCCCTATTACTGATGTAGTCTAGTCTAGGTTCCATTAATCTGGACTACTCATTATGAAGGCAGATCTGCTTGACACTGCACACTGCACTGTCTTCGGTGACTGAGCATACTCTAACATGCAGAACGCCTTTTCTATTGAAGTGAACAGCATTTCTTAACCTGGAAAGATAGAACTGCCAAACATTACACACCAAAACATGAAATGTTTCTACACAAGCTGTGAAAATTTGAGGTCATTCTAACGAAAATTGTCAAAATTATTGGCCTACGAAATGGGGTCAAACATTTTGGAACACCCTGTATATCTTTAATCACACATTCAAGGATAAACGTCTTGTTAATATGCCTCCTCAAGCATGTTTTGCAAACTGACTCACTGGATATAAGTCATTGAATACCACTGGAGTCTGTTTAGAATCTAAGCCTGCAGCAGTCACGGGGAATCCAAATCTTTTGTTGACAAAAATGGGTCAGGAAGGGCAAGTAATGCTTGTAAATATGTTTTATTACCATGGAACGCTCTTGCTATTGTTTTCCAAAACGAGAAACAGACATCGCCTACATGCAGAGGCCGGCTCTTTCCATTTGGCACACAATTTTTGCTGGAGCTTCAAAGGGATATTTTTGGTTTGCCAAGCCAATCCTGATGGTCCACTGAAGACCAGATGAGACTGAAACATGAGAGTACATCTGCCACCTCCACACCAAAACAACCACATATTGTATGTGTAGAGGCAGGACATTGCTCAATGAAAAGATATGTGTGAAGTTCATATGTGAGTATGTTAGAGAGACAACAAGACACAGCATCTAGTTGGAAACTGTTAAGACCACTTTGACACACACTGTCACATGGTTTAGGCAAGGTTGTCCTCCCTGTGGGTGGGCAGTCAAGGCAGAATATGAGAAGGAACCCTTTTGTGAAACATTAGTCCTTCTTCTGTTTCCAGCAGAACAAGTCTGCACATCTGTGTATCTGTCTTTCAGGCATACAGTAAATAGTTTAACTGATATCCTGCAAGATACTGGTAATGACTTTTAACATAGCAAGCACCGAAGATGAGAGAACTGGGAAAAGGTTTGCAGGCAACCTTTACAATTGATGCCGTGACCTTGTGGTCTTATTCTCGCTCTTCATTGTTTTTTAACACATCAATTGGGCCCAAACATAAGGTAACCAGAAAGCCCTCTATTAATAGAGATAAACTAGATGGATCTTGAGGGTAGAGATCAAAAAGAAAAAACAAAATAATGAAAATTATAAAATAAAACAAAAACCCATTAAAAGCAAAGACATCAAAAAATTTTAAAAGGTCGCTGTAAGGAACGCTTGCGATATGAGGATAAACTGTGTGAAAAAAAAAAGAGGCTATATTTTTACGCAGTGTGTAGTCGTCTTGAAACCCAAGGAGTTATGGGTTTGATCCCTGGCTATTGTGACCATGGCATTTTGTTGAGCCTTGTCGTTGGAAATGTGTTTTGTATTGTAAGTGAAGTGTGTGTGTGTGTGTGTGTGTGTGTGTGTGTGTGTGTGTGTGTGTGTGTGCGTGCGTGTATGTGTGGAGAGAGAGAGACAGAGAGCGAGAGAGAGAGAGAGAGAGAGAGAGAGAGAGAGAGAGAGAGAGAGAGAGAGAGAGAGAGAGAGAGAGAAAGAGAGAGAGATGTGGAATCCAGAAGACAGTGTAATGGGTGTGGGTGACAGGCATTACAGCCTAGTGGCTTTCACAATAACTGCAAGTAGAAGTGATGCTGCACAACTGCCCTGACAAACTGGACAAACTGGCTAGCATAACTGCTCAAATGCGTCTAAAAGAGTAGTGGTGAACTGAGGAATATACACTTAAAAATGTTTATGAGTCAAACCAGAATCAAGCCCAGTTACAGAATTTTCAACACAGACATGGCATAGATTTTATAAACAGCTTAAATCGGGAAGGGAATTTGGTTTACACAAATGGACCGAATGATATGATAAACTCATGCCCGGAAAGTAAGATACAACACCCGAGCAATGGAACATTAGAGGGCTGTATGCAAAATAACTAAGAAAGGTGTGATTGTTGAATTTCAGGTGTTCAAAGATGAGTACTACTTGAGGAAACCAAGATTTGTTTACGTATCTTCAACTTAATGACTATTATTAAAGGCAGTTTGTATAAGATGTCCTCTTTAAGGTAGACCTTTAGAGAACCACTGCGCCATCCAGAGCAGGAGTGTCGTTTGAGTACCGTTTTGAGTTTGCGGCCGCATGGAGGAAAATCTATTCCAAAGTGGGCGGGACCAATAAAATCAGAATACGCATATATATATATATATATATATATATATATATATATATATATATATATATATATATATATATATATATATATATAAGTTTAAAATAAAAACTTCAATCTTATTATTCGTTTACAAATACTGTCCAAAATAAAGCAAGCACATCACAATTTATCATAAAATATGTACATTACTATTAATCATGAAAAATTTTGAGTTTTTCTTTTATTAAAAAAATTCAGCTCATTTTCGTATTTCGCAAAATTATTTTGTGGGCCAGTTTAAACCCATTTGCGGGCCAGAATGCGAGCTGAGAGTTTTATACCCCTGAGTCAGCCGCTATATCTGTCAACTAACACAAGCTCAATGCTGCGTTCTCAAAATGATCATTGACACAGAGTCAACAGACCATGAGCAGCATTATATTGCATGCAACTACACGTGAAAAAAACTACAAATCTCACTAGCAAAGTGTGCCTTGTTTATGTGGCGTTAATCCAGTAGCAATTAATTAATATAGTAATGCAAATTCCCCCGACAGCTGGTGCAGCAAACGAATATGTTTTGACACAAAGAATAATGTTAGCTTAGCATGAACTTATGTTGCCTAGTTAGCTAAGAGTTTATTTACCTCCCTCTTTCCTCGCTGCTGCGGCAGAATACCTTTCTGAGATCCATCTGGGAGTTACACTTTGATTCAATTCAAAGTAATAAACTTACCGACTTCCTCTTGTGATTGTCATATCTTGCAGATCTCCTGCCCCCCAAACTAAAGCTACACATCATAAATTAGCATATTAATTAGCCATGCGCACATTTTTTTTATGTCGAGTGAATACTGTAGCAACGAATTACTATACTTGGTACTATGCGGCATGTGCACTCTGTAGTAAATGTGGTTTTATATGTGAAATTTTTAGCAAAGCAGCTTATGCCCCAGTTACTGGAGCAGCTACCGTAGTAGCATGTTCACCAGTGAAATTTGTCTGGTGACGCGGCTGCTTCTAAAGGAACTTAGAAATGCTTCAAAATAAAATGTAGGCTATCGTCAGTAAAGTATAAAAAGAACGGCATTGGAATGATTTTATTTTGAAGTTTTTCCCGGAAGCATCCTTGTGATAACGATCTAATTATAGTCTATTTGATCATCGTGCCGCGAGGCTCATGATGAGAGCAGCATTTATTAAACAAAGCTGTGTTCGTTTTTTTTTTTTCTTGATTAACGTTCTTTTTTCTCCAAGATCAAAACAAACATGGCGGACGGAGTTGTCGAAAATGTTCTTAAGATGTCAACTTTTGTTGGATGACGATTAACCCTTTCAGGTTCAAATTAAGTTTCTCCTTTTTTTTTCTCATACGTTTTTTTCCTATCTAAAAAAAATAAATGCCTCAAACAATATTAATGTGGAATACCTAGGGGACTCTCATATTATTGCTGCAAATTTGCAACGCCTGCCTGGAGAGGGTTTTAATATTTTGATGTCCAGAAATGATTCGTCAGAGCGGACGCACTTGATTTGAAAGGATGCGATCCTTGTGAAAAATAATGGATTGGAGACCCAGGCAAACAGGAGCTCTGCATACAACATAAATTCGAAGAAAAGGGTTGCAGTATTTGGATTTGGTTTTCTCCTACAGGTTTTTTCTTCCGCACATCCTGGTTTTAGCAGCAAGTTGATGTTTGAATGTTTAGATAATCGGAAATGTTGGAAATGCAATTGATACTGGACTGTATTCTAATGTACATGGTGCTTATGAGTAGTTCAAAGTTGGTTGGCAATGTTGATCATCAAAAATGGCGGACCATTTTAAAATGGTGGTAGACCATGCCCAAACGAAAGCCTAGAGGAGATTCGTATTCTATTTATGAATATGACAACATCGTGCATTGAACCTTCTGAAAACCAACTGTTTGTTGTCTTAATCTTAAAGTAACCAAAAATATATATATATAATTCATTCTGAAGGTAGTATTTTACCACCAGAAATTACTTTTGACTTTTTCATGCCAGTTTTATTGGTAAAAACAACATGTTAGAGTATATTATCCAGCATTTTTTGGCCTATCTTGTCGAGTCTTGTCTCACGTCTTTCTGCTGCCTGGGCATGTTTCCCGTTCAAACAAGGCTCCTCTTTGGATATGTTGTAGATTCAGCAAACATAGATACTTCCTGTAGCGTGTTTATTGTTTGTCTTCACTGCCTGTGAGTTGATGATTCACTGAAAACTTACAGTGTGAGCCAGGGAACGTCCTTGCTAGTGTGTGTTCTTACCAGTGGACTGCTTTCAGTTCTAGTCAGCATTTTTCTTTTTTTTATTAACTTCTCCCAAATTTACCATGAATTTCTCACAAGGTGTGTGTTCTACCAGTATTAACACCAAATGTATGCAGCATTTATATTTATTAGTTATGATTATTTTTTTTTAGCTTTCACAAAAAGTTTTTTTTTTTTTTTTGGGGGGGGGGCATTTGTCTTCAGTCTCACTTTGACTTTAATGATGTTTGTTTTAATGTGTCACACACAATTTTTGGCTTCACTTCTCGCTATGACGAATACGCGGCAATGTTAGTCCATAAATTCAAGTCAGTGTTTAGGCCACCATGTGACATGACAATATAGTTAAAGTACGCAATTTTAGATTAAAATGAAAATGGACCCAAAGTTTCACCCAACCAGAATTCGCTACTTGCATATACTGTGCTTTCGCGTCTGTATTTTTCAAGAGGTTGACCCGCGATCTGCTCATATTAATGCAGCCTATGTTTATTGTCATGACACAGAGTTGTCAAACTCAAGGCCCGGGGGCCAGATCCTGCTGCCTGCCACATCATTTTATGTGGCTCGTAAAAGTGAGTCAGGTGTGTTAATATTTTGCATAATTTATGTTTTGTCACACATTTTACAGAAACCTAACTAAATAAGCAGCAATAACAGAACATTTATTCTTCTTGACTTCTGATTTAAAATGATTTATTAATCAATTAATCATATAAACTGCATCCATACTTCAAAAAGGCCACGTCAACCTTAGTACAATGCAGAAACACTTTTGTAAATTGGATGGGAGGGTCCTGCAAAAATTGAGCCATTTGTGTGAGCGTGAAAAAAATGACCTTTTCCTAGAAAAGGCAAACATTCCGAGAGGAGCAGGTCAAATTTAGTTTCTAGCTTCAAACACAGCTACTTAAAATTATCTAAAGATACCTGTAATTTTTGACTTAATGCAGGCGGAATTATTGGTGAGAAAGGCAGCGCAATAGGTCATGTACAAAAGATTTTTTTTTTTTTGTAAATTGATGTCATGCGTCATTTAGAAGCATTAGAAGTGTGATATTTAGAACCAGTAGAGATATGTTTTCTTTTTTTTTTTAATTCCACTAATGTGGCAGCACTGTGTCATGTTATTTATACAATTGTTTCACATTTGACATGTCTAAAGAATTTAAATTCTGATATTATATATTATAATATACATGATATGATCTATCATTATGGGAAGCAGGGACAGGCAATGAATTATATGTTTTTAATGTTCAAGGTTAATTAAAACTACTCTTTTATGTTGTATTTATTAAATGTGCAATCAGGGCAACTTTTGCTTTAGCACTCACATGCACAACAATGAAGAATTTAGAGTGTTCACTTTCAGTTGACCTTTTTTTTTTCAGGAATTTTTTTTGACAGGAATGGGTTCCGCTTGACAGATTCCTAATCAGAGGAACTGCCTCCAACTCTCGCGAGTTCCTGTGACACAGGCTGAAAATAATGCACGCCCATGATCGTGAACACAAGTGCGAATGTTTGGTAATGCTTCGGAACGGACAGCAGAGGGGGGGATTGCAAAACTTACTGAGGAGAGTCACTGGTTGGAATAACGACGACTGATTGGCCAGTCATTTTTAGGTTGTGACAAAACAAATCTTTTTTTGAACATTTCATTTTCAAAACATAGTGCGATGATTTGGTAAGAATACCAAAAATGTCAAGAATTATTGACACACCTTTTCTTGACATACTGATTTTGGCCTGTTAAATTGAAAGTACAAAATGTTTTAAAAATCTTAATTTATTTATAACAACCCAAACATAATTTCACATGCATCAGCGGTTTATCTGTGGTGGGACTAACCGGTAAACAGCTTGTATGAATCTGAAAGCAGCAACTTTTCCCAGGGTCCAGAATGGAATTTCAGCGTTCTGGTTTGTCAATGCATGTTGTGAGTATTTGAAAAGCTGATCCACAGCTTTATTAAAATCATTAAAATCTGAACAAACATTTAAAAGATATTTGGATTTTTTAGTATAAAATTATGTGTCAATGTGTGGCCTGCATTGATGTGCACTCGTCCAGACATCGATAAATCCATTAAAGGGGTATATCGTTACACCCTTAGTAATAACCAAATGCATAAGAAACAATCCAGCAATGAAAGCTGAATTTGGTCGATCTGTATTATGTCACCCACCTGTCATTAAAATCACAGTTAAAATCACACCATGGAAATAAAATATCACACAAAATTTGAACCAAAATCACTCCAATAGGTCCTAGTTCATCTTGTTGCCAGTTTGTAGCTGACCAGCATGACCCCCCGGCAGGATGCATAACCAGTTATGCAGGATCAAAATATAACCGGTATCTCTAGACGACGCCATACAAAGTCCAAATGTTGTGTATAAAGTTCAGATCATCATTTACACTTTGTTATTTTTTAGTAGTGCTCAGCCGCTGTTTGTAATCCATCCATGTTTAGTAGCAGGGTTTAAGTGTCTAACAGGGCTTTCCCGCTGTCTCAACTGTTGTACTTGCCTCACAAAATCCTCTCCAAAATCACGCTTTGATTTTGTTCCTTTTTCATTTAGTTAACTTTACTACTGCCCACAGATTGTGAGAGGGTGATTAACATAATCCAAACTGAAGGGCCAGGGGAGATCGCTTGATGGGGAAGAGGTGGGGGATGATGCTCTTAAAGGGCAGGTCATGTGACTCCTCTCCCAATGTTTATTGTGGAGCCTCTTCACATTATGGCGCCTACATCGGCCATGCCTGTCCAGGATCAGGCGGTGAGAGAGGCCTGGACACATGACAGGTATGCTAACATTCATTATCAGATGTACTCATGTCTTTTCATCCAATTGAGGAACTATCCTTTGATCCATAGTGATTTTTCAAGTTTGCTCTCACAACAACCTTGTTGCTATGTTTGCTAAGAAACCAAATATTAAGTCCTGAAAACAAACAACATAAAATTTTGAGAATGTTGTCCATTTTACCGAGTGCAATATTTGATCTCCTCCAACTCAACTCCCACAGATTGGCTGGGGCCCTTCTGGCTACACAGTGGTGCACAATCAATCAATTCCTAATGTCTTGATCTTGTGCATACGGGGCACATTTCTTTAAGGAATCAACATCTTATCTTGCTATCTCTACAGCACTTGGAAGAAAGTGAAACTACTGGTGCCATTGTTACAAAGTGAAACAACAAAATGTCTTAATTGGTGTCTGTAGGAGGCCCAAGAAAAAAGTTGGAAACACCCTGTGAAGTTGCACATTCAGCATGGAATCAAAGTTCCCCCACTGTACATTTTTACTGAAGCTCATCCTCATTCCCTCCCGCTTGTTTTTTTAAACTTCTCACTCAATGGTAATTACACAATACGACTTTCCAATAAAACTGGCCAAGTGGTGTTAAACCAATAAGCTCCAAAGGGAAATCTTATCCTGTCTCTGCCACTCAAATCAACTTACAGAACCTGCTCCAGTTTCACATGTTGACCTGGTCATTGGCCAGCCACAGGCTGAGATACTGACACTTTTCTGTTCAGCTCAAAATGAGCTAAAAAAAACAAAACAAAAAAAAAAAACACTTTTGAGCTTGACAGCATACACTTAGCAAACATCGGCATGTAATTGATGCCCACTGGAACGAATGTGAAATTTTGTTTGTAACTATGCAGTGCATTAGATTGATACTGAATATTTTCAATAATGGATAATGCCCAAAACACAAACACAAAAGTCTTCTTTATTTTAAAATGTCATTCAATAGTTCAAAAAATGGTTTAAAAAATTTCATAAAATGATTAACAGAAATAAAATCAGCTATGAAAAATGTTTCATATACTAGATTGTATTTCACTAGTATTTTCAGTTTAACCTCTATGTAATTCATCCCCTCAACAGCAATCTGAAGAAGTAAAATCATTTGTCATTCCAACAATTATCCACCAAGGTAAATATCC
The DNA here is from genome assembly GCF_059441005.1 of Hippichthys cyanospilos. Taxonomy (NCBI): domain Eukaryota; kingdom Metazoa; phylum Chordata; class Actinopteri; order Syngnathiformes; family Syngnathidae; genus Hippichthys; species Hippichthys cyanospilos. The sequence goes on from NC_142377.1 coordinate 5,328,211, forward strand.
ATTTACTGTATGCCGTTCACTTCAAATTACCAGCTCAACCTTTTTGATCAATAGGAAATCATTGTGTCCATATAGTCAAGTAACCACACAACCATTCATTCATGCTAAGGTGAGCTTCAGTGTATCTGACCAATTTTGGCCAATCGCAGGCCACATACAGTATACAGTAGACAAACGACCATTCACACTAACATTCACATGTGGAAAATGTAGGGCATTTTTGTGTGTTTTGGAGAATGCAGGAGGAAGCTAGGGAACCCAGATTCGAAGTCAGAACCTGTGAACGGTGATGTAGCCATGGTAACCACTAGGTCACCATGCTGGCTGTGATAAACAAATCGGTCTCCTCCCTTCATCCATCCTTCCAATTGTCGAGCCTGCTTGGTCTTACCCGTTGACGTGTTTCTACACAGCAGATGGCTTTACACATAAATCCTATTAACAACTTTCGGCCCATGGAGACACGCTGAACACAGTGTTTTCATGCTCTTTCATTACTTCCAGCGAGGAGCTCATTTTGTTGTTGTTGTATTTTCTAAGGTCTACCAAGAAGCAGGCAGAGGTCACCGCAACATGTCTGCAGAAAAGGTAAAGGGTGACTGCAAATCAACAAATTTTGTGTCCATCCAGAAACCGGAGATTATACTTACTTTGATTGAGTTTCTGGCTGTGATGCGGAACGCCGCTTCACTCACCACACTCTAGCAGACTGGAGTCGGTTGCTAACTACAGTATCGCTAAGGTCACATTTGTTGGCATTTTAATGTTTGTTTTTTTTGTCGTTTTTTAAGGTTTGGGAACCCTTCTGAAAAAGAAACTCTCAAAGGAGAATACTATATACTGTGTGTGTGTGTGTGTGTATATATATATATATATATATATATATATATATATATATATATATATATATATATATATATATATATATATATATATATATATATATATATATATATGTGTGTGTGTGTGTGTGTGTGTGTGTGTGTGTGTGTGTGCGTGTGTGTTTTAATATAATATTTGCCTGTGTTGTGAATATATTGTAGATAATACTGTCACACCATAAAGACTCAGTTTTCAATTAGACTGGAATCAATCAGAAACTGAACTTATTTTAAATTGAAATGTTCACATGCAATGTAAACACAATCTGATTGGCATATAAATTGCTTTTTTAGTACTGTTTTTTTTTTAGCTTTTGTATTTCATTTTATTTTTTGATGGTGAAGTTACTTTGGGGACATGCACCCTATACATTGGATTCAAAAAGTCAAAACTGCTGTTCATAAACCAATTAAAAAAGTAAAGGAAGGGAAAATAAACTTGATCAAAGTGGAGTGATTTATGAACAGTTCCAAATGCTAGCGCAAAACTTTCAGGCCTCTGCAAGAAAGCAAAACATAATGTCATGAGAAAGCGAGAAACCAACTAGAACGTCTGAACTTTAGTTGCAGCATGGTATGCTGTACATTTACCTTGAATTTAAATGTAATTGGTCCAATCTGAAGACAGCCACATTCCCTGTCATTCAAGGGTGTGCACATTTGTGCATCCACAATGTCAGTTGTTTATTTGTACTTCCCTCCTCAAAAAAAGAGTTAATTTTTTTCTATTGCAAAAAAATAGCACATGAACTGGGGTGTGCAGACTTTTTAAACTGAACTACTGAATCATGTTAAATTTGCCGCAGTATTCTCATTGATAGACATAGCATCAGTTGTGTTTACCATTTCATTTCATTTTCAAGAAAAATACGTCATTACAGTTAGTCTGGTCCTCTGCAGTAACTCGGTGGAGTGTTGGATCGCGAAAGGAGGGCCAGCATAAACCTGGCGCGTCTATGCAGGATGTCTCATAATCTAATAGGATTACATCCACTGTCTCCACTGACCTCCTTTTGCATAACACGTCGTTCTCACAGTGGAGATCTATTCTGAATAGTTTTCATTTGTTCACATGTGGCGGAGAGTCACATAATATTGTTGTAAAGTGGGCCAGCGATTTATTGACATTGTGACTCCTTTAAGTGTAATAAAACCAGTTGAAGTATTTATTGCACAATTCATTTTCCATGCTTATTTTGAGGACATCGCTAGGATATCAACACAGCTTCTCCTGTCAATTGATGTCGAACCATATAATCTCAGTCATCTGACACGTGGTGTTAATAATGTACTATAACTCTGTTTTCTCCTTTGCATTCCCTGTTCTGATTGTTTAATTGGTGAGTTGAAGTCACAAATACAGATGGATTCAACTTATTTTCATAATTGTTGTAATTTTCTGTATTCAACTTATTTTGCCCGCATTATTTTTTTTCTCACAAACTAAAGTTCACTGTTGGTTTGTTTGTTAAATTGATTTTTACTGTAAACAATTTAATTTAAGAAGCAAAATTGAACATTTTCAATGATTATTATTAGTTGCAGTACTGTGATGTATAGTTTTGTGGATTTATGTATGTGTATTGCTTGAGCTTCCCATTTTTACAATTTATTAGCTCTTGTTTGTGCTAATTGTTTAGTATGGGAAGAATATTTGAGGCTGTATTATCTGGGATTACTTGGTTTTTACTTTTTCTTTTTTTCAATGTGTGACAGAAAAATCTAATAAAAAGAAGCCTAAGAAAAAGAAAGATGAGACCAACAACACAAGTGAGGGCAAACTGAACGGCAGTGAGGCCAAGATAAAAAAAATAAAAATAAAAAAGAACGAGGAGGCCTCTGAGGAAAGTCCTGTCTTGCAAAGTAAGGGAAAATGCTTTTTTTGGGTGGTAGGGGCAGCATTGGTGCCTTTTAATCAGACTTAACCTTTTGTTTCTGACAACCTTGCAGTTGACAAAAAGGTCAAGAAAAAGAAGCTGGAAAAGAATAAAGAACTTGCGAAAGACAAGGAAAAGGACAAAGACACAAAAAAGAAAGTGAAAAGTGCCCCTAAAAAGAAAAAAAGTGAGGTACTTGTACTTTTGAATGTGCTTTGCATCTTGACAAATTGTCTAATTGCCTAATCAAAATCAGCAGGTTCAGTCACAGATGATGACGATGAAGAAGAGGAGGAAGACACTCCTAAAAAGAAAACCAAGAAGAAGACAACTAAAGACAGCTCCCCATCCCCAATTGCCACCAAAGAAAAGAAATCTAAATCAAAAGGTACCCAAAGAAAGACTCGTTAATGTGACCACACAGCTGATGTGTTGTTAATAGGATTACTACACATACTTTGATTGTGTAACTGTGAGGAGTTGGAACCCAATGATGGTCAGAATGTGGAGAATGGATTGGAAATATTTCCGCAGTTAAGTTGCAACTCTAGTCTGTGTAATTCTATAGAACATCTTGAGCTGAAAATAGCTATAGAGACCTCCTGTATAATATTACAAATGAGGTGGAACTTCAGCGGTTATTCCTGGATGCTGGTCTACTTATAGTTAAACAAACACGCACGCACACTTACACGCACACACAGTTCTTCCCATTAAAGGAGACATATTTTGCATATTTTTGACAATTTAAAACATTTCCAAGAAAAACCTTAGAAGAATCAGAGGTATTCTATAATTAAAGTAATCATTAAGCTCTGCATTAATGCCCTCATATAAGTATTTGAAAAGAAAGTTTATTCATGGATGAGCTAGAGAAAAAATGACCAAAGTTTCCGCTGACTAGTATGTGAGTATAACATTGTGCATGTCACTTGCAAAGGCTGTCAGGTGAAGTTTCAATGTAAATTACAGTAACTACCACTTTTTACCCACTACTGTTTACGCCATCAATTTAACTATAACTTTTTCTTTTAATTACAATTCATAATTCAAAGGTAACACCGTATCACACGTTGTGAAATGTATCACAGAAATCCCTACTATATTTTCAGAATTATGCAGGGTATTTTGTCATAATACATAATATATAGTATACAGTAAGTAGTGCATAATAATGTGCTACCTCGTCTTGCAAGTTGTCTGATCTGTTCCAGTCTCTGTGTGTAATTATTAAAAATACTAGCTATCTACAAAAACATAACAGAGAATGCAACTGGTTTCAAATGTAATGACTGTAATACTGTACGTATTTGTCTTTTGGATGTTGTGTGGTGTGTTAGTACTGTATCCCTTTTAAGGAGCGTGGTCTATCGAGTGACGTCAGAATCTGGAGTTGATTGGTGGCCCACACTTTGAAACATCTCACATGCTTCTAACATATTTAAAATTTTAAGACATATTTTTATAACACATTTAAATATATTTGCACACAAAAAGTGTGTAAATGTGTCTGGGAGTGAACACTTTAGCTTTATGATGTGTGCTTGTGTTCATTGTGTTTGAGCTTTCCTGTACTGTAATGTAATTTCACTGACTGTATCTGTGAAAGATTGAGGTGTATTAAGCTAAATTTGAGGTTGTCCTTTTTTTGTATAGACCATGACTGTAGTTACACTTAAGGTGCATTTCTCTGCCAACACTTTGCCCCTAATATAATCCATCATGGTGGCATTCATTCATGAATTCAAAAAGTGAAATATGTCGCCGCCAGCAAATATCTGCAAGTCATATCAGATGGTGACAAAGCGCTTCATCAGCTCTTTTTCTGCCTCAGCTTCTTAAATGTTTTAGCTGGCGCAGGAAAAGATCTGACGTTAAGTCATTTGACAGATGTGAGTGACTCTTGCTGAAGCTCCCACAAAAAAGAAAAACACCTGGAAAGAAAGCAGAATCACATCATCAAATGTTATTACACGTGTTCCAAATTTGTCCTTGTCTTTGTTAACTGATACTCTTAAAAATCATCCAGAATTTAAAAACCCTCTGTCAGCGTTTTGAACTCCTGTTTAAATTAAAAATAAATAAATAAATAAATAAACAGAACACGTCATAAATCAGATGACAACAAACATTTATGGAAAACTGGATTCTGTAAAAAGCAATTCAAATTAAAAAAAATATACAAATAATTTCAAAATGTTCTATGCACCATCACTAGTCTAAACACAGTTTTCTGATTAAGTTTTCTGATTGCATGTGCAGAATATGAATTAAGCAAAAAAAGAAAAAATAATAACACTCCCATTTTACCCATCTCAGGGGGCAGACATTTTGCCGCTTGCTGTTGACTGAAATGCCATATCAGAGCACAGCTCAGGTAAGAACAAATCATGGCCCAGCTTGTAAACGTCATATGAGCAAACTCAGAAAACAGCTGTGCTGTGATTGGCCATGAATCTGAGTCCTTGAACAACTTTGATGTTATTTTCACTCAACATCGTGGCAAAATGACCGCCGCCTGAGATGAATAAAAAAAAGTGCAGTTTTCACATCTTAATTCATATTCTCGAAATGTAAATCTAGTTTGAATAGCATGCTGAGACAAGTTGGGGCTCATAGTGTTTTATGATTGTAAAGAATATATTTTACTTGACTTCTCCTGTAAGTGCTTGTACCCAAATAGGTGGGTCTCTGAAGTGCCTGCCCACATGTGAAATTAAACAGCCATCTAAATCTCCTGTAATCATTTTCTACATTTTCTAAAATGCAAATGTACCATTACAACAAAATGTTAGTGACTGTATTCTCATAGCCGGTGATATAGTGGTTTTAGGGCCTGTCTGATTTGCGCTTATCCCAGGCTCTATTATTACCTAAAAGATAACAATAGATCTCAGATTAAAGAGTTAAGACTTCCTGTGAGTCTCGATTTGCTCTGACGCAATCATGCGAGACAACGAATAATAGAGCCTGGCATGAGTGCATAATTGATAGGCCAATTGTGGTTTAAAGGAAAACATTGATTCAGGAGAGAGGGAGTTTTTTAACTTTGTTTTCATTTATGGCAATCAAAATTAAAGTCTGTGATTCGATTCATTAAAAAAACTATTGATTATGAACGCCCTATCAATTCAAACATCTCTTAATAGTTCTTGTCCTTTGTTCTCTCAGAGGGGAAGGATTCCGATGTGAAGGAGAAGAAGTCAAAGTCAAAAGAGAAAGACAAAAAGAAGGAAGCAGCATCCCTGTTCCAGATAACCGGTGACAAAGACTCAAAGAGCAAGAAAAAAGGTGATTAAAAGAGTGACTACAAAAACACACCTGGTATTTTCCTTTAAATGACAGCTCATCTTTAATCATCACAGTCATTGTTTGTTGGAATAAAGGTGAAGTCGACACGCGTCAAGGAATCAATCAACTCTAATTTGTGTTCTTAATTACACCCCGCCAAAGCAGCCGCCAAATCGGAAAGTGACGATAGCGAAGAGGAGGCCAAGTCAACAAAGTCCAAAAAGAAGTCTGCCGCCAGTTCCACGTCATCTTTGTTTCAAACGTCAGGAGACAAAGACAAAGAAAAAAAGACAAAGAAGAAAGGCAAGGTTACATTATGTTCGACCTTTTCAACTACTGGCACTAACTCAAAAATGTGTTGTTTTTTTTTCAGCAAAGGCAGAAGAGAGCAATGATTCAGAGTCAGAAAAAGAAGAAAAATCAAAAAAGAAGAAAGGCAAAGGAAAAAAGAAGAAGGTAACAACAAGATGCTAAAGTTACGCACACACAACACTTTTCAACATCCTCAACATTTTTTCTGGTCAGAATCACGTAATCACACAAAGATTTGTTATCATAAATAGTAATTATATGGAATGAAACATTTAAGGTTGGTGGCCCGAGCTAAATGGGAATGAAATATCACTCCTAATATGCTACACAATTTACAGGATAATGTTTTCACTATGTGACAATTGTAAGGCAGGGCATAAACTCTAATTCGTAAAGATTATTGGTACGTGTGTGCTCTGCTTAAGGTTGTGCGCAAACTTGAGTTTGATACTCTGGCTCTGGACTAATTTACGCAAGATTGTGCACATGTTGCACCGTTGTCTTTTGCTAGCCATACATTTTTCAGACTTTCCAAGTGTGAATCACCTGCTAATGATTGAAGTGTACACAGTAACATTTTTGTTTTGTTGCTGTTCCACTGAATTGCTGTGGATGTCACTAAGATTGTCAACATGTTAACAACTAGCAAAAAAAACAATAAAAAGAAGCTATTCCCACCTTCTATGAACTGAGAATGCCAATACTAAAAACAATGTCAGACTGTGCCAAACATTCAAAAAAATTTAAAAAAAATTGCCTTTTTGTAGAAATTATGCCCACTGTCCAGTTATGGAAAAAAAAATCAACGGCATTTCAGTCAGCCAAGCACTGCCAATTATTCTTTGTTTGTAAAGTATCTCTCACTTCAAATTGGCTTTTGTCATTGGACCAAAGGCTGTGTTAGAGAAGATAGCATTTACTGTATCCAATTCTGATGTTTAGCTTTATAATTACAAGATTTTCAAATAAGTTGAACTCAACATAAAACTGCACACAGTGACGGACGTTTTTATGTCAAACCCTTGAAATGATCATCTTTGACACCAAGTTCGTCTTTGCCCGCCTTTCTAAGACAGAGGTCCACAAATGGGGGTACAAGTATCCCTGGGGGGATGTGCCGGCACATAAAGGGGTACGTCAAATTTTAACAGGGTTTCTGTAGGTAGCAAATTTCCCACATATTTTGGACTGTAAAATGCACTGGATTATAAACCGCACAGTTTTAACAAAAAAAGAATTTTTGTCATGTGTAGACCGCACTGGATTATAAGATGCAGGTTGTAAGGTCGATATTTACGCTGAAAGATGGTACATGGAAGTTTTTAAATTATTGATTTTCATTTAAAACTTCTTTCAATACAGACTGAACATGCTCATATGTTTAGAAATTTGAGCAGCGTAAACACACCTTCGACACAGATTGAACATAGCTGCACGTTTAGAAATAAGAGCAGGACCAACATATTTTCAGCATAACATTGACACACTCGGATTGTTAGAAAACTGCACCAACACAACAGTACATGCCTATAGTGTTTTCTAGCAGACAGTTACCCCTGGTGGCGAGTAAAATTCCAGTTCAAACTCAAAATCAATACTTCCATGGCAAGTTCTTTTGTCATTTCTTTGTATACCAGGCGATTGCCCCCTTGTGGCTGGTAAAAAGGTGCAACTAAGCCGCGCTGCACTAGAAGCCGCAGGATTCAAAGTATGAGAAATGGGCAGCTTATAGTCTGAAATGTATGATAATTAAATGCTTTTAAAACCAGGAACTGTTCTTTTTTTTCAGAGTAAGAGCAAATTATGTGGAATATGAAGCAATTCATAGATAAATTGTTTCTCACAAAAGTTTGTATTCTATACTTTTTTTTTTTATGGATATATATTGTCGGTAGTTATGCCGTTTTCCAACAGAGGAACCACAAATAAAACATATAATGTTACAAATCTATCTTCTAGAGTTGCAGGATAAAATACACAAAGAAACCATCACAAATGTAGTCCCAAAGTTTAATAAAACATCTAAAAATGTTTTGTGCTGCTTAGAGGGGTACTTGACTGAAAAAAAAAAAATCTCAGAGGTTGCATTTTTGAAATTTTTTTTTTTAAAGCAAAGCAAGCAAATTTACCCAAAAAAGTTGCTTCCAACCAAAATCGCTGTTGTCCTAATCAATTTCAGTTCTAAAGACATTTTAGTATATCCTTTTCCGAAAGACTTGCCCATTGTGTGGATTAGTGAAACTATTGTCAGGGGAGGAAAAAAAAAAGATTTCAACTTGTCATGCACTCGAATGAATTTGCCACAAATAATGTTCCAAACCAAATGTGTCATTTTCTGTTCTATTTCTGGCCTGGATCCTTGATACTTTTTCACTTGGCCTTTAATGCCCATCAAATTTTGTGTCATTGATAGTTGGCATAATTGTGGCAAGTGCTAACACATCCTCAGACAGCCTTGAATGTCCTCTGATTTGGCCTAAAGCTAACAATAATGAATCGTTTGTGAACAGGAAAGAGCTCCATCACCTGAAATTGAGTTTGACAACTTGGAAAAGTTTGTGATGGAGCCGGCGCCTCAAGGCGCGACCGTCAAATGCAGAGTGACTCGAGACCAGCGGGGGATGGATAAGAGCATGTATCCTCTTTACTACCTCCATCTTGACAACGAGAAGAAGGTCGGTTGGAATTTTGATTTCTTTATCAAAGCAATATGAGAGAACATGTCTACCGGTATAATCAGTGGCATTCAAAGTAGCGGCTTTTTCCAGACCTCTAAACTAGTGGTTTCCATAGTGGGGTCCGTGATCTGACTGTAGGGGGTTTGTGAAATATTTTGGGTTATTAATAAAAAAAAAACCAACATTATATATATATATATATATATATATATATATATATATATATATATATATATATATATATATATATATATATATATATATATATATGTATATATATATATATATATATATATATATATATATATATACATATATACATATACATATATATATATGTATATATATACATATACATATATATATATGTATATATATATATATATATATATATATATATATATATATATATATATATATATATATATATATATATATATATATATATATATATATATATATATATATGTCTTTACGCAAATAGATGGTATATGAAATGTACCTTTTTTTTTTAGTTATTTACATTTTTTTCTAATTGTCTGCTAACAGCAACATCCTCTCTTTAAGGGGCTGAACACACCTTCATGTTTAGTCCCAACATATTTATAGAAAATCGATGGATGGATGGATGGATGGATGGATATCTGTCAATTAAATAGCAGTTCAAAATCAAAATCAATACTTCAAAAGCATCTTTTTTTGTCTCCCATTGTTAGATAGTTTATTTTAGTGAACATAACACATTCTACATAATAATGAATAATTGATATACAATCATGAATACATCAATAAAATCACATATACTGTGTACAGTATATAAAATTAACACATCACAAATTTACCCAAAATGTTATACATATGTTGATTACATTTAGACATATTTATATTTTTAATACATTGTTTTAACTCTTTTCGAGCACAGCTATTTATTCACAACATTTCAATTCTATTTGATAGTTATTCCATGAATTGACACCTCAAGTACACACATTTGCTTGCTGGAGGCTAGCAAAAATAAATAAAAAAATAAATAAAAATAACAACAACAAAAACACAGATAAGCCGCACTGGACTATAAGTCTCAAAACATGAGGAAAAAGTCACAGCTTATACTCCAAAAATACAGTGTTCAGTATGGCTGAAAAGTAACATATTTGTTTGTATAATTGCTGTCAAATTGAATATGTTGGTGAACAAAACGGGCATTTATGTTTGGTTTAAATGTTTTTTTTCCACAAACATTTGCATCGGGGGTCCTTTGAAGTTTTATTTAAAAAAAGATTGGCCCCTGACTCCCAAACAAATTGAGAACCCATGCCCTCAAACATCCCCTTTGAATACACGCCACAAGATGCCACCAACACATTTTTTTTTTAAAGTGGAGCGTCTCAACTCACTTCAACTTAATTTCTTATAAGGAGTTGTTTTCTCATGAGTTCTTCTTATGTTAAATAATGAGGGAGTCCTTGGGAGGATGGGCGGGGGGATTCTTTATGGGAACCCTGGACCTTAAAAGTTTTCAAATGGTATATACATTTTTGAAATGTTACAAGTGTACAATTAATGTTTCTTTTCCATTTATAGACATTCCTCTTGGCAGGCAGGAAGAGAAAGAAAAGTGCAACATCCAATTATCTCATCTCAATTGACGCCACAGATTTGTCAAGAGGTGGTGATAACTTCATAGGAAAGCTGAGGTACCAGGGACATTCATTCAAGGTTGGATTCACACTGCAGGTCCAAGTAGCCAAGTCTCTCCACTATGTATTAAGTGCCAAAGCACACAAAACTATATATGTGATGGAGTATGCCCATCACATATATTTGTAAATATCTAATCCTATTTTACATGACACTGAAGATATAGTTGTATTGTATAGATTGTTTAACAATTGAAATTTAACAATTGAAATTGACAGTGCCCTCGAAAAAGGTTTACACTCACACATTCATGTCTGCTAGCCAAAAATGTGAGAACTCATCTAAGGGAAAAAATGTTTCAACTGTGCCCAAAGGTTCAGTCAGTAATTTGTATAGCCACCCAAAGTTGTTGTACAACAACAGATTGTACCTCCTCCCTGTATGACTTGAGCCATGCAGTGCAAATCCGACCCAAAATGCATTGTAAATGTTAGTTCAACATTTGCTTTTTCACGTGTTATCCAGGTCTAATTTAATGGGCACCAAGTTTACTGTCTTTGACAATGCCCTAAATCCAGAAAAAGCCCTTCCGGACATGTCCAATGCACGGCAGGAGTTAGCAGCCATCATCTATGTAAGTCAGTGGTAATCTTCAAGAATCATTTCATTTTGTCACACTGAAATTGAAATCTCGAATGCCACACATCAGGAAACAAACGTTTTGGGGATGAAAGGGCCCAGAAGGATGTCGGTCATCATTCCAGGCATGGACAAAGACAACGAACGAGTACCCCTCCGACCAAGAAATGTGAGTAGAATGGAGACTAACTTTAAGTTGCACAGTGACTAGCAAAGAATCTTGTTTCATGCCCAGTGTGGCACAAATCACTGTGTATATTTACATATCTGCACAGGAGTGGATTAGACTTTAGACTTTTTTTTTTTTTATTTACGTAGAAGAACCCAGCTTGGTTTATGTCATTCTAGACCAGAACAAAGACTTGATTTGCCGCCAATAAAGGCGGATCCTCTTAATCTTACGGTGGAAAGAGAAACTAATTTGATGGAGTCCGTGCAGGAGGTAAAAGCATGCAAAGTATTTTTATAAGTAACTACAAGCAGACCCCCATATCTGGATGATTACTTATTTGTACTATAATAAACCATAAACTCCACAAAAAAATATATATATATTGCCATACTGCCGCAAATATGCATCTGGGTGTGAGTTGTGGCGAACAGTAGCTCGCTGGTTTTTAGTTGGAATGTGTCCTTTAGAGTAAATTAGGACCACTGCATTTGTAACATTCAAAACATAGTGGCTGTGAAGAAAAAACATGCTGCCTTTAGCTATATGAGTCTATGAATCTTCCCAGGATTATGATGGCCTGTTGATACGACACCAGAATAGAAGGATGGAGAACCTGATCGAGCTTCACAACAAAACACCTGTGTGGAATGAAGAAACGGCCTCACATGTGCTTAACTTCAACGGTCGGGTAACGCAGGCCTCCATCAAGAACTTCCAGATCGTGCACAGCAAAGATTGTGAGTCCGATTGGACTTCATATGGAACACGCCATATGGTCCATACCAACCATGATCCATCCATTACAGATGACAAATACAAACATAAATTAGTTGCTTTAACAAAGGGGAAACTACCAATTCAAAAACAATTTAAAAAACAAACAAAAAAACATGGCATGGCAGGTGTATCGGACATATTAAATTGTCCTTAGGTGTGATAGGGTGCGTGAATGGTTGTTCGTCTCCGTGTGGTCTGCAATTAGGTGAGTGAGTCCACAAGAACGAAATATGATAAGATTTTGGCAACATTTTCAAAATAAAGAAATAACTGCTAATTCAAACGTTCGAATTTCAAAAAGGTTTCTTTTTATTGAGCAGGCTGCAATTAACAATCTAAAGTTTTTTCAAAAGCTGCTGCAATAACAAATGATGCAGCTGAGCTCTTTCATAGTTGAACATTAACAAAATAAAAAAATTAAACATTTTTTTATGAATATTAATGCGAATAGTAATTACAATAGTAGTTTTTCTTCCGGGCACAACAACAAGCATCTGTGGTGAAGCAATCTTACATGTGTCTAGTCTTTCATGGTCATGTTCTTTTTTAGAACTACAAGCATGTCCACGGGTTAAGGGTCCAAACTGTACTCTTTGAGCAGTAACTATACCAGCCGCTTCTGGAAAATTAACGCACTGGCAACTGATGTCGCATTAACGCTCAGTGAAATTAGCATAAACATGTTAGCCGCGTTAGTTAGCTACATCCATCAACCTCGATGCCCTCCATTACTTTTGGCTCAATAAACTGTTACCCTCCAAAAAAAGGACATTAAATTTTGCATCATTACCTCGACCCAATGTAAAATCCTCAACTCTATGCACTGCATATCAACAGTCCAGGTTTGACTTGGTCCTTTTTTGTCCCGTACTTGACTTATTTAACCCAATTTGGGTCACTTATAACCCAGGAGTTTTACATAGTACATGCTAACATACGGATCAAATCTCCAACCCACCCGCCTGCCTACTGTCTCTAATTAACCATGTGTCTATTTTGTCTTTCAGTGGACTACATCGTGATGCAGTTTGGCCGAATAGCCGATGACATATTCACACTGGACTACAAGTATCCCATGTGCGCAGTGCAGGCTTTTGCCATTGCACTCTCTAGTTTTGATGGGAAAATCGCCTGTGAATAATTCCCGTTTGTTGCCTCTGAGGGTTGCATGCAATATACCGTATACTTACACACACAAACACACAGACATACAAATGCACACACCTGTCAAACTCAACCCAGGCCTTTGGATACACCATCAAAGGTTCTGTTTTTGCAATATGCGCTGATCACAAATGACAGTTGAGTGAATGTGACAATACGTCCTGCTTCACATAGGTGTATTGTTCCCTCCCTGCAGGACAGTAAAAAAGAAAAAGTCATTTCATCCACCTTGGAACGTGGAGAGACCTATTATGATTCTAAATTAAATCAATGGAAACATTTAGTGTCGGCTGGCATGTCGCTGGCAAGTTGGCAGGTTAATTTCTTTCGTTATCAAAACAATGTTCTTTTGCGACGTATATGGTGGCTTATGACATGACAGGCTATTTTTAAATAAGGGATGGAAATTCATTGTGATACAGCTATGTCAAGCGCCTACCAGCACGTCACGTCACGTCACAAGGGTAAAATGTGTTTTGTGTGTGTTTCTGTATATGAGTGTGTATTGGAGTGTCCTTCGACTAATGCGCCAAGCATATCATCTCAATGTCATGGAGACAGCCTTGTCCATAGTTCAGGCCACGAGGTGTGTGTTGCGCCTTGCAGAATTCCTCCTCCAAGGGAAAAGTTAAGGTGACAGATGCTTAGGGGACAGACAGACCAACAAATTTGTGGTAAACTTTGAGTTTTTAGCGTTTGACTCTCAATTGGGGCTTCATTTAGCTGAATCAACAATCAATTCATAGAGGCGAGATGACAACCATTTTGAGCGAGAACTCTAAAACTGCATCCAGTTTGCAACTGAGCTGACTTGCTGCATGAGTCTGAGTGTTGCTCACTCATCCCACAGCATCAAAAAAGATCGCCAACTTGTTCTCTAATCCGGCTACACCCATCTTGGAGAATTTTACAATAAATCAAGAGCACACCAACTCCAACAGGGAGGACCCCTATGATCACGATTTCAATGATGTACTCTAGATGTCCTCCACATTCTCTATGGACAAAATTGTTAGGCACACGATCTTCCACTTGTTCACAGAATGCATGGTGTATTCAGCGACAAATGTCCCAGAAGGGAAAGAAGGCTCCCCTCTACCCACTCTTCTCGTCAAGTAAAGCCTAGCCCAGCAGAATAATTCCATGGTTAGATTTTCAATAAAGAAAAATATTGCAGGATGCTGAAACAATAGTTGAGACAAAGTGTGAACAAGGCCTCAAAATTTGGAGCTGCAGTAGATCAAATTCTTCACAGCCCTACTTAAATGCCATAAGATTTCTACTGGAACAGAACTTAATTGCAGCACTTGTAAAGGCGGCATATGTGCTCATGCATATTTAGCTTGAGTTTAAATGTGATTAGGAAATTCTCAACACTATTTTTTTAAATTAAACTGCAAATATTTTTGGCCAAATCAAAAGAGGACAAGGTTTTGAAATCATTTGTATTGGTCTCATTTTGGTCTCCTATTTATGTTACTCAATCCTAGCATTTGAATTGGGCTGTGTATTTCTTTTTTTAATCCATAACATACTCTGCATTAGACATGAACACATTTTTGTCACATCAATTATTTTTTTCTTTTGTGAGTACAAGTAAACCTATGATACTGCATACACACAAATGGTAATCAAGGTTTGTTTGTCTTTCTGTCTGTGTTTACTTTCACTTTTTGAAGCGTGGATGTCAGTGTCTGAATTTTTTTTAACAATTAATTTTGTGACATTTCGAGGTCTTATATGTGTTTCACAATTATACATTAATGAACCTAGCTCATGGTATTTCTTCCCATTTTCCACAGTGAAATATATGCAGAAATATTACATTTGGTACATTGGCAATTTAATTTTTTATTGCATATGAGTTTTATGGTACAACTATGCCCAACCAGGAAGTGAAACGTCTTGTTTATTGAAGCTGGACCTCTCATTGCGTGGCTGCCTCACCCCCTTCAGGCCAGCCGTGCAGGCCAGCCACGAGAAACATCCATCCATCCATCATTTTGACAATTTATCCTCATGAGGGTCACTGGTGAGTGAAGTCTATAAAACAGGCATGTTATTGACATTAAAATGCAAAACAGTGTCAAGTGACCGCACTCACTAAGAACCGTTCCTCCTATCAAATCTATCCTATTTGAAACCAGTATTCATAACAACAGTTCCACCTACAGATGAATTATTTCCTACTGACACTGACTATCCAGCTGTTTGCTCACACGGGACACATTTTCACCACTTCTGTATTTTCAACAGTAAAACATTAAAACTAATAAATGATACGTTGCTGTTTACTTGGTGCAAAATCTCTCCTCCTTAACTCCGGAACTAAAATGAAAAAAAGATGACTTGGATAAGGCCGCCGTGTATTTACTTTTGCACGGGTGGTATAAGGGCTTACTATCATAATCAGGACTCTTACAAGTCATATTAACCTACTCGTGCCGGGCTGATGGTGAGAGTGCAGAATAAGCAAGAAATGCTTAGAAAAAAAGTTGAACTCCCATGATTGGGACTCTTTAAAAAAAAACTGTACCACACCACCAAATAGCATTGCTGCTAACAATCTTGCCCTAAGGATCTCGTTTCACTTGACGCACGAATAGACTCAGTGTGTTATCTAGTCTTGTTTAGATGATCGCAAAGCCATAATTATGTATGAACAGCGTGTGGACACTTGTCTCTAATTGCACCTTGTGCCAGCCAGTGGAAGACTTTTTCATTGCTGTGCCGGTTCTGATACATTATTAGCATGGATAGATAATCAAACATACATCATTTGTCAATAAGACACGGATGATTTTTCTAACAGTGAAGTAAAAATGGCCGCAGCACAGTGGTTGAGATTCAGTGTTCCATAAAAAATGTCAAAATGACAAATCAATGTCCTTGACGTCAGCTTTGATTACGTGACAAGTTTGCATGTAGAGTATACATTTTTAGCAGATACCACAGCCGGAATGACTATAAATGGGGACAGGTACCACCAAGTACCATCAGATAGCCACCCTTAAAAGGGGCCTTTCCCAGCAGGCTTTGTTGACATGTTAGATTTATATTGTTTTACAGATAACTTCTGCATAAAGTCGATATCTCGCATTTGACAGGTTTAAGTTGCCCTGAAGCTATGCTCTAAATGAAAAACCTGTTTGAGGTGACAGCTCGGAGGCAAAGTGAGAGAAAGGTGTGTATTCTGCCTCAACCTGCTCAGGCAGTTGTCCAAACTCGCAGGTTAAATGAAGCCTTAAGCTGGCGCCTTTTCAGGATGGACGTGCTCAAAATGAGAGATCTTCCTTGCTGCAGCCTCCAGCAACAAACATTGCCATTGCCTTCATGTTCATTCAGTTGTCTGTTCATCTTATTTGTCCAGATTGTGGATGAATGTGTTCTTTCAGAAATGCTTGCAAATATTTTGTTGACCAAAAGAAGGAGCTGTTGCAAGAGGGAATTCTATTCAAGGGCTCCAGCTATTTTATCCCCAAATAAAGCCCACACCCTGAAATTGAAATTATTTCATAAAGAAAACAACAAAAATGAAAATATTATGATAAAATACCCTGTTTAAGATCAAAACACTTCTCAAAAGTACTTTGTCTATTAAAATCAACTGAAATAACTATAAAACATTCAACAAAAATGTTGATTTTTTTTTTTTAATGAAACAAACATACTCATGGGAAGGCCTATCCCCCAAGAACAGAAGGGGTCCACCATTATATTGTCTGTCTTCATTAGCTGCTGCATCGTATGTTAAAAAATGGTTTATAATACAGTATATTTTAAGATTGTTAGACCATCAATGGTGTTTTTCAATGTGGGGATTCAAAGTGTTAGGTTACAACAATGATTAAAAGTTGCCTTTGAAGCTTTGTACTTTGAGTTTTATTTGTAGTAACCTTTGTTTGAATTTAGTTTACATTAGTTCCAGTGTGAGTGTCTCGGTGGGGCTGTGGTTAGCACGTCCGCCTCACAGTTCAGGTACCCGAGTTCAAATCCAGCTCACTCTGGCTTTCCCGTGTCAAGTTTGCATGTTCTCTCTGAGCATGTGTGGGTTCTCTCAAGACGCTCCAGCTTCTTCCCGCATTCCAAAACCATGCATGGCAGGTGTATTGGACATACAAAACTGTCCTCAGGTGTGAGTGGTTGTTTGTCTTTTTGTGCCCTATGATTGGCTGGCAACCGGTTCAGCCTGTGTCCCTTGTGAGGATAAGCAGCTCTAGAAAATGGATGCTTGGATGGATCGATATTTCTCGTGCTTTGTTGAGTTCAAGGTGGAGAAAAAAGGGTCATAAGCAGTGCTCATTTTAGCTCTGAAAACTGTCCCCAGGACTCGCAATACTAAAAAAAAAAACTTAAAAAAACATTTCGAATCGGAGTCTGGGATACATTTTGGAAAATGTGTCACAAAATTAAGAAAGCACTCGTGGAGACAGATTAAGAATCAAGACCATGAGAAGACAATCACAAAAGGTCTTTGAATGACTTCATTTTTGCTCAAGAGTGTTAGCTCTTGTTGGATTTTGAGGAGAAAACGCGGTTAAACATGTTAAATGAGATTTCAAGTATAGTGGGATGAATACCTTTTATTAACCTCGTGTGTTGACAAAATATGTCCAAATTGGACAGCTAAATAGGAGGCTTGGAAAAAAAAATGTACAGTACTAGCCAATCTGAATCAAAACAGGAAAAACAACAAGCAACATCATTGGTCAGTGAGGAAGAGCGGTTTCCACGTATCACCTACAATGTCCATACTCTTAAAGTGGAAGCACTGTAGCAGATCATATTTTTATGATTAACAATATCTTTATTTCATAATTTAGTTTGTGTTGTAGACAAGAAAATCAGTATTTCAGTCAAATAAATATGAAACAAGAGTATGTACATAATTCAAAATTCCAGCATCCAATGAAGAAAAGCAAAATGCTGTTGTAATGCCACTGAAAACATCAGACAATTTCTCAAGATGCAGCTACCCCATAATGACAGGGTGGATGGCACACTCAACATGTTCAATATGATCATGAAAATAGAATCTACTGTACATGATCAAAATGACTTTAAACTATATAACTTGTTGACAATAAAACCCTGTATTTCTTTTTGATTTAGCATCCAACCACTAATTACATGCACTGTGGTTAGCATAGCAGTGTGTGGGACAAGCCAAAATCATATACATTCAATAAAAAAAGCTAAAAAATGGAGGTCACATATTTTAAGATACAAACCAATGTAATATCACTGCATGTTTGCAAATGTTTGGCCATGATACAGTTTCCTCCATCCATCAATCCATTTTTTATTAAAAGTCGCTTCCTTCAGTTTGGAATGATCCAAAATTTTGAAGTTATCATAAAAAAAAAAAAAGATCGTATCATTAAAAAAAAGAGATACAGAGACCAAATTTCCAAGATTTTTTATACTATTCAGCCATTTTTTTGTTGTGACCAGCATTTTAGGTTTCATTGCTGTACTAAACATCAAGCAATAGTTCCCTTAAAAAACAAAACAAAACAGGGAGAAAGATTTAGTAAGATCTGGTGGTGAACAAAAAAAACAAAACAAAAAAACTCACAATAGTTCAATATGATGCAAAATAGATTTTATCACATGAATTGTATTTTATTATATAATCATCATTCTAATAATCTGAAAGTACATTAATTATGTCACACCTACCTGACAGGAGGCTGACATGTTTCGCCACCATCTTTGTGGTCTGGATAAGGTTAATAACATCATTAACATAGAGTAGTGGTAGCACGCACGGCGATGTCCCAGAGAGACATCGCTGTGTGTGCTTTTCAAAATAAATTCATTCTTTTAGTTTACTATTTGATAATACTAAATTCTATACACACAGTCACTTTAATGAAAATCCCAGTAGAAATTTACAGACAAAGTAAACATAGAAAAAAAAAACTTTCACATTTTCTCTGCAAACAAATCTTTCTTTAACTTCATGCTAAACTTTTATTTCTATTTGAATAGAAGTAGTATTCCATATACACTAAGACAACATAGTACTCAGTCATATTTTCGGTCCTCTGCAAGATAAATGAGAGATTTTACTGCAGTTTACTGAGTCACTTGGAGTAGCTGCAAAGGGCTTCATTTGTGTATTATACTGCCCCTGGCAGTCAAGTTGGTCACATCTGACAGAGTTTCTACGAGTGAATAATCATTCACGAACTTTAATTAATTCTTTGCTTTCTATTAACAGGGTGAACCAGAAGTCTTGGGCATGTTTCAAGTCCTCATAGCTACTGAAACATAAATGGTACCAAGATGAAACTTTAGAATTTTTAAGATAAATCTCATTATAAAAATTGTAATGCTAAGGTTTTTTTTTTTTTTTTAATTTTTATTTTTCTAGATCCTGCAGTGGCAATGACTGAACAAGAAAGGGTTCGTCCTTAAATTCGCTTTGGTGTGTTCCACGTCACCAACGGGGCACACTTTGATCATCTTTTAACATTCCATATAATAGTTGAGATTAAATTCTTCCGAATATGTCAGCCACATTTTATATCCTTAATATTTTTGAGATATTCAATGTCTAAATGTGCTCAAAACTTTTGGAAGCATGGAACTGCCATTGTGGCACAAACATTGTCGATTGAATGTACTGCATAGTCATTCAAATGTACTGCAAAGGTGTTCCAAAGCATTGTTAATATTGATCAAATGTATTGGCAAAATCATTTGAACATATGTAGTAAAGTCATTGCGTACAAGTGAAAGTCAATAATGCGTGGTATTATAAGAATTTAAAAAAATATATATTTTTAGCATTTAGCCTGCGACTTTACCAAATACTTTTAAATGTCTTCTTCAGTACATTTGAACCATTTTATCAATACATTGGAGCCACATTAGAAAAAACTGTATTTGTTTTTCTATCAAGAAGGCCAGCTAACACCTAACTAGTAACATAAACAATAATTTATATTGAAATGCAGTAAAAATGAGGAATAGTAATGGTAATAGTGAGCTGGTACTGTAGTATAAACACATATCCTCTTTTAAGCAAGGTAATTACACTGACACTGCATAGCAAATACTTTTTGTTGGAACAAACCATTTTTAAGGCTGTTGGGGGGGTACTAAATTGATTAAACATTTTCACGCCAACATTTTAATAGTTTGTCTATAAGAAATTTGAATGAATTAGTTTAATGTACTATTAATTTCCTTATTAAAAATCCTTTTTAATTACATTGTTTAGCATGATTGGTGCACTGCAAACAGCAAAGATCAATGTTCTCATGCAAAACCTTTCAGATTTTTTTTTTTTCCCCCCCACATCTCATCAACTTGATTTAGTAATGGGCGAGCTATAAAATGGGATAGACTTTATATGATCAAATTTGGTCAGAAAATGGTTAAGGAGTTATAAAACATGTATACATATGATATTCCGCTGAAAAATATTGTCTCAAAAAATTCAAGATTGATCGACATTGTAGGCATATAATATGAGACATGACACAACAGCGCTCATGCCAGCATGACTAATGTAATTCGTTATCCCAACCTGTGATGTCTACCATATTTGTTACAGTTTGTGATGCATTTTTATAATTTATTAAATTTGCCGGGTTGCTCACTAACAAGACAATTGTTTTTCGCTTAGATGTCTGCTGTGGGCTTCCACTTTTCATTTTTTTCTCGTTTCATCCACACTTCCCTCCAATAATTTACACCGTCGAACTAAGAAACATAAAATTGACATTAGCTACGGCTAACATTGTACATATTCACGTAAAACCACATATGTAACATACCCCTTTGAGCTGTCGCGTTAGCGTTGTTAGTGTTGTTAGCACATCGTTAGCACTTTAGCAATGACATCACACAGGAAGCACTTCGTATGACCCAAAACTAAACTTATATAAACTTGGATGCTCCAAATAAAAATGTAAAAAAACAAATGGAAACGGAATGGAAACGTCAAATAAAAACATATAAATTAAACGTCCTAAAAAGGTGTTTCTCACCCTGCACTCATCACCAATACATTAGCACCATCTCAAGGCAAACACGTGAACTGCATTCCTATCATCAACTGCTACAATTAATATGCTTAATTTAAAGGGGTTAGGAGCAGTTTTTATTATTCTTTTTACATGATATATTGATTATTTTGCACCAATGTATTGCTGATATGTATTTGTTACTGTTTTTGATTGATTTTTTTAATTGATTAATATTCATTTAAACGGTTTAGGAGCATTTTTGGGGGCTTGGAATAGATTAGGCTTTTAACATGTAAAAAGCATCTTTACTTCTGAAAGAGTCATATCACAAAATTACTTTCGGAATGAATTGAACTAAAAATACCACTGTATGGGGTAGCATTAGGGGCTGAATTATGTATGTGAACATTTTTGATTCTCTGAAAATGTTTATGAACAAAATTGATCAGGACAAAAAGTGTTATAATCAAATCCGTAAATTGTTCAGGGCTAATGATTCTACAACTGATCATGCAGAACCAGCCCCGAAAAAGTTTTTTGTTTTCCCCCATCTGATGCATGACGAGGAGTTAAAAAGTGCTGACGTTCTTGATTGGCGGTCTGGGAGCTGTAGTTATGTCATGATTAAGAAACAGCTTTAAACACATATTTTCCCACTTTCTGTAGATTGACAATGACAACACATCTGTCCAAGGCCAAGGTAATGACCAATCATGCTTTACCTGTTTTCCTAGTTTGGTCTTGTACGCTCACAAACGCAGCCAAAAAAAAAGTGTACTCATCAAATGAACGATAACAAAATGTTGACTTTTTACTGCTGGACATTGCTAATTTAGTATCAATTTACTTTCTCGTTTCATTCAAGTACTGTAAGCTTACCCATTTTTTTATTCGATGTTAACAGTCTCTAACAGGAGTCTACCTAACAGTTTTCTGAGATCATAACTTTTATGGTACTGGGATTCAATTTAGGGGTGCCACGCACCCCCAAATTTGGGCCCGAAACGCCCATTCAACCGCCACAGCAGAGTGGCGATGCAGCCTCGGCCGCGTTGGAGCTCGCAGGAGTCCCGCCCTTAAGTTTGTTGATTGACGCTCACCAATGGTTCCTCGGCGAACGTTTTTTTTTTTTTTTTCCTTCTCCTCTCTCCGGTTCTCTCTCCCTCCCCCTTCGCCTTCCACAGTGTAGTGCGTTGATTTCATACCAAAGTCATACTTAACATTCCACTTATACTGTCAAACCTCCGGAGAAAATATTGGGGCTAAAAAAGGGCGCCGGAATTGGCCCAAAAAGTCGGCGTATAGAACAAGTTTGTGAGCCGGGAAGCGCGAATTGTAAACAAGGTAAGTTCCACGAAAAAATGCTTCTTACCACGGAGGCTTCTTTTTTTTCCTTCCACGCGGACTCGCCCGCTGCTCTCCCTCCGTGAAGTCTTCGGATCATTGTCATTTTTGACATTTTTCCGCGGAGCGGGAGGGAAGGGAAGGGAAGGAAGGAAACGCGCTGGTGTTGCCTAGACGGTGCCGTTGGACTTCTTACCGGACAGTGGGATGTCTTTGGCGGGGGAGAACAGCCGGCGAGCTGGGGGGACGAAAAGCGACACGCGCATTCACATTAAAAAAGCCCCGAGATGGTGTTTTGACAGCGAACAATCGCGCCGACATGTGCGCTTTGTCTATGTGTTGTTCGACGCAGCGGTTCCACCAGACAAGCAGAGCCGAACCGTTTTGGAGTCATTATACAGTCGACTGGTTGAGTCTGGTTCGGTACTCTGCATTAGCTGAGGTAAGACAAACTTTTTTCTTTTTTTTTTGTGTGTGTGACTCTTGTCTGGGACTTGTCGTGTAGAACAGTGCCCAAAAAGTTAAACATTAAGACTATGATGTGTCTATCTAAATCGAATTTTTTTTTTTTTTTTTTACAATTTATGACTGCACATTTTGTCCATATCAGCTATGAATTAAAACTGGTTCAAAGGCCCGGGTGTGTTAGATGGGATTGCTGTGTCAAATTCCATTGTTATATATCCATCAAAATTGCCCTATGCCTTTTAACCTATATCTATACATCAATCTATCTATCTAAAAACTGTCGTGGTACTGGACCTGCGGTAATTTTGTTTTCAAGTTCAGCTTGTAAAACTTCAAGTCAGATCATATTCAACCGATTTCTAAGTGGCTGATTGTGTGGGATTGGAGCAGCGAAATTCAAATGAGATCTGATCTGCGTTGCATCTGGTTTCATGACATACCAAATTGAATATGATTTAACCATGATTTTAGGGCCAGGTCATATTAATGAGATTCCTTGTGTGAGATCAATGTCTGACCCTTTATACATATCATTATCTATCAATCTGATTATTTATATAGGAATAGCAGTGTTGAAGTCAAATGATTATTTTTTTTTTTTTTATTACATCAAAATTAAATTCCAACATCATTAGATCAGGACTGTATTTGGTTATAGTGAAACCTGAAACTTATGTTTTGTCCAAATCAGATAATATTCAGCCAATTTTTAGTGTTTGTTATCAGATTTTTGGTTAAATTTAGCCATGATGCTGCTTCTGCCAAGTTGACTTATCAATATGTTAACGTCAGTGTTACACTGACATTACAGTTTTCTCTACTCAAAATTTAATTGGATTGTCTCAAATACATTTAGTTTCATATTGCACTTTGTGAAACTCACATTTTGTTCAAATGATATGATAATTGCTCTGATTTAAATTTGGTTTCATAATGCAGCTTCTGACCCAATGCAGTTTCTCAGAATCTGAGCCAATTTAAATCTAATGTGAGAGCTAAACTGTCGTGATTGCGATTGTCAGTCTTGGTTTTACTTTGGATCATAAAAATGATTATAAATATGA